>NC_140951.1:138455573-139003073 GCF_014529385.1 Adiantum capillus-veneris | reverse complement strand
GAATTTATCATGGTCTATAAATCACCATACATGGTCATGGCTAGGTATGCGTTCTTGTAGATAGATTGCCTAAACTTTGTAAGTTTATTCCAATCAAGTACATTCTTTAACCAAGTTGGTTGTTAACAATTTGTATCGATTATAAAGATTACCCTGCAATTTTTTGAACAATGGTGAACCCATGTTTACCAATTATTTTTGGAGGACAGTATGTAAACATTTGGGAGCACAACTCAATATTAGTACTGCCGATCATCCAAAGAAGGATGGGTAGCTTCCAAGAGGATATGCTAAGAGCGTATGTTAGTGAGAAGCAATCCAATTGGGAAGAGTAACTCTCTAGTTTTGGGTTTTCTTATCATGATGCAAAGCATGTTATGATTAAGTTTAATCCATTCATGCTTATGAATGGTTTCTAACCTCTATCACTAGTTATGGTGGGGTTGGCTAATGATGAGCCATGTCAATAAGTTTAGGACATTTTCCATGATCATATGGATATGCTCAATGTTGCTCGTCCATAAGATAGATACAAGAACTATGTTGATGAGACATTTTGGCAAGTCACTTTCATGAAAGTTAAGAAAAGGTATTCTTACGTGTTCCAACACCTTCAAAAAGTTTAAAAATTGGTCATTCATTTATTTTCCTCTTAATTGTGGTAACTCATTCATCCGCTTTTGGATATAAGCGGTTTCAAAAACGCTTACAAAGGGAGAAAAATGTAGATGATCAAGATGTTCTTTTGTTGGTTTCATTGAACCTCCTACTGAACCATATGAAGCTACACATATTCTTGACTATCATGGTATCGATCAAGTGGATAGCTAGACATGAGGGAGGTGAAAAAATTAACGTCTTTAACAAAACTTTTCCAAAAAAAATTCAAGAACAAAAACGCTTCTCCAAGGGGGGAGTAATGGCAGGCCTATGGTAAGACTAGGGAGGGCAAGGCCCTAAACTACTCATGCATGTCAAAGGGGTCTCCTATAGGAGGTCCAAGGGCCTATCTAGGTGGAGATGAGCATGCAGTAGGACCCTAGTTCTTTCAACATGTGTGTTTGCAAAGTTTTGAAGGGTTATGGTAGTAGTGCAATCAAGTGGTACATTGAGCAATTTATAGGCTTCATAAAAAGTATTTTGGTGTCTACTCTAGAGTCCAGTAGTGCAATGATGTGGTGCATGTTTACTTGAAAAGTGATAAGAAGAGGCGGTTCAGATTCCTCACCAGAGGTTGTGCTCAGACAATTTACTTGTTTCCAATGAAGTTTAGCTTTGTGGGCATTCTTTGCGGCCTTCTTGCGCTTGTTGTTAAGTATGGAGCCTGATTTACCCTTGTAATTTTCTTTGGTAAAAGTGCACATTTGTAAGGCCCCCATTATGAGGAGAAGCCATCGTGCGTGAAGGAAAATCACTCACCGGAAACCAAAATTTTCATGGACAAGAATCAGGGGCAACTTTAAAGGCCTCGGGGGACAGAGGCCCCTGAGACTCTCCGCCCCCGAGACTTTTTTTCGTCGGAATATTCTTTTTCGCCGGAATATTGTGGCCGGACGGCGGCCGGAAAGTGGTCGGAAAACAACCGGCCGGTTGGCCGGTGGTCGGAAGTCAATGGCCGGTGGCCGGTGGCCGAATTCAAAAGCGGACTTGTCTTCTCAAGGGCGGCCACACATGGGTGGATTGGAGGGTCCGATTTGGACTTATTCGCACAAGGGCGGCTACACATGATTGTCTCTCATAAGAGAGGACAGCCCTTTTGGCCTATAAAAGGAGGCCATTTCTACACACATTTCATAGTGTGAAGTTGATGCAACAAGGTGAGTGTGAGGTGGTGAGAGTGAAGCAAGGCGGGAGCTCCATTAAGGGTATAATCCCTTTGTAAACTACTTCTTGTTTTGAAGTACTAAAGCCATTGAGTGGCTTCTTTCCCGTGGACGTAGCCTACATTGGGTGAACCACGTATATCGTGTGTACTCTCTCTCTCTCTACTCTATAATCTCGTGTATATAAATCTATCTCTCTCCATTAAGTAATCTACTCAATTATCTATTTAGCTACGTCTTATTTCCTAACACTTGTTTCTTCATCAAGGTGCTTTGATCCTATTTTTCCTATCCTTCATGCAATTGCTAAAGCATATCCTACTTCAAAGGCTCATTATATCTCTTAATGAATGCTCCATTAATGAAATCATTCATCAATGTACCATCTAGTGTAGCTAAGCATACTACACCCCCATCGGTGATGTCTGTCAATATGAAAGGGCCTAGACCCTCAGGCCATGAGTTTATGCTTGTTTTTTTGGAGGGTGCAAGGAAGGGTTAAGTTGCCTTTTTCAACTCTTGAGATCTTAAGTTCTTGTCAAATGAGGCCTTTCTTCTACAAACATAGCATGCACAGTCTTGAGTGTGGTTCCATCAAGTTTCTCAATCTTAGCTAGCATGTTGGAGAGGCATGGTTGGTCCATTATAGCAGAACTCCGACTCTCAAGATAGGTAGGAGAAATGCTATGGGAAGTATTGCAATAAGCCCATAGAATAACTCAAATGGCATTGTTCCCACCAATATTTTGTAGGAAATTTGGTAAGTTCATAAGATGCTTGGCAATTTCTTCACCCAATTTTTTCTATCTCCATCTACTATTCTTGTGACTATTTTGCACATTCCCCATTGAAGGGGAGAAGAAGCAATGGATTAAGTACCAAGAAACACTGGAAGCTCTCTAAAATCAACACAAAGCACGGAACCCCACCTACTACCTTACCATCAAATAGCTATGTCACGGACGACCAAGGCTAGGAGATGGGAATGTTAGCACACAAGCTAACAGACTGACTACAGCCTAATACCATTTTTTGAGCCCAAAAGTTGTAATTTTAACTTTATCGATGAAAACAATTATCATCGAGTCCAAATCTTGCACTTTCTTTTATTCATAGAAAAATGTAGTTGGTAAATGGGGCCATGAGCTTCCAAATTGTAAGTGTTTATCAACCAAATGCTCTAGTTCCATTTTACCCCAGGTGAGTCAAATTGTTATCTTAAAACCTTGGATAAGGTATAAAGGGCATTTTTTCTAAAAACCCTTTAAGTTTTTGGATAATGAAATGCACATCGTTGTCTCTTCCTCTCTCTTTTGATGCTCATATCTCCCTCATAGATTGTTTGTTTGGAGTGTTGTCTACGTCTCTTGCTAATTATCTCACAACTCAGTATTTAAGCATAAAAATTGCATTTTAGCTATAGGAGGGGTATTTGGGTATCAAAGCTAAGATTCTAGGTCAAATTTTCTCTATTGATAACAATCATTGTTTTTTTGTAGGTGGTCAAAAAGTGGATTTGAGGCTTTAGGCATGTACATCTAGACTCTTCTACTTACCCTATAAAGTTGGTACAATTTAGAGCTCGGTAGCATAGTGAACTGTCATGATTTGCTTGCCGATGTGATGACTAGCTTTTGTTGTCTTCCATACAATTGTGTGTTGCATTGAGTAGATTGGGATTGATTGTGTTTTCCAAGAGATTGACAACCTCTTATAGCCTCCATACACTAGTTGTGTCAGCTATATCCCACGGATTGACAATTATATAAGTGGTTCTCACTATATATGCAACAAGGTAGAGTGAGGCTCATAAGCCTACCCTCACATCTTGATGATGTAAGTGTTTGAGAGAGAGAGAGAGAGAGAGAGAGAGAGAGAGAGAGAGAGAGAGAGAGAGAGAGAGGTGATGGAGAGAGAAAGAGAGGTGATAGAGATTGTGTGTAAGAAGAGCTTGGAGGAGGTACTTGGGCTCCCCTTCCAACAACATAATTTCATGGAAAAAATGAAAACATGTGCCTATCCATAATATTTCCTACAATAATTTTGATGTATCCAAGGGACATGCCAATTTTTAGGTGGAGTATAAAGGCTTTTTTTTTTTTGGCAATCTTAGACTTTAGATTTGGAGTGAGTATAGCCATGAAAACAACTTGGGAAAATTGGAATTGATTCGCTCTCAAATCGGTACTCTTAATGGCAAATGGAAGGCTAGAAAATCCCATGGAACTTTTGTAATGGAAATTGCCTATGAACTTTAGAAGTAGCGAAATTAGGGAATTAAGTGAAGCACTTTTAAGATATTACTTTGTGAGCATAGCGGGTGAACTTAGTTGATGATAGCAACATAAACATGGTACTTAGTTAACTTGGCATGAACAATACTTTTGCAAGAGAGAGAGTTTTTAGAGAACATGACAATAGTTGAGGACCGGATTCATATGGAGCTGCTCCCCCCTCCAAGAGGCATTTGTATTATAGTTTCTCCCATCAAGAGAGACTTTGTACAATACAATCTTTGTGTTCCTTGTGACCTAGGTGATGCAATGAAGATGGAAAGCCTCATGCATCACAAACATAACATAAACTTGAAGAAATCATTAACTATCCCAAGCCTCAGTCCCAAGGCCTCAAACACCTTCGAAAGTGGAGAGAGATAGCGGGGAATGAGGATAGGGAAGAGGAAGAAGAAACATTCCATAGGAGAAAGAATTAGTTCCTCACTTATCATTACTCTTCTTGCTAGCATACATAATAGCATAGTAATGGAGATGGAGAAGATGGAAAGCTTAAGCATTGAAGCATGGCTCTTGGTTGGATTTTCATTCCATAGCCAAGAGTGTTGGTGTAGGCTTTCACTCTCACAAGCTTGGAGAAGGATGTGGTGTTCCTCAACTTTCACCAAGTGAGAATGGTCTCTCAAATGAGTGTGTGTGATGGTGTATATCCCCCTAGCACCCCCCCTCCTTGCTTTGGGCGAGTTGTGACCCTGCTGCATGTTGCAAGCTCATTGGACCCCTCTCCCCCTAGACAATCACATGCAGCATGCAACCAAGTACATGGGTAATCTTTTGACAAGTGTCCTCCTTACCTCTTAGAGTGAGAGAGCTTGAAAATATCTAGATATTTGTTAGATGGAAGTAGAAGCTCATTAGACCCCTCTTTAGCCCAACCAATAGCATTCAAGCACCCATGTGGTTAAGCTTAGTGAGAGTCTGACATGTGTCCCATGTGCTCTTTTAGAATTCCCCTAACTTTGAGATTTTTATGCATAGAAAGTTTCTTAAGAAACTTCCTCATTAAGTGAGTAGGTTCTCTTTTTGACTCAAGCATCTTACCTCCCATGTATAGGAAGCTTCTCAAGCAACTTCCTCATTAAATGTGACAAGTACCTCAAGTACCTTAGTCATCAAGCATGGCAAGCACCTTAGGTGGAGTTCCCACTTTAAGCACAGCCCTAGCTTGCTTAAGGTTCTCACCTCAAGCACAACCCTAGCTTACTTAAGGTCAAAAGGACTTTTAACACTAACCATTGGAGGTCTTTAATGAATCTAACCCTAAGGTCTTTTAAGCTTCATTAGTTAACCTTGCTCTTTGACATACCATCTCTCATTTGGGCCCCTTTACCATTGGCCCCGTGTTGAGATAGATCCGTAAGCACATTCTAACCCTTGTTCCCATTTATTATCCCATATTAAATGATCAGTTTAATATGAAAAGATCATTTGGGTTGGTTAGATATTAGATATTTGATGACATTACCTCTGTCTTGAAATCATAGTCGTCCTTGACTATGAGGTAAAAGAGATAAAGTCATAGTCATTAGTCAATTTTTCTTAGCGGGTAGAGGATCCCTTTTTACCCTACGACATCATTCCAAGATGGATGACTAATCCATTTGGTGCTTGGGAGACATAGCTTCCACAAGCATGTCTACTCTTTAGTCCATTTCATCCTCCCAAGTAGAGTGACAAAGTCTACATGGTGTTTGAGAGACGTCGTCATCCCAAACATGATTCTTAGTATGCATACTACTTGAATTTGTACACAATAAAGAGAGAATTAGTCTTATAAGACAAAAACATTAATCATTTAAAAGAAACATGTACATTTGGTTACTCTAATGTAGCATTGTAAGTGTTGACAAGGTTCATACTATCCTTAAGCTAGATTCCTTTCATCCATCTAGCATCTTCAAAAGGATAATTTCTGAACTTAATAAGATACCGTCGGATAACCTTACCATGTTGTAGTAACTTGTCTTCATGCCAAAGGATAGCTTCGGGTTGTAGTACCTCTTCTTGATCTTCGATTTCGGGAGGGTCTTCAATAATCGGTTCATTTGGAGTCTCTCCTTTGTAGGGCTTGAGTAGGCTCACATGAAAAGCATTGTGTATGATCCAATGGTTAGGTAATGTGAGTTGATAAGCTACCTCATTGATTGGCTTCAAAATTTGAAAAGGACCATAGTATCTTTTTGCTAGTTTAACATAATACTTTTGATGGCCCGTAGGGTTTTTGCCCGTCGTTTGCCTCAATCAAGCCTTAGGAAACTTAAGTAAGACCCAATCATTTTCTTTGAACGTTAAGGCCCTTCTGTGCTTGTCAATAGCAGCTTTTTTCCTTAGTTGGGAGATGGATATAGCCTCCTTAATCTTTTGAAAAGATGTTTGCAGGTCACGGCTATACTCATCGGCAACGAAGATCTTCCCATGTACTTTGAGTAGCAAGGGACTTTTAGGTCTTCCTTCTATGATTTCAAAAGGTTCTTTTCCCGTAGAAGTATGGATAGTATTATTATACGCATACTCTACAAGAGGTAAGTACTTTTCCCATTGTGAGCGTTGATCTACTTTTGTGACATAGGTCTTTAGTAGATCAAGACTCGTAAGATTGGCTATTTCACTTTGGCCATCCGTTTGTGGGTGATAGGCCAAAGAGAAATTCAATCTTGTACCTAGATTTTTGAAGAGATCTTTCCAGAAATTACTGGTCATTCTAGGATCTCTATCTGACACGATGGACGTTGGCAATCCATGGTGTTTGAAAATCTGTGATATGAAGAGAGTTGCCATTTGGTGTGCATTAATAGTCTTCTTGATAGGGATAAAGTGTGCTTGCTTGCTAAACCTATCGACTATTGTCCATATTCCCGTATTCCCATGGATAGATTTTGGTGATCCAAAGATAAAATCCATGGATATACTCTCCCATGGTGAATTAGGAATTGGCAATGGCTGGAGTAATCCAGGTTGCTTCCCTCTATCATACTTGGACTTTTGGCATACTACACATTTCAAATCATACTCTTGTATGTCCACTTTCATGGTAGGCCAATAAAAGTACGTCTCTACTCCTGGAAGAGTAGGTTGAATGCCTCTATGCCCCGCATAGGGAGGAGCATGGGATTCATACATGACTTTCTCACGAAGGGAGTGGGTAACACATAGCCTATTGCCATGGAGAAGATAACCATCCTGCAAGGTGAATGGTTCCTCTTTCTTCCCCAAAGCAAGGGCTGGCATTATGTCTTTAAAGTCAGGGTCAGTAGCATACTCATCGATCATAGAAGATAGATCATTGTGAGTTGCTATTGACACAGCATTAACTTTTGGTCTTCGAGAAAGTGCATCAGCCACTTGATTGTGCTTACGAGCAATGTGGAAATTAAATTGTGAAAGAAAATTTTCCCACCTCATTTGTTTGTTGGAAAGCTTTGTTTGCGTCATGAAGTACTTGAGACTTTGATGGTCTGTTCGTAAGATGAATGGAGTCCCCAATAGATAGTGCTTCCATGTGTCTAGGGCATGTAGAACAGCTAACAACTCTTTCTCATAAATGCCTAAGACCCGTTCATCTGTGTTGAGCCTTCGGCTCTCATAGGCTATGGCATGCCCTTCTTGAAGCAAGACTGCTCCAAGGCAATCACCGCAAGCATCACATTGGACCTCAAATGGCTTTGAGAGATCCGAAAGCATAAGGATTGGTTGGGAGATAAGCTTCTCTTTGAGCTTGTCAAAATCACTTTTCTCCTTAGCATTCCATGAATACTTAACGTTTTTCTTTGTTAAGTCATGTAATGGTCCTGCTATTTGAGAGAATTTTTCTATGAAGCGTCTATAGTATGCACACATACGAATAAAGCTTCTTAGCTCATGTAGATTCCTTGGATTAGGCCATGCTTTTATTACCTCCAACTTTGATGGATCCATACGGATACCATCTTGAGAGATAATATGACCTAAGTATTGAAAATCTTGAAGGAAAAATTCGCTTTTCTTTTGATTGAGAAAAATCTTATTCTCCCTTAATGCTTGAAAAATCACTTGGAGATGTTGCTTGTGTTCCTCCAAGGAATTGGAGTAGATGATGATATCATCAAAGAACACTCCAGTGAATTTGTGGTAGGGTCTAAAAATTTTCTCCATTAATCGATTGAATGTAGCTGGTGCATTAGTCAAGCCAAAAGGCATGACTAGATATTCATAAAGGCCAAACGTTGTACGAAACGCAGTCTTTAGGATATCTTCATTCACTATCCTTATTTGATGGTAGCCACTTTTAAGGTCAATCCTACTGAAGTAGGTAGAGCCTTGTATCTTATCAAACAAATCTTCTACCCGGGGTACGGGAAATCTGTTTTTGATAGTGATATGGTTTAGTGCGCGATAGTCCACACACATGCGGTATGTACCATCTTTCTTTTGCAC
The DNA here is from genome assembly GCF_014529385.1 of Adiantum capillus-veneris. Taxonomy (NCBI): domain Eukaryota; kingdom Viridiplantae; phylum Streptophyta; class Polypodiopsida; order Polypodiales; family Pteridaceae; genus Adiantum; species Adiantum capillus-veneris. Next base: position 138,994,543 of record NC_140951.1, on the reverse strand, counting down.
TAAAAGGACTGGAGAGCAAAAGGGAGAGGAGCTAGGCCTCACCATTCCTTTGTCTACCAATTCTTGTACTTGCCTCATGATCTCCTCTTGTTGAGCTTGTGAAACTCGATAGGGAGGTTTGTTAGGCGGTGAGCTTCCTGATAGGAGCTCAATTCGATGGTCATCATCCCCTCGTTTTGGAGGTAAGTCCATAGGGATATCATCAATGAACACATCTTGGAATCCTTCTATGTCTAACTCTTCTTGATTCCTACCATTAACCTTTGATGAAACATTAGGACCTTTTTGGGATTCCTTGACAAAAGTCATGTACGTAGAAACTGAGCTTTTCATTGATTTATCAAGGGCGAGAGGATTTACAAGTGGTATAGTACGACCATACTCATTAGCATCTATATACATATTCTTTCCCCTGTAGGTGAAGTAGATTCTCCTTTCAGGGAACCATATGTTGGCAGCCATGCAGTTGAAGCATGGTATCCCTAGGATAACATCCTCATGTTGGAGAGGAGAGATGAAGAAGTCTTCTTTGTCGACATAGCTTTGGACATGAAGCCTCAACTTCCCAATCAAGGGAGTAATGGAGGCTTTTTGTCCCTTGAAAGCGGCATCGGCCGTTACAGCATCTCCCATCTCAAAAGCTTGAATGCCCAACTTGGTGGCCAACTTCATTGATATGAAGTTGAGAGCAGAACCAGGGTCAAACAAGATGAAAGCATCATGCTCCCTTACCTTTCCCCAAGCATAGGAGAGAGGTGATCCTTTGCAATGAGTATCCTCTTTTGGAGCTTCGATAGTGGAATCTCTAGGAGTCTCATTGCGAACATTTCTTTTGGGGCAAGAACGATAGCCATGTCCTTGCTCCCCACACTTAAAACATTTGTGATCCTTGCGAAAGCTCTTCAGGAGAGAGTTTATTTTTACCTTTTTAAACTCCTTTCTCCTTGGACCGATTGTTGTTGTTGTTGTTGGAATGGCCGTGGGAAAAATTTTGGGCATTAATTTTTCCTTTTGCATCACTTTTGTCTTTATTTTCCATGGGTTTGACATTCCGTCTAACCCCTTGTTGGAAATTGATGCGTGAAGCAACCATGGTATGGTGGATTACTTTGCTGATAGATTCAGGCCATTGAGAGTTGACATACTCGCCCATCTCTTCAAGTAATCCCGCACAAAATTGTTGTTTTTGCTCAGCAAAGTCTATCTTTTGAAAGACAGTAGCCTTGAGATGTAAATCCCAAAACTTGTCCACATATTTGTGGATAGACTCATGAGAGAGAAGCCTTAAACTCCACCATTCGGTGAGCACTTTGTCCTTTGCATCACTTGCAAGGAATTTCTTCATGATGGAAACTCGTAGAGTTTTCCATGTCTTTGGGGCTTTGCCATTGTCTTGAAGGCTAGCCCACCATTGACGAGCCGACTTTTGGAAGTGCATAGCTACATGGCGTAGCTTGGAGGACTCCGTGAAGCCCTCGTCTCCAAAGGCCGCATCACATTGTTGGATGAAGGCCAATACTTTGTCGGTAGCACCAAAGATGCCATCATAGGTGAGAAAAGAGATACTCTTTCCTCCCTCTTTGAACTTCTTGAGCTTTTGTGACCTTCGCCATGCAGGGTAAGATTTGCGATGTCCTCCCCTCTTATATTCTCTAGGAGAATAGCCATAGCTTTCATCGGTAGAGGAGGAAGGTGAAGAAGAAGGAGAAGAGGGTGACCTCTTTCTTGCCCTTTTCTTCCTTGGTTTCCTCTCTTCCCTTTTGGAGTGACGAGGAGAAGGACTATGGGTTAACCGTTTCCTCTTAGGAGGAGTTGGCGATCGTTTAGTCCTCCTTCTTCGTGGAGCCACATCTTCGGAGGAATTTAGGGATTCATTGCTTTCTTGATCTTTGGATTCCTCCTCTCGTATGGGAGAGAGTCTTCTTTTGGGTGTCTCTTCAAGAGGCCTCGTAAGCTCTCTCTCCTCTTGGAGAGGAAAGGAAATCCCATAAGCACAAAGTTGTTGAGTAACTTCGGCTTGCAAAGTGGGGTTGCCCATAGCTTGTTGCAACCTAGTGACAAGATAATTAACAAACATGGGAGCATCATCATTGGCACCTTCATGTACAAAATCAAAGTTATCAATGTTCATTCTCCTCTCTTGATTATTGTTAGCCATGCTAATTAAACTTATGTGTTTACTTAGTGTATGCTTTGGCAATTCAAAACCTTAGTTGCTACTCCTCTTAGCCTTTGAAAATAGGACAGCTCGAATTGGTTAATTATAGAGAGTAGTGGAGTGAGTCTAACATAGCAAAGTTGTCGAGGGATAGCTCCTTTCGGACTTTTTATGGCTCAATAATGGTAAAACCGTAGGAAAGTCTAAAAAGACTCCATTATTAAGTCCAAAGCTCCCGAGGTGTGCACCATATCCCACATAGTGGTCTCAACAAAACCGATAATAGATCCCAGTCCCACTTACCCTAATATAATTAACAAAATCAACCATTAATAGGCTACTTAAGGACCTCTCTTCTTAAGCAAGAAAAAAGAAACCAAATGCTCTGATACCAATGTAATGGAAATTGCCTATGAACTTTGGAAGTAGTGGAATTAGGAAATTAGGTGAAGCACTTTTAAGAGATTACTTTGTGAGCATAGCGGGTGAGCTTAGTTGATGATAGCAACATAAACATGGTACTTAGTTAACTTGGCATGAACAATACTTTTGCAAGAGAGAGAGAGAGAGAGTTTAGAGAACATGAAAATAGTTGAGGATCGGATTCATACGGAGCCGCTCCCCCCTCCAAGAGGCATTTGTATTATAGTTTCTCCCATCAAGAGAGACTTGGTACAATACAATCTTTGTGTTCCTTGTGACCTAGGTGATGCAATGAAGATGGAAAGCCTCATGCATCACAAACATAACATAAACTTGAAGAAAGCATTAACTATCCCAAGCCTCAGTCCCAAGGCCTCAAACACCTTCGCAAGTGGAGAGAGCTAGAAGGAAATGAGGATAGGGAAAAGGAAGAAGAAACATTCCATAGGAGAAAGAAGTAGTTCCTCACTTATCATTACTCTTCTTGCTAGCATACATAATAGCATAGTAATGGAGATGGAGAAGATGGCAAGCTTAAGCATTGAAACATGGCTCTTGGTTGGATTTGAATTCCATAGCCAAGAGTGTTGGTGTAGGCTTTCACTCTCACAAGCTTGGAGAAGGAGGTGGTGTTCCTCAACTTTCACCAAGTGAGAATGGTCTCTCAAACGAGTGTGTGTGATGGTGTATATCCCCCTAGCACCCCCCCCCCCCTCCTTGCTTTGGGCGAGTTGTGACCTTGCTGCATGTTGCAAGCTCATTGGATCCCTCTCCCCCTAGCCAATCACATGCAGCATGAAGTCAAGTACGTGGGTAGTCTTTTGACAAGTGTCCTCCTTACCCCTTAGAGAGAGAGAGAGCTTGAAAATATCTAGATATTTGTTAGATGGAAGTAGAAGCTCATTGGACCCCTCTTTAGCCCAACCAATAGCATTCAAGCACCCATGTGGTTAAGCTTAGTGAGAGTATGACATGTGTCCCATGTGCTCTTTTAGAATTCCCCTAACTTTGAGATTTTTATGCATAGGAAGTTTCTCAAGCAACTTCCTCATTAAGTGAGTAGGTTCTCTTTTTGACTCAAGCATCTTACCTCCCATGCATAGGAAGCTTCTCAAGCAACTTCCTCATTAAATGTGACAAGTACCTCAAGTACCTTAGTCATCAAGCATGACAAGCACCTTAGGTGGAGTTCCCACCTCAAGCACAGTCCTAGCTTGCCTAAGTTTAGGCCGGGTTCCCACCTCAAGCACAGCCCTAGCTTGCCTAAGTTTAGGTCGTGTTCCCACCTCAAGCACAACCCTAGCTTGCTTAAGGTTCTCACCTCAAGCACAACCCTAGCTTGCTTAAGGTCAAAAGGACTTTTAACACTAACCATTGGAGGTCTTTAATGAAGCTAACCCTAAGGTCTTTTAAGCTTCATCAGTTAACCTTGCTCTTTGACATACCATCTCTCATTTGGGCCCCTTTAGCATTGGCCCTGTGTTGAGATAGATCCGTAAGCACATGTTATATTCTAACCCTTGTTCCCGTTTATTATCCCATATTAAATAATCAGTTTAATATGAGAAAATCATTTGTGTTGGTTAGATATTAGATATTTGATGAAAAATTTTGTAAACATCCAAGTTACTGGTTGTGGGGTGCAGCACATGTACACCTTTGCAATAGTAGATTATGGAAGACATTCTAACTACCATGACATACTAGGGCTACCTTTTGTGAGAAAACGTATGGTTCTCTAGGATTGAGGCTACTCGTATCTCTACTTATGCCAAGGGGGTGACAACACGAGTTGACCTTGTCACTCATGACTATTAAGATGCTACAAGAATATCTATTATAGACTTTCAGTCAGCCACTACCTTACCAATGATTTGGTCAGTGAGGTCTATGAAGAGATTAAAAACCTACTATTGTTCAATGAGGAAGAGAAGGACCTATTGAAAAAAGATCAAAAAGACACTTTCCTTTTGAAAAGTAGTTTTTATTTTTTAGCATAATAACTTAAAACACATATTCAATCATAATTCTCCCTAAAATTTTGTTGAAAAATCCCATTTGGTGACATTACCTTTCTCTTGAAATCATATTTATTGTCAACTATGTCTCTCTTACCCTTTGAGAACATTTGAGAACATTTGAGAACATTTGGACCCCTTGCCTTGAGATCGTGGTGTATCTTAGATTGTGATCCTTCACAAAGGAAGAAGTTTGCATGTGCTTTGATACCAATCTCACACAAGTTGGAGGACTGCCACCATCTCTCACATATTCAAAATAAGAGATTAAATGCTTCATCTATACAACATAAATAAATAAAATCAAGGAGATAGTTGCATGACCATAAACACATAACAAAGAGAGAAATGGGACAAAATTGAGGTTTGGAATGCCCAAAACCCATGGTACGGCTTTTATAATACTTGAAGATTGAATTTTGATAAATACAATAATCTTACACCATCTTGCAAAAAAGGTGGCCTTCTCATCATCCCAACATAGCGGCCTTCTATGATCAACAATTTGACCTTTTATGATCAAATATAGACTCACAAAGAGTCATCTCATAGACAAAGCATCATCTTCTTTCATCTTTTGGAGCCTTTTCTCATCCTCTATAAGCATCATATAAATCTAAAAAACTCTTTAAAAACATATTCATGTTTTTTATGGGAGGAGGTATACTTACTGTTAGGGGCTCACATCCCTAACAGAGATTCAGTAAGAGAGACATACACTGCACGGGAAAGATACGACAGTAGACTGCACATTAAGTCATAGAACTGGAAAGCATATGAACAATAGACACCATGATTGAGAGAAAGAAGGTAATACTTCACTGTGTATTCATCATCATCATTATATCACAGACCCATAACAGCAGTATGACTGCAAGAATCCAACTGCAAACTACCCGTTGGTTACCCAAAAACCTGCTACATGCCATAAGAAAATATTCGAGTAAATACAACCACCTAGGCACTTATATGAATATGCCCTTAAGGTTCCAAGCTTCAACCTTAGTCATTACCAAAAAGTAAGTAAAAGATAGTTACTTACATGTCAAGCACTAACACCTGGCACACCCAGTGGGCAATGTTTAACAAACATTGTGAGGACCTACTATCCCTTGATTAGAAAACATCAACATGATCTTTAACTTTAGTCTACTGTTGCTTTGTACTTTCTCCTTCAATTACAGTTGTCTTGCCATCTCCACCAAGTCCTGCATCCACTTATCCTTCCATTGTAATCTCAGTATTCTCCTTACTGAGTATACCCTCAACAATAATCAGTATTGGATCTTTAAGTTGTTGTTGTCCACCTACATTATCTACCTCTTCATCTGCAACGTTAGCTATAATTGAATCTTTAGTTGATTGTACACGAACTTCAATTTCAATTTTATCCAACATTGCAGTATGACTCTGAGTATGTAGTTGTTCAGATTGATGATGTTCATCTAGTCCAATTGCTTTTGCAATTTCTCATACTATTGCTTCAGTTCATCATACTGTCTTTCAACTAACAAGTTCTCCTCCTTTGCTTCTTCTGCTGCAAAGATTTGATATGGCTTATTGACCACATCATACATTCTGATTTTAATTTTCTCCGAAACACCTTTCATATACTTCCTCATTTCAGCTTCATTGAGATACCTTCTACAAAAACAAACTCTCCTCTTCTTCAAGTGATATGAGGTCTTTAGATGTGGGTATAAGCAATTTTCTTTTTGTCATTTGCTAGCAATGCTTCATATTCTAATCAATGTGATATTCTTTGAAGCTCCTATGTTGTTTTCTTGATTGAAGGTTGTAGAGTTTTTTGAAGGCTTACTTATCTGTTCGATGCTTCTTTGGAAGCCAGTTTAGCCTTGTGGTTGGTTGTCATATTTGGCATTATTCCTCAAAGTGGATTCTCTTCTAACTGTACTATAACCGTAGGAGGAATTGAAAGAATTCAAGTGACGATGCAGTGACAGTAGTTTTATTGGTTATCTTTAGGACCCACTTCTTTTTTATTACTGCTTGTTTTGTTGATGTTGCTCATTTGAGAACCCATACTTGTCCCTGCTTTGTTTGTGTTTGAAGAGACTTCCTTGGGATCCACCTTGTTTTTGTGTGAGTCTTCAACGGTCTTTGCTTCAGCTCTTGTACTCTTGGTTGGCGACAAGATTCAGACTTTGGGAGTTGATACTTTATTTGTTTTGGAATTCAAATTAATTCCTGACCTCTTTGTGCAGGCTTCGGGATTTTTGAGATGTTCTTACAGGCTTCGACTATTTTTATGTTGGCATTGGATCTTTGATTTTTCATCAAATATATCCGCCTTCTTGTTCCATACCTGCTTTTGGCCAATCTGGCTCTTTGGTATCCATATTTGTTGAACTTTTTGGTTCTGACTTGTTGTTCTTTTCTTTTGGCCGTCCTTGGTTGTTATTGAAACTGCTAGTGATGGTGATGACCTGAGTTGCTGGTAGGAAATATCATAAGAATCATCATTATCGCTGGTATCCTCAGCAAGGTTACATTGTAGCACTTTTCCTTTGTGGTTTGGCTGGTTATGGAAAAGTTACTATCTGTTTGCTCTTGGATTGTTGTTTTGGGATGACTTTGGTATCCACTTGATTAGAGCATTGGTAGCTCATTTACATGGATGTGCTCTTCTTGGCTGAGTCTTTTCTTCATGTATGGGAGCCATGTATGAGGATGCTTGTTGTAGATGCATTTCCATAGAGGATTTTGGAATCCACTTATGATGAACTTTATTCTTGTAGCGGTGACATTGGTTCCTTGGTTTTTTATTTGAAAAATCATAAAATCGTGCATTAGTTAAAATTTTGTTCTTGTCACCTGCTGGGTCGTCTGGATATCCATTGGCAGTATCTTCTTGAAGCTCCGAGTGTTCTAAAGAGTCTTTGAACTCGTCTTCATTTTCCTGGATCACACTCACTGCAAAATAAGGAACAACATCATAGCCATTTTCATCACAAAACTTTGTTGTTGGATCATCTTGAATAGCGCACACATCAAGAGTAGCCAAGATGTGTTCCCATTCAAGTGGCTCTTATGCTTCCTCAGGAAAGTGTTCTGGGATATAATTCTTATCTTCAATTTCCCTTTCTAGAATCCCTTTCTCTCGCTTTGAACTTCCACATTGCAAAGCTCCACACATCCATAGTTCTTTAGGCTTACCCAACCATGCTCAAAGTTCTGATCCTACTACAATAGCGGAATCAAACTCCTCCATAGGTGTTTTGGTCACATCCCTATAACTATGGTCTTGGTCGTGGTTTCCATGTGTCTCAGGTAGATAGAGTCATATCCCCAATCTTGGACCATTTTCAATTGTCTCATGAATGGTCTTCTTAGAATGATATCATAGTTGTTCTTCTTGCCAAAGTCAACAATAGCAAAGGTTTGCTCATATTCAATTCCACAAGAAGTAACAATTGCTTTTTCTAGCAGTCCTATGGGCCTTTCCATGTGTCCATTTGCAAGCTACAATTTCATCCTTGTAGCCCTCACTACTGGTTTTCCCCATGTTTTCCATACCTCTTTTGTTGCAATGGAAACACCGGCTCCACTGTCAAGGATTGCCATGGTTTTTACACCTTGGAATTCCCCAAGAAGAGTGGTTCTCTCATCTTCTCCCTCATAGTACTCGCCTACCTTGTTTAACAGCACTAGCCTAGTGTTTAGCTGAGGCATTTCTAGCTCTTTGATCCCTTCCTCGATTTGAGTCATTGGTTTTTTAACACCAATTTTTTCTAAGCATTTTCCCACAATAGCCCACATGTTTGGTCGTATTCTGAGCAACTCGGCTAATGTTATTATACAGGTGATTGGGGCAGATAGAATATCTATCAACCCTTTTAAATCGATGACTTTTTTGGGAGACAGTCTCTATGATGGGACTGCAACAACATCTGACTTGGCCTCGTACTCTCCCATATAGGATGGTAGTGTTCTTAGTGAATGGGGTTGGCTGTCCATAGACTGTACAGATCCTTTGTCCCCCCAATACGATTCCACTTCTAGATTCATTTGAGATCTACTCTCAATTTTCTCTATTGGTGGAAGAGACACTCCTCTTCCATCACCCGTCTGGTTTACTCGTCTGCTTATCTCACTCCCTTCATTGGCCTCTTTGATTTGTTTCCACAAGTTGTCAAGACCATCTCTTTCTTTACATCCTTGGAAGAGTTGTCCATGGTATTCAACACTATCCTTGGCTCTGATGTGGGGTCCTTGAGCTCTTGTCCGTGCTCATGATTGGAATTTGGCTCTTTCCATTCCTGGTTTGGTGGGATTACTGGTGTAGGTGGGACAGGGATCACACCCTCAAGTTTTCCAACTGTTGGTGCTAGTAAAGCTTGGGTTATTTGAATCATTTTCTTGCACATTTCAAGCCTGTCCTTTTCTAGTTCCGCATATGGATATTTCATCCATCTCTGTTCTTGGGTTTGGTTATTTTTGAGCCGTGTTTCATAGGCTTTTAGGAGGGCGTTTAAATGCTCATTAACCATGTCAACCAACACTAATCCTCCTGAACTAGCACTTCTTGGTTTCTCATCCGTGGATGGTTCTTTGGAGGTTGAGATTTCTGCACAAGAGAAGGTACAAACATTTCCTTATGTTGTCTTATCTTCTCTTCAGCTTGGGTAAGATTCTCAGCTAGGGATTTCTGCTCTCGTTCCCTACATGCTTTCATCCTAGCCTTTCTAGCTTTCCAGCTATTCTGTTTGCTCTTGGTTTACTAGGAGCATCAGTCTTTGGACTTGTGTCAGTTTCTGTTTTCTTTGTCTCTGGATTCTCAGCAGCTTCCTTTTGAGCTTGCACTCTCGTAACTACTTGAACTGGTACGACATTTTTGTTTTCAGAGCTACTGGGTAGATGAACGATTCTTGAGAAATTTGTTGTGATCTTGATGACTTGGTTTGGGTTTTTAGGGCAGTTGGGGATTAAGTGAATGATGCCACAATCAAGGCAATAAGCATTCACTTGTGTGATATCCTTCTGAGGACATTGTTTGACCAAGTGGTTGTCATGGCTCTTGTGACAATCTATCTCTAGTTGAGGAGCTTCTTCTTGCAATTCCTCTTGGCTGTAAACAGGTTTTGACCTTGCTAAGCCTCTATTAGCAATGAATCGCAATGTCCTTTTGTCCATCTCATATCTTCTTTCTTCAGGTCCAAACGCAAGAGGTGGAGGTTGTATCGGCCCTCACCATTCCATGTGTTTCTCTCATCTTCTGCCACTTTGAAGGGAAGTGCCTGCTTTGGTTGTTATAACACATTGTAGTTGGTACTAGCGCTTGTTTATTGGTTGCTTCCATTATCGACATGTATCTCATGTGTATAGGCATTCTAGCACCTCGCAGTAGAGGTTGCTGACCTAAGACAAGATGTGGTCCTGCAACTCCTACTGGACCTGGCACATTTCTCGTAGCATATCTAGGTGGAGTAGGTGCTACTAGAACAGGTTGTACATACCTGTCCCTAGCATTTTCCATGCTATAGTAACACTCTTCCCTTGTATGGTTTGTCCATTTTCTCTCAATTTCACACCATAGAGGTGCTTGGAGGTCAGATTTAACTAGAGGAGCAAATCTCTGAGCTAATCCTTCTATAAGCTTCATTTTCTCACTAGATACCTCTAGCTTTAATGTGGGTTGCGTTCTAGGTGAATCACTCCTCTGAGAAGGTGTGTCACTCTCAGTATCATGTCTTCTCAAGGTTTTGCTTTGATTTGGATAGCAGTAAGTTATAGGATAGATTGGCATTTTAGCACTTCTAGTTTGGCTTGCCATACCTCTGGTCATATCTACAAAAGGATTGGTAGGTTGGATTTCCATCCTGATGATCTTGGATTTCTTAATGTCAGGCCCACTCAATACTCTCAAGATAGTCCTTAATAAGCATCTTTGGCCCTTTGTCAGGTCCTTAAAAGCCAAGTCTGGGTGGTCTTCTGATCTTTGGATACTGGGTATGGGTACCATAAAAGTTTGGATTTAGGAAACCTAGAAAAATTCAGCTCTAAAACCAAAACAAGCTTTTCTCATGGCCATACCTGACTCAATTTGGAGTTGTCTATCCAAAGTTAGAGTAGTTTTGGTGAGCTGTACTTGAAACAGCACTCAATACAATTTCAGGATCAAGGATTTTTTCTTGTATCTTGACCAAATGTGACCCAAATTTGTTGAAACTTGGTCACTAGGCTTACTTTACAATGCTTAACATTTCTAGAAGCTCAATGTGAGTTGTCACCTCCAAATTAGGGCCAGAGACATCATATGCATATGATGTCTGCTGTGGCCAAATCAAGTGCTTTTTACTCCAGAGGATCTTTATCACTTGGGCAACTCTCAACAACTTTCAGAATTCAATTTGGACATTTTTTGGGCAAGTAATAATCAATACAAGCATGAATCTATCCAGATCTATCTTCTGGCCTTTACAAGTTCAAATGAGCTCCAAATGCAATGAAATTTTGGCTAGGGACTTCTTTTATGCTCTAGGGAACTAGGGTATACTCAAATGTCTGATTTGACCCAAATCTGGTCTATGAGACATCATACGCGTATAAAGTCTTTTGGCTCAGAATGACATGAAATTTTGCAAATAGGCTTAAAACATCATTTCCCAACCCCTTGTGTGGTCAAAAGTGAAGTTTGACTTTCATATCTGGCCTTGAGACATCATACATGTATAAAGTCTATGTGCTCAAATTTTGACAAAATTTGGTGTGTGAGCTTGTCTTGTGTGCTTAACACCCTGGTAAGCTTGAATTTCAATTTTGGTCTCTTAAAGTGCCCTTTAGACATCATACGCGTATGATGTCTAGCTGGTCAGAATGAAGTGAATTGCACTCTAGAGGTTCCTCTCTATACTGGAAACTCTCAGCAAGTTTTAGAACTGAATTTTGACAGTTTTTGTGCAAGATATGGCCAATACAAGCATGCACTTTCCTAGATGCGTCTTATGGTCTTTGCAAGCCCAAAATTGCTTCAAATTGGATGAAATTTGGCCCATATGCTTCCTAAATGCTGTAGATCACAAGGGTACACTCAGATGTAACTTTTGACCCCAGATCTGGCCTCTAAGACATTATACGCATATAATGTCTTTTGCTCATATTGTAGTTCTGTTTCTACCAGAGGTGTCTCTTAGTGTGTAGAACAAGAATATGTGCTCACAGCAAAGTTTGGATGTCAAAATTGCACAAAATCATCAATTTTATAAGGAAATTCTTTGAAAGAGTAAAATCCTCCCAGTTTTTAGTCTATAAGCCCAAATGATATGAAATTTGGTGGGTGTGCTCAAGACAACTGCAAAAGATGGGTATAATGTCAAAAGTTCAAAATTGCTGCCAAAATCACCCTTCAGACATCATACGCGTATAATGTCTACTGATGAATTTTTGAACAAAATTCATTCACATGCATCCCCAAGTCTCAAGCACTGGCTTTCAAGCACTTCTACCAATTTTCATGCAAAAATGTGCTCAGAATCTCAAGTTTCCTTTTTTTTTCGTTTTCGACACTCCGTCTTCTGTCTTTTGGGTGTCAAGAGTTGGTCAAAACTCTAGTTTCAATGTGCATGTAGGGTAAAACCCCCCTTCTCAACACATTGGTGCAGTCAGATTTTTCAAATTTGGTCTCGAGATGCCCCTTGAGACATTATATCCGTATAATGTACAAGTTTACAGAATTGCAATTTTTGTACACACAACTCTTGCACATGCCCTCTTATATGCTTCACACCAATCAGCCATGCAAAAATATCAACAAAAAGTTTTTTATTGCATTTTTTTCTCAAAAGCAGACTTTTCAAAGATCATGAATGCAAACAAGCACTTTAGCAAATAATTCAATGATGAATAGCTCTAGATCAATATCACATCACTTACCTAAAGCTGCTCCTACACATCATATGAGGTTTTGCATCTATCAGTAGAAAAATGCTTTAATGCCACACGCGGACTAGCAAATGCTTTTATCACCTCACAAATCACTCGACCAACAACAACTACTCTAATCTACAATTCCTAACTAAATCTACCTAGTCGTAGACCCTCGGCAAGACACACGCTTCCTGGCTATCCACTTGATCTCGGAATAACCTCTTTCGAATCCACTTAAGAAAAATGCTTTCTTTAGCCAAAACTAAAGCAAGCAACCATCACACGAGTGTTATTAGGAATACCTACCTAAGTCCTTGTATCCTCGGCAGCGGCGCCAATGTTGTGGGAGCGAATCACACCACCCATAAAGCGCATGCAACACAACCTAGATCAACATAGTGTCAATTGAGGACACAGATGACACGATAGGCACACAAAGGAAATCTCTTTAGCTTGTCAGACTGAGACCATCCTACACATACAACACTCTGGAAGGCCAACTAAACCACAACCTAAAATCTCATTGCTCTCAACTACACCACCCAAGCCACATACACACAAACATAAGGAAACTCACTAAACCATACCAGAATCGTATGAAACTTAAGGAACACCATCCCCTCACTAGGATACACCTATCCCAAGCCTCTACACTCAAAATCCTAGCTCTAGACCCATCTATAGAAAACACGTATAAAAACAGAGCTGGATTCTAAAAGTGCCCAAAACTAAAATCTATGAGTACCTATGCGTAGCTTATGTCGCCACTATTTTAATGACTACTTGCACGTAGAAAATAGACATCGTTTGATATACTTACAGCCGCAAATAGCTCGTAGATGCGCGGCGCGTTTGCTCCGTTCCGTGAGGAATGCTTGGCATTGTCGTGTAGCTGTCGCCGAGGCCCTAGCGTGATGGTGCAGTTGGATCTCCAATGTGATGAACGAGCGGGGAGTAGCGCCAGGATGAAGCTCACGCTCTCTCTCTTTCTCTCTCACACAAAGTCGACGGCAGCTTAACTCTTGGTTATGATAAAAGTGTTCTTACAAAAATGGCATAGGTACCTTATATAGTAAGGCTACCTTAGGTTAACCAAAAATAGAGTTTGAGGGGTCAAATGGCTTGGTATTTACAATTTTGAAGTGCCTTGGCACCCTGGCTTCTGCAACTAGACTAACTACTTATTACAAATGATGTTTATGACCATAATCCTCAGCATTCCATAACTCTCAAAAAATAAGGCTTTGTTGAGTTGTGATGTTGACCCAACAATCAACACCACCTAGTTTGAGGACGCTATTTTATTGAATTTCCATTTTTACAGTACAATACATAGTCTTGAACATTTCTCTTTAAACCTGGATTTTAGCATTAGCTAAACCCAAAGCCACTAAAAGTCAAATCCAAAGTGGCTAGATATATTTTTTCATCCCACAAATAATGACAGAACCCACAATTTTGATGTGACAAATGATAACTTGTTAACTTTTCTATTGTATGTGGGAATTAATTAAGTCAAGTGGGGCTACATGCTTCTAGCTTGTAAGTGGTTTTCTCACAGTAGTTAGATTGCTAGATAGGATAGTAATTTTTTACTTAAAACTCATTTTTGACCTTTGGCTAATGTATAGAATCAAATTTTTGTAAGTTATTATTAAGGTTTGAATAAAGAAAGCAAGCATCCTATTGTTCTGAGTCCTGGTCAATCCTCTTGCTTCTTTTTCCTATATCTCCCTTGTACAAAGTGATGTCACAATGCCAAGACTTGCAGTGCAATCAACGGTGGAATCGCTCCAACTCTATGTAAGGTTTTCATAATGTTTCTATGTTTTTGGTGTGGCCAATCCTCTTGCTAATTTATCTCAGTCTACTCAATTGATTTCTAATCATAAGTGAAGCTAGAGGTCCCTTAGAAAAATCTATAGAGTGCAATAGAAGTTGAAACTGACTAGCTAAAATTAGGTACTATTTATAGTATTTTTCTAATCCATGTGTTCTTTTTGGTTTTAAGACTATACGAGTGTTCCAATAAATCTTTCCTACTTGCCTACCAACATTCCGTTTTTTGTAGTTGGAAGACTAACTTTTAGTGACTAATAGACAATTCATATTAACACATGATTATGAGTGAGTTCTAGAGATTGAAACTCTCTTGTAGCCTCTATGCACTAATCTGGTCTATCATGTCCAATAGGTTGACAATGTATGTCCAAGGTTCTTGCTATTCTACATATGAGATAGCATGGTTGGAGAGTTCTAGACATTTGGTGCCATTCTCAAGGACCAGGCAACTTAAACTAGAGAAAACTGAATTTTATTGTCCATGGACTACTCTACTTTATTCTAGAGTATTCATTTTTCCATCTTTTTAGCACATGTTTGGAGTTTGGGTTCTACTAGTAGTTGTGTAGAGGTAGCTTGGGAGTAGTGGATACTTGTTAAAAACCTTAGGAGTAAACATTAGACTAGATTGGCCATTGCTGGATGCTTCACATTTGTGGATTAATCAGAGAGGTCATCATTGATTGAGGAGATAATTATTAGTATTTTTTTCTATTTTTCATATGTTTGTATCATTTTTTGTTCTCATGCTAGTAGGGTAAGTGGAACAACTCATTGGAGGTGTGATTAACCCAAAAATAGTGTGAATATGCTTTTTGTGGAAATTCAGAGTCTGTCTAGCCTTTTTTTGCTACTCTAAAGTCAATTTAGAGACTCATTTTTGTGATTCATTGCGTATAAAGGTTCAAAATCACATGCTAACTAGTTTTTCATAGGCTCAAGACCAAAAAATCAACATCTTAAGCCCACGACTATTAACTTTGTGAATAGCAATGGAGTTTAATCTTGCTTAAACTTTTGTGAAGGTTGCATCTTTTGGAAAATAAATATATACTTTATTACCTTTATTGATGATTCTACTTGTCCATTAAGATCCAAGAATGAAATTTTTGCATGCTTTAAAAGCTTTGCAACAATGGCTGAAAATTTTACTGGTAGAAACTTGTTACTCTTTGCACAGATCGTGGTGGGGTAATTTATATCTCATGAGTTTAATGCATATTTTTTTATTGGTGAAAACGATACTATGCATCAATGTACTATGCCATGTACACCTTAGCAACATGGTGTTTATGAGTGTATGAATCACAAACACTCTTTTGGAAATGGCACGTTGTATGGTGAAGGGAAAGCATCCTTTTGATAAGTTTTGCATGGACATTGTCATTGGTGCAAACTATGTATTGAACAAATGTCCCACTTAGGCTTTGAGATTTGTCACTCCTTATGGTGCTCGGAATGGTCATGATCCAATGGTAAGCCGCATGCATGTGTTTGTTTGTTTGGCATAAGCTCTTGTGCCTTCACCAAGACATTCCAAATCTACAAGACAATGCTATAATATATATCTTCGTGGGGTACAATGCTAAAAGTAAGAGCTACTGCTTGTGGCATGCATTTAGAGAAGATTATTGTATTTTCTAAAAATTTAACTCATCCCTTGCTTGAATGTAAAATGAAGCCAACTATGGGTCCACTGGATGTATGCAATATGTGCATGCCTTCATTCAAAAGAGGTATGCTAAATGACAACCATATAGACCAACCAAATGAAGGTTCAAAGAGAAAAAAATATGCGTAAAAGTATGGCTGATAATTAGCATTAGTTTCCGCCCGTTGGTGATACGGAAGATGATGTGTTGCATGAGGAAGACACTTCTATTCATGATGCACAAATTATGCCAAGATGGTTGCCATGAACTTTGCAAGATATTGTTTTGAGTGCTTCTTTGCCTGGTAGAACAAGATCATCTTCTCACCATGCATTAAGTGATTATATGGACATATCATTTCACAACATGTAAAGAAGAGCCATTCTCTTTTGAAGATGCAAGTGAGACTGTAAAATGGTTGGCTACTATGCAGTTGAAATTGGACTGTATTCACAAAATGGTACTTGGGAGTTATGTGAATTGCCTAAAGGTAATGATGCCATTGATACTAAGTGGGTTTAGAATATTAAGTGTATGACTGCTACAAAGCAAGACTTGTTTGCAAAAGGTTATGCACACCAATATGGTTTTAACTATGACAAGACTTTTGCACCCACTTCATGCATGGATACCATTCACATTGCACTTGCATTGGCTGCTCATTTTTCTTGGAATTTGCATCAAGTGGATGTGAAAAAATCCTTTTTGAATGGTGACTTGCATGAAGAGGCTCCTAGGTTTGACAGTAAAGGTATCTCACTTGCAAAAGGCTTTGTATGGATTTAAGCAAGCACCTTGTGCATAGCATGAGAAGATTCATTAGCACTTGATTACTCTCGCTTTTCAGTGTAACCCGAGTGAGAGAACACTTTATGTATGCAAAGATGGAGGATAATATGTTCTTAATTGGGTCACATGAGCTAAAAATTAAGGCACTAAAGGTTAATTTGCAATAGGCTTTTGATGTCACAGATATTGACCACTCGAGTTATTACCTTGGCATAAAGCTTATATTCATTGAGGGGGTTCTTGTCATGTATCAAGTAAACTCGTTGAGAAAATGCTTCATCTTTTTGGCTTTGAGGATTGCAAGCCTATTTCAATCCTAGTGAAGATGAAGTTTAGGTTTTCGCTTGAGGATGATTGTGTGATGCATATGATACTTCTCTTATCAACAAGCTATGGGATGATTGATTCATGTATGCAACACTTGGTCATACATATAGTTTGATGTTTCCCAGATGATCACATTTATGCATAGCTCTAGCAGTAAGCATTGGCAAGCAGTGGTGTGTCTTTAGATAATCAAAGGCACCATGGCTCTCGTTCTCTTTTATGGTAGATATTCTCAGTCATGCATGCATGCTTTTGCAATTTTGATTGGGCCGAAGGGTCCACTAGTGGTAATTCTTTTCTTCTAGGTTGATCATGCACATCAAGGCTGAATAAGAAGCAACCTTATTACACTTACATGTCCCTCAAGAAATTGATGTGACCCGCTTTCCTTGTATGATGGGTTACTTGATGTGGAAGAGCATTCCCAAATCGCCAATGGTTAGCATTCGGCTATGATGGATGAAGCCTTAGTGTAACCATGGTGTTAGGGTTAGGGTTGGAGAAATGGAGATTAGGGTTAGGTAATTAGGGTTAGAGATTAGGGTTGATAATTACCAATTTGCAAGCGAGAGAGTACAGAAACAATGATGATAACTCAAAGTGCAATGGTTCATTAGAAAAATCCCTTTAATATAGGCTTAGTGCTTTACATCCATTGGCTAGAGAGGTTGCATCCTTTTCCTATTGGACCATGTCATCTTGTCATCCATCCTACAAGGGATCTTTCCCATGTGCTACCACAAGTGTGGTCTTACCCTAACAATTGCCCCCTAAAGCCAAGCTTGGGGCAAACCACAAATGTTTGTTTTGGTCATGAGTTACTCCTAGGTTTATATGATTCAGTTATCCTGATTCAACATGTCAGTTCTCACTGGATTTAACACTCATGGTTCTCAAGTGGATACATCGTGGAGATTCTCAGTGGATTAAACAACCATGGTTCAATACCTCATGATTCATCATAGCGATTCTCTACCGCGGATACATCGCTATGGCTCACAAGTGAGACTTAAGATAGGTTCTCTAATGACCTAGGTAATACATTATTCATGTCATAAAGTTTAATTCATATATGAAGTAGGGTCGTCGTTGTCACCCCCTTCACTTCCAGCGTCTTGATCTTCATCTTCAAGTCGTAAGCTTTGTATGTCGATATTGTGCTTTGGTCTCTTGATTTTGTTGGTCAGTTTTGTTGAGGATGCGCCCTTCTTGGCTAATAATGCAAGGCACGCATACATTTCACTTACAATGCTAGTGATGCTTGTGTGTGTAAGGTCTTACCTTGACATTGAAAGGTAGTGTGTAATTCTCGCATGGATTGATACAATCATATCCTTATGGACAAGTGTGTAGACATATGTTTATATAGTGATGCACATGATCTATGTAGTGCCTTTATACACATATATTTCATACATCTTTATCATGGAATACAAGGATATTGGGGTATCCTTATGTCTTTTAAAAGTCCGACAGGGGCTACAGAACAAGAATGTTCTCTCCTTGTGATTGCGGATGGTGGTCGGTGTGCCTGTGAGAAGGAACTTCAAGCTAGAGGCCCTTGAGAAGCCACAACGTGGGAATAGCTTCTTGACTAGGAGGCTCTTGAAATGAGGCTTTTGTGAAAAAAGATGTGAAATTGGGCACTTAACAAAAGGTTGAGTCAACCAGGGATGCGGGGAAGGGGGCCTACAAGGGGTAGTCAGTGATGGTGACCACAGGTGATGGAGGCCTTCCAGAGGGTGATGAGCAGCAGGATGAGTTGTGATGTGTGTTGATGAGCAACTCTACACTCTACAAGTTGAGGTAGTGGTTGAACCGTCAAGTGACCACCAGGGAATGTAAGGACAAAACATGTCGTAGACCTATGTTGTCCACATTCCCTACATAATCTACATCTATGTAACCCTACACATGCATCTCTTTCTCCAAAGCAAATGCACAACTTTTTTGTACCATTCAAATATCTCATCACACTCTTCACTACCTTCTGGCCTAAATTTTTTCATAAATCTTCTAATGACAGCCACTGCAAAAGCAATTTCTAGACAAGTCCTAATCATGGTGTACATTAAAGAACTAACCACAAGTGCATAAGGAATATTTGCCATCCAATCCTTTCCTCATCAAATTTTTAACAATCCTTTTGGCTTAGTTTCACATATGGAGATAATGAAATAGAACGTGCCCCCCCCCGCCGCCGCCGCCGCCCCCCTTCCTTTATATTGAGATGAGATTGAAATGCTTCAATACGTAGAAAATGTACTCTTTTTGTAACAAGTAAGGATCCTTCTTTGACATGTCCCACATAATGCGCATGTTAAGAATATAGTTGCTTTACTCCAATATTTTATGTCAAAGTTCTCTTGTCACTTTGACTTTAATACATCTACCTTAATGTTGTTCTTCCCAACAATAAGCATATCCTTCCATATAAAGGATCAAAATCAAAATATTACCATTTGTAACTTTCTTTGTGTGGAGGCCATGATCAATTTCACTCGGCCTATTCCCTCGATACTTCATAAAAGAATCAAACTTATCATAGCATTCTTGTGGTGCTTACTTCAAACCATAAAGGCTTCTCTTAAGCTTACACACCACCTTCTCTTTGCCATTGTCAAAAACCCTTTGGATGTTGTATGTAATTTTCATGAAGATCACCACGTAAAACTGTTTTCTTAACATCCATTCAAACCAGGTCAATGCCCTCTTTGGCAACCAAAGAAAGTGTTTTCTCCAAGGTATTCATCTTGGTAATTGGAAAAAAAACCTTGTCAAAGTCTATGCCTTGCGTCTACATGAAACCTTTGGCAATCAATCTAGTCTTGTACTTTGGCTTCCCATCATATCATTGAGTGTGATCATCTTGTAGACCCATTTACAGGGCAAAGAATTTTTCTCTATTGGAAAGGATACTAAGTTCCAATTTTGATCCTTCTTCAAAAGATCCATCTATGCTTTGATAGCACCTTTCTACTTAAACTTAACTTCCCATAGAATAACCTCATCATAGTAGGAGAACTCACACAATCCGTCAACATAATGTAATCTAGATTTGGCACAAACCCCTCAAGCAGACTAGAAAACCTCTTTGGCCTTCTCAATACATCATGTTTTTCATGAGTAATCAATTGTCTCACTCATGTGTCGTTACCACTTAGTGTAGTGTTACTACTCTCTACATTTTGATCTACTAGGAGCATCATTGTGTGCACTTTCTTCACCCTATGGTGCATGGACAACCTTTTGTCTTCCTTCATGAACAAGTGGTGTAAAATCCTCAAACATAATCTACCTCACCTCAACCTCTTTGGGAGTTTTTTTGTGAAGTTTTTTCTCATTGAGTATCACATCACTCTCATGGGAAATCGTATGAGGAATCGGATGTCACAAACAAAAACCCATTTTACCATTTCTTCCATAGCCAATGAAAATGCATTTTACTCAAACTACTTTTTAAGCTCCTTGGGTACATGAAAATGCCTCACAACCACAAATGATCATATGATGGCTTTTGACCACTCCAAGCAAATTCTAGAATGCCACCATCAAGTGACTTATTTGGTGAACAATTGAAAAAATAAACCGCATTGACCACTCCAAGCTAATTCTCGAATGCCACCATCAAGTGCCTTATTTGGTGGTCAATTGAAAAAATGAATTGCACTCTTAAGAGAGTGTGCCCAAAAGCTATCTAGCAAGTTAGCGTGAGATAACATGTTGCGAACTCTCTCTTGAATCTTGCACTCATTCTCTAAGCATTTCCATTTTGGGCATGTGTATGAAGAGCATTACACTCTCTCATAATGCCATGTGTATCACAAAAACTCTAGAAGTCATTAGAGACATACTTTCCACCATTATTAGTCCTTAAGCACTTAAGATTCATGTTTAATTGACTTTTGAACAAATAAAAACGAAAAGAAGCATCATCTTAATGCGTTAATGGATATGTCCAAACCTTGCAAGTTGCATCCTCTTTAAATGTGATAAAATTTGCAGCACCACTAATTGCCTTGGTAGGCGTAGGCCCACACATCCAAATGCACTAGATCAAACTTCTCAAGCTTCTTCTTGTTTGACAGACTAGGACAAGTTGATCTATCACACTTTCCATACATACAATGATCACATAGTTCAATGTCATAAAATTTGAAAATAGGTAAGTAACCCAAAGAGCATAGAGATTTCATTCTATTTTAGTTCAAATGGCCCAATCGACTATGCCACAAAGAGATATTTGGGTGTTTGGTCATGTTGACAACATTACCTTGGATTGCACTGACACATACAAAGGGTAAAGAGTATCACACACCTCCTCTAGCCAAGACCAAAGATCTGATCTAAATCTTCCAAGTGGCATTGTCAAAAACGTATGATAATCACAATCATCTAACTGTCTAACGAAAATCAAAATCTTTTGAAGAGTAGGCATGTGTCTCACATTCTTTAGCACAAATGGAGAACCATTAGTAAGCTTCAAATGTATGTCACATGTATCAATGATCTCACAAGCAACCATTACCCAAATGTACGCATCCATATCTGCTAACATCATAGATAGAAAACCACTTTCTTTTAGGAGTAACATGAAAGGATGCAATCTTTGTCAGATGATCCATCTTTGCTCATCAAATTACATGTAGGTAAATAAGAGATAAATAAAATATCACCATCATCACTATTGATGACATTGATTTCCTCTTTCTTTGCTTGGCCCTTGTCCTCTTTCTTGCCATTCTTACACTTTTTCCTTTCTTCTCTTCCTTCCACTTAGTGTGGTTCTTCTTTATGTGACCCTTCTTCCCAAAGTGCAACATTCAATGCGCTTTTTATCCCAAGATATACTATGATGTTCATGGAATATATTACATCACTCAAAGACTTTCCCCTAAATTGCTCTCCCTCTAATACCGAGGGTGGCACTTTGCTTGCTTGGTCCACATCCTCACCCAAGCTTAGCTTCTGATCTTGTAACTGGCTAAATATGACATTGAATCTATCCAAATGAGAAGCAATTGTGTTACCTTCTTGCATCCACAAATGAAAGAATTTATTCATAAACTAGACCTTATTTGCAATAGTTTCCTTCTCACAAGTGCTACCAGATTTGAAAACTGGCTTCTTGAGTCAGTAACACACATATGCAGGAGCCTCATGCTAACATCATTTCCATGAAACTTGCATAAGAGCAAACACTCAGTATGGACAAATCGACGTCAATTAGCGTACATACCATCAAAATTCTTTAAAAAATATCAACTACCATATACTAACTAGAATTTCATACATGGATGTAGCCATAAGCTGGAAAACTTGTGGCACATACCCAAGACATCATCAACATGTGCCGAATCATCTCCAAATGTCGAGTAGATCAAGCAATCTTTTACAATAGAACATTTGTAAGAGGTTGAAAGCATGTTAACGTGTCATGCTTTTTGTTGTCCCGAACACAATTTTGACATATGCTAACTAGTACAATAACATGAGGTAGATCTCTAAGATCTATGACGCAGGGGCATCTCTGACGACAAAACTATCCCAGAAGTGTAGCGCTAGCAAGGAAATCAACAGATCTGATGTTTCTTGCAAAAAACGCAATAGAAAGCTCCTAAAACAAGGAGTCCAAATGTATAAAGTCCAACAAATTTTTCATGAAAATTTTATCATGCACCCAAGGTTTTCTTGGATATGTTAGCTTGAATATGCTAACTTGCACCAAAAAGCATGACACATTAACATGTTTTTACCCAAGAGCATACACATTGTGTGCATACCAAAATTAAGCATGAACATGTCACATATCATATTTGGATGTGTATCAACTTGAATTCACATCCAAAATCAACACTTGCGTACAAAATGCAAGCTTAAACTCTCAAAGAGAACCACAATATCATATACATGTCAAGAGTCTCAATCTATACAATGCTCTGCAACATGGGCATATACGTGCCATTGCTATTATTCAACCGGTTTGTTGTTGTTGTAGTTGCAACAAATCTATTTAAAATTCCAAAATTTTGATATTGCCAATGTATCTAGAAAATGTCAAAACCTTGGATGAGCCTCTTGGATCATATATATCCATGTCATGTATGAGATATACAAGTAAAAAATGATATTTTAGAGCTCGAAAAATAGAGAAACCTACGCTATCTATTTCTACCCACTTTTTCTCTACAACACGAATCATTCCAAGAGAAAAAGCGTGCTAGTTTTGGTGATTTTCATAATTTTGACACCATACGATCGTAAAACTCATCTTGGTACTATTTAGTATTTATTTTCATGCTTTTAAGGAATAGGGAATGTTCATATTGAAAATTATAGCCTATTGGTGAAAATTTAACAATGCTGATATATGGGCAACTTTTCACTTTCATATTTGTTTTGGTGGATTTGATGATTTAAGAAAAATTTTGATTGTGCACATGGCTTCCATAACACACCACTAATCTTCCTTGCCTTTAGAGACACCTAGTATCCATATAGCTAAGAAAATGAACCGAATGACTTTTTGGTTTAAGGGTGCGTGCATGCACGTGCACAGCACGTAGTGTACCCTCTTCACTATTGCAACTTGGAGGACAAGCATGTTAACTTTGTAGCTTCTACGAAAGTGTCACTCATATGCGAGAACTTAATATGCTTTTGAAATTTTATATGGCTGCTTATGAATTTAAAGGTCCAAAGTAGCTAATGAGTGGGGCTTCAACAACCATATAATGTTATTTATTTTAAAAAAATCCCATTGATTTTGGTGGGAAAAACTAGAAAAAGTCCCTAGATTTCTTAGTGTGAAATTGATCTAGAGAATTTTTTGTCCTTAGCAAATGTATTAGTACATTAATGGACTAGAAAGAGCCCTAGATTTCATAGTGTGAAACTGACCTGGAGAATTTTCTGTTCTTAGCAAATGCAGTAGTACCTTAATGGACTTTGATGGCTTGTCGTGACTAAATGATGAAACATTTAAAACATTGCTGGTTTTTGACATGACAAAGTGGTCTTTTGCTCAAGAAAGGACTTCAGTATATTAGCAATTCTAGTGTTACAAAATACCATACAAGCGACCCTTATGGCCCTTTGAGCTCTCAAAAAGACCCTCGTCCTATGTAGCGCACAAAAGAACCGTCATATTGAACACCTCTGATTTCCATTCCGACTAAGATCACGAATGATTCTTGATAAAGGATTTTGCAGCACAAACGACCAGCACGATGGCCACTCATTAGAGTCCATATAATACAAAACATGACAAGCGACGAGGCACTAGTATGCTCAATGATCAGCTTCAAAAGCGCTATGCAGTAGCATTTACAGTAGTGCACCTGAGCTAATTTGATTGCTTGTCACCCACCCAAGATATGCAACACAAAAGATACTGTCTTCAAACCTGTTTCTTCAGGCCCGGAATTGCTTTTCAGCAGTTCAACCGGTTGAAGCCTGCCCTTTTGAGCCACTCGAGACTGCAAACAAAAATGGTGGAAACAATCACACATGGTGTGTTGATGTTCATCTTGTAACATCCGAAGCCCCAAAAAAGTAAAGAGACAATTAATGTTACATATTATTTATTAACAAACCAACTTTTGCACAGGTGTTTACAACATGCAGACAGTTGTTTTGTAATGGAGAACTGAAAAAAGAGGAACTTCATATCAGGTTATCTGATGTCCCAGATGACCAAGATCATTAATCAACAACATGATCAGGTCATGCTTAGAACACAAGCTGTAGATGACTACATTGAAGCTTTCATGATTCAAAAACACAGGAGAACCTCTAATCAGCCAAAATAAGAAACCTGATGTTTAGAAATGGCCAAAGCGAGATGCAATTTGCCGGTGCTTTGTTGCCCAATCCGTCCTACTCCATAGAAAAATGGTTGGTGAAACTCCTTTCTTCTTCTCTAACGCACTGCTTGGAACTTCCATAGATCCCCAAGGCCATAATATCTTCCAAGAAGATGTTAAAGAGTTAATATACCTGTGCACTAATTACCAGAAAGTTCCACAGAATGCCCTGAATAGTATACCTCATTCTGTAAAAGTTCAGCATCCGTCCATACGAGATTATATGTTGAATGTTCATCCAGCCTGGCAATAAGGAGTTAACATATAAAGCTCAGTTACATTTGCTGTAAATATAACATCTGCACCATAAGTACCTTCTAGAGAAAAGTGGAGCAATAAGAACAATAAGCTTTGGCTTGAGCTCCAGTGCACAATCTAGTATCTTGTTACTTTGCTCGCCCCACAGAGCAAATGATAGACTTAGACAAATGAGCTTTATGGAAACGACATGCATGGGTTAGAGCTGGTTGAACAAAATTCAAAGAAAACAGAACATACAGAAAACTATACCAGCTTTGACCCAGTCGGTAGTGCTTCCTTGTTCATCCAATTTTTTACATCTTGCCGCTGCATTATCATCAGCATAGACATCAATTTACAACACGAAAATGCTTCCCACTGGAAAATACACATAGGTCAAAACCTACCTGAGATTGATCTACCATAAATCTCTTGTAATTGCACAATTTACCCATATTTGTGAGCCTCTCCTTGAGTAGTGAAAGATAGTCAACAGCTTGACTGCATATCTCAACCACCTAAAAAACGCACACACGTCAATGAAAACGCCGTAAATGAGGACACACAAACAGATAGGCATAACTCCATAAAAAATAACACCTTACCGTATCCCCATCATGGGCATAGTAATTGATTCTTTCAGCGACCTGCACACACAGTAGAAAAAAAAGTACGATGAAAACTAAGGAAACTAATTACATCATATGAGATGCTCAAGAGGCCTCCAAGCATGTAGGCTTGCCAATCTGATCCTCTACAATATAACCCCCAGCACACCCTCCCCCCCCCCAAAAAAAGAGAGCTTCAGTACTATGCAATCCTCACACCAAGTGCTTACCCAATATGCAATTTTAATCATCAACACAAGAACATAAAAACATCACACTCAGTTTCAGTTTAAAACCCTCAAACTATGACAAACAAAAGTGTTGCTTGTAAAGGTTGCCTTTACGGGTGAGAAAAGCTGGCACTTAAGCTCGATCGGTTAACAAAAGTCTCTTCTTACTCGACTAACAAACATCACGTATGCAAAAATCGCAACTTTGTTTTGGAATGACCTTATTTGGCCAATAAGCATCCTGTTAAAACACTTAATTGTATAACTTACAAGCACCACCAATATATATTATCACACACACAAGCACACAAGGCATGCCACAAAACTTATGCAAGTTTTCCCCCCTTATAACTTAGTGAAACCCCAGATATACACAGAAAACTCAAGCATGCAGTGTACCTCTTTTTGTCTGTTCACTGTGGGCAGAAATTGTGAAACTCCAAACTCTCGCAGTGCAACCTGCTTATCAGCACAAATTGAAGTTTGTATCATAAATGAGACACTAGAATGGGTGCCTTGCATGGTGGCTTGGCAGAAAACAATCAGACCTCATTCATAGAAAAGTTCGCCAACGACTCTACCGAGCAAATGTTTTGTGCATCTTCCACAGCGCCACCTTTTTCCAAGCAATCAAGGGCACGACGAACAGTCTATCATTATTTAAAATGGTAGTGAGACGGCGTAATCAATTGACTGTTTCAATGATATGAGGCCTTACAGAGGTCTTACAGATGCTGAATTCCAAAGTTTCCTGATAGTTGGAAAAGGTTCTGTTAAATACTCGTATTCAGATCCCCATCTGTGCTTACGGTGAGTTCCCCTCATTATTTCTTTGATCCTGCACTTAACCAAAACAAATGTTTAGATTCATTAGGAGAGAGAATAATAAAAGCACAACCAGAATGACTCAAGTATTCATCAGATGCTTCCCAATTTTACCTGCTTTCTGTACAATCAACTTCTACCCTCCCTCCATCCTTGACAGGACCACAAGGTATTTGGAGGCCTCCATCG
Organism: Adiantum capillus-veneris; assembly: GCF_014529385.1. NCBI lineage: Eukaryota > Viridiplantae > Streptophyta > Polypodiopsida > Polypodiales > Pteridaceae > Adiantum > Adiantum capillus-veneris. The sequence continues at coordinate 138,967,490 of NC_140951.1, read as the reverse complement.
TCAGCTGAAAATAGAGAGGTGGTGGGCCTTTCCGTATTGCCCGACTCAACTTCAAGAACACATCTTTTTGTGCTGTCAGTTCTCCTGATTTAACAAAAGAACTTTGACATTAATGAAAATAAAAGTAATCGAAACTGCAGTCAAAGTCCTTATAAAAAGTAATATTGCTCTAAAGCACCTTTTCTGCGACCTATCTGCCACAAGAATATCTTCATCTATCTGTGAGTTTGCTTTCCTCTTTTTCAGATCGTGCAACTTTGAGCTGAGCAAAATGTGATCACTATCTGACCTACTCGGGGACAAAAGTCCAGAGTGGCCCGAGTCACTAATGGCAGTTGCACCTATTCTTGACCTTGTGTGGCGTTTTACAGTCAGAATTTCTTCCTCACTGCTTGAGCTTGACTTGATTGTATTTTCACCCGACACTTCTTCGAGTTGCAAGTCCACAGTTCCAAGCCTCCTACTCCTAGCTCGTTTAAAAGTTAATGGTTTGTCTCCATTTTCTGAATATGGCTCTGCCGAGTCACCAGCCTCTGCCATCACTATTGAGAGGACTCTTCCCTCAAGAGGCTGTAAATACAAGTGAAACCTGAGCCTTGGCCCAAGCCGGGAAAAGAAAGACAGAAATTTCTCTGACATTTCAAGAAATCTGGCCATCAACCCCTAAGCATAATGACAGCCAGCAGATGATCATATTTCCAAGGATTCATTAAAAAAAATTAAGCATAGCTTACAAATAGGCAACCCAGATTGAATTTTTTCATTAAAACGAGGCTCTCATCCAAGTCAGAAACATCAGGTTTGACTTTCCAGTAACTGCCAAAAGAGCAAGCATGCCTCAGTATTTGTGTGATCTCTCTCTCTCTCTCTCTCTCTCTCTCTCTCTCTCTCTCTCTCTCTCTCTCTCTCTCTCTCTCTCTCTCTCTCTCTCTCTCTCTCTCTCTCTCTCTCTCTCTCTCTCTCTATATATATATATATATATATATATATATATATATATATATATATATACAGCGGAGTACCAGCAGAGGCCAGGACATGCCCCTTATGTGACATGGAGCCTGAGACAGAGCTGCATTATACATGCCGCTGCCCGGTCTACTACGAGATACGAGGCCGCTTCCATTGCTTGTTCAGAGAGGGTTTTGGACCACTCTCAAGAGTCATGGGATACGAGGATCAGAGATGCCTAGGTCTGTTCTTGCTCGAGCTACGCAGACACAGAGATAGCCTGATGAATGGCGAGGCTAGCCAGTCTCAAAGACGGATCACAGACTTCTTCAGAGCAGACATGGGACAGCCGCAAGAGCCACTCCCACAGTAGAGATCCCCCTCGTCTCACACCAGAGGCACATTGATCGACCGAGCGACTGAACTGGGGAAATCCAGGCGCCCATGACTGCGGAGGACCACACAACATTGACGGAGACTACGTCAGAAGATTCGGAGCACTCTGGCAAGGCATGCACGACGCCCGGTCAGACTACTAACCATGGAGGAGATTGATAAGATCCGCCCAACGACCGATGCTAGATCTCCTGTGATTCAGCTATCCCAGCCAGTGTAACAGGGAACGGGCGGAACACAGCCCAAACGTTCCGAAACGGCGTTCCGGACGAGTTCCGTTCCCGAAACGGAGTCGGGAACGGAACACCGTTCCGGAACAGGGTGTAACCGGAATGGTGTTCCGGAACAGGGCGGGTCGTGAAGCGGAATGGCAGAAAGCGGGGTAAAACGGGCAAAAGTAGGCATTTGGGGGCAGATTTGGGGCTGTTTGGGGAACATATTTGGGGCAAATTGAGGGCAGGTTTCGAGGCAGATTTGGGAGCAGTTTTGGGGTTGTTTAGGAGTTGATTTGGGACTAAGTTGAATGGAGGTAATTCAAGCCTTACTTCAGTCCACCGTTCCGGCCCCGTTCCCGTTTTGGGCCTCCCTCCTCCTCCCCGTTCTCGTCCCGTTCCGGACCCTCCTGTTCCCGTTCCCCGTTCCCGTTCCGGGTAACTATGATCCCAGCAAGCCACCCCTTTTTTGCTTAGTTCACATCGACCAGTCTAGGATCCCATAGTACTCTGACTTTGTATCAGATCCACCACCTTGTAACTTTCTGGTCCCATAGTACTCTGACTTTGTATCAGATCCACCACCTTGTAACTTTCTGGTCACTATGGCCTTTTGAAGACGTTAATATAACATTTCATTTCATTTCATTTCTCTCTCTCTCTCTCTCTCTCTCTCTCTCTCTCTCTCTCTCTCTCTCTCTCTCTCTCTCTCTCTCTCTCTCTCTCTCTCTCTCTCTCTCTCTCTCTCTCTCTCTCTCTCTCTCTGCCTTCTACAAAGATGGTCGGGTGGTGATTGCAGAGTGGCGCGCTGCATGACGGTGCGAGACTTATGGGACCACACTGAAGATTGCTACTTGGAATTGTAATGGGTCTATGATGTTGGACGTTGGTACATTTGAGGACAGTTTCAGAGACAGGGACATTGTATTCTTCTCAGAGACTCACCAGGCCCCTGGACAAGTGATGCCACACGTGGTGGGATATAGATGGGAGACAACCCACAGGACAGCTACAAGATCTGGGCATGGGAGTAGAGGTTCAAGAGTAGCAGCAGTGCAATTTAGAGAGGAGCTACAGCCACTACTACATATTGTACGAAGAGATGAGCATGCTAGATACATGTGGGTGAGACTGAGAGCTGACACGAGTCGATTTCTATACATTGCCATATGTTACTTTCCTCCCAATACATCAGTATATGCTGCATCCAAAGGGCAGTCGCCTTTCTCTATACTAAACGATGACATGGGAGTTTTCTAGGGATGGTGATATCATTCTCCTAGGGGACTTCAATGCCCAAACGGGCAACTCTCAGACAGTCTTCTATGAAACTTCGGATGAGATGCTTAGAGAGCTGGATGTAGGTGAATTGGGGCTTGACAGACGCTCACATGACAGAGAGCAGACGGAGTATGGGAGATACCTCATGGAGATGACGACTACACATGGGTTAGCCATACTTAATGGCTTACAGCGATTCCCTGGACCAGCCAGTTTCACATGCTTTCCACACAGACATGGGTCAAGTACAATGGACTATGTTATGACACAGCCGAGCTTTCTCCCTTGCATTCAGGATTTCACAGTGGGAGCCAGGCTAGTGGGCGTAGCAATGGATCATGCTCTCTTGACACTGTCCGTTTCATTTCAGTATAGTACAGCCCAGACATCAGGAGGCAGGTCACACACCCGTTATACATTTACACTAGAGACTGATTCCGTTTATAGAGAGGAGATCTGGGACCGTCTGTGGGAAGGCACAACTGGCACAGGCCTCTCAGTGGAGGAGTGCACCACTCTACTGACTGACACACTACATGGTGCTGCATCAGTGGCATACCCCACACTCAGCCGGACAGGAGACGACATTTTGGGAGCATGCCACAGAATAGTTGGTTTGATGAAGAGTGCAGAGAGATGAGAGCCCAGCTTCAGAGGGATCTTCTTTTCGGAGTCATCACTTACAGACAGTCTCGGATTGCTTCCCAGTGCCTTGTGCCACGGAAGAAGCGACTTATATCAGATGTTCTTGAGTAGGGACTTAGGAGAGTCATGGCGACTCTTTCATGAGCACTCCCCTCCCCCAGTGATTACTTCACCTGATGTGTGGGGCCAATATGCAAGATCTCTCTCTCTCTCTCTCTCTCTCTCTCTCTCTCTCTCTCTCTCTCTCTCTCTGATTGAGACTGGGAGATACAAGGGAGTACCAGCAGAGGACAGGAAATGCCCCTTGTGTAACATGGAACCTGAGACAAAGCTACACTATACATGTCGCTGCCCCGTCTACTACAAGATACGAGGCCGTTTCCATTGCTTGTTCAGAGAAGGTTTTGGACCACTCTCAAGAGTCATGGGATACGAAGATCAGAGATGTCTGGGTTTGTTCTTGCTCGAGCTGCGCAGACACAGAGATAGCCTGATGAATGGCGAGGCTAGCCAAACTCAAAGACGGATCACAGACTTCTTCAGAGCAGACACAGGACAGCCGCAAGAGCCACTCCCACAACAGAGCTCCCCCTCGTCTCACACCAGAGGCACACTAATTGACCGAGCGATTGAACTGGGGAAATCCAGGCACCCACGACTGCGAAGAACTACACAGCATCAACGGAGGCTACGACAGAAAATTCGGAGCACGCTGGCTAGGCATGCACGACGCCCGGTCAGACTACTAACCATGGAGGAAATTGATGAGATTCGCCAACAACCGATGCTAGATCTCTTGTGATTCAGCTATCCCAACAAGCCGCCCATTTTTTGCTTAGTCTTTTGCTTGGTTCACATCGATCAACTTAGGACCCCATAGTATATATCTTTGTTTTGTACTGTTGTTAGGTTATTTTGTTACTCTGACTTTGTATCAGATCCACCACTTTGTAACTTTCGGGTCTCATAGGTCATTATGGCCTTTTGAAGACGTTAATATAACATTTCATTTCAGTTCTCTCTCTCTCTCTCTCTCTCTCTCTCTCTCTCTCTCTCTCTCTCTCTCTCTCTCTCTCTCTCTCTCTCTCTCTCTCTCTGTGTGTGTGTGTGTGTGTGTGTGTGTGTGTAAGGTGCAGTGGAAGTGAATGTTGAACTTTGCTCAAAATGAGTGCTTCGAACTGTGCTCAAGGGTTCCTTTTACTTATGGAAGGGAGAGCCTTCCGTTCCTTTAGTGAGAAAGTGCAAATGATCATAAACAAAGTGGTAAACATTGCGAATGAAGGTGCTGAGACTAAAGATAGAGAGAGAAGAATACGACGCGGGAATGTTGTCAAACCCTCCTCCAAGGGCCCCACTCTCTATGGCGAGAGAGGTCTATGCTATTGATTGCACAAATCTTGTACAATGGTCTAAATGCAATGGACTTGCCGACGATGTTACGACGAGGAGGACAGCGATGAGACGGGCTGAAATCTGAAAACACTAAGGGCTGAAATTTGCAAATCTTGTATCTGCTGAATTATGACTCTATGTCGGTGACGACGGCGATGACGACGACGCGACGACAATGTGCTGAAAACGCAGATGCTGAAATCTGCGAACAGCGGGCTGAATCTGCAAACTCTGGTTGATCTGACCGTGCGACTGGGATCTGTTGCGGGAAGGTGAGATCTGCGAGGTTTGGGGGCTGCGGTGCGGAGTCTGCTGACTGCTGAAAACTGAAAACGCTGATGCACTAGATGGTTCCGTCGCCAGGAATCTACAAAACGCTGATAGTAAACTGCAATTGCAAAAACGTTGGGCTGATCTGTTGTCTACTACAAAAACGCTAGGGAGTCTGCTGCAATCTGCTGACGCCAGGCTAATCTACAATCTGCACAACGCTGGGGCTGATCTGCACTTGCTGAAAAACGCTAAGTTGTTCCGCCAGGGGTCTTGCTGAGAAGGTGCATTGCAAAACAATGGGTCTCTGCTCTCTCTTCTGCCACAAAGTGCTAGCGCTAGCTTTTCTTATATAGTCACTTGCAAAATTGCCCTACCTAGTTTCCCAACAAAGTCACTTGATAATAATAAGTGAAACATGGCTAAAATAGGGAAAATGGGTTCTGTGCAATGTAAAATGCTTCTGATGGATACTGACTGTAATCTAGTGATCATGCTGTGTACAACCATAGGAAATGCAACTACTTTAAGTGTCTGGACATGCACGGTCTGCGAACACACTCACAAAGGTGTCAGAACACTTCCTAAGCTAACTGAACCCTTGCCATGAAGTAGCTTGTCCACATGCACATAGAGTTAGATGTGTACGTGACATCCCCTCCTTTTTAAAGTGAGGTACTTGTACCGAACTGTATGGCGTCGAGGGAGATCGTCAACAGCGTCTGGATGAATCCCGAGAAGGACTCTTCGCCGGCCCACTCTTATGTGTGGGTCGTGCGATACTTGAACTTCATAAAGGTCTGCAACGCTTGCTTCTTTGGGCCGCGCCGAAAGCGACACAAAGTCATATGTGGCTGCGTCAAAGCTCCAACTTTGGCTGTAGTTGTGAATCTATCTTCTTCAAGAATCTTCGAGGAGGAAAATTCATGAAACCACTTCCAACATAAAAACATGAACATACCCATTCCATGTAAAGTGACTGGAAAAATTCTAGTCTTCTTTAAAGACAGTGCATGCAATGTAGACGAACAAAGTGATAGAGTGTCAAACTGTTCATCAAACACACGCAAAAATTGGAATCGAAACTTGTCTTTCTGATCTAAATCTATCAAATGTGGCAAATCACAATGTAAATGCCGATGCTTGATGCTCAATCCTTCTTGTGCTCTTTCGGATACTGTGTCATGCCAAGGAAGAGACATGGAATGTGAATTCCTTGAATGCAAATATTCCATCTTTTCATGAGTAATCCGCATACATCCGTGCTCATTCATGAGTAAATCGTGTACATCGTACAATATCGCATGCCTATGAAAAGGGAACACATAAAGACGGTAACTAAAATACAGGAAACCATCACGAATGAAACACTCGAACAATGCGTACTGACTAATCATGCGCATACACAATACTTCCTGTGGGTGTTCCTTAGATCTTGACTCGAGAGCCAAGATCGATTCTTCGTGATTAATCGAATCTGCAATGAGGTTAGCTTCGCTAGAAAAAGCATCAACTAAACCATCACCCTTGTGAACAATCACATCTGTATCCTGCAAATCATCATCATTGTGAATAATCACATCTTTATCATGCAAAACATATGTGTCGTGCTTTGAAGAAGACAAGACTGAGAGAGTTTCCTTCTCCTGATTCTTTTCAAGCTTCGCCTGCACATTAGAAATGAGAGATGAAGAATGAACAACTTCCTTCCCACGAATGACAATGGGAAAGTCACTTTTGGCACTGAAAGTGAAAGTATTGGCTGCCCAATCAATGAGAGGGTTATGCTCACGAGACCATCGAATACCTAAAAGCATATCACATCCTGAAAGAGTAGATACTATAAATTTTATGCGGAAGGACGCTTGCTGAACAATGAACAACACATCAAGGCACTCTCGTGTAATGAGAGAGTCCATACTGGAAGCGAAGCCCGACACCTCGAAAGGAGATGTCTTGCTAACCTCCAAGCGGGCTCTTTCGACAAGAGAGTCACTTATCACATCCTGCATACTGCTTGGATAAAACAATATGACAAAACGCTGACCCTTCACATGACCATAACACTTAATGAGAGACTCATCAATGGGAGGATCATGAGAAACTTGGGTCACACTCGTGTTCTCATTTATGGCATTAAGAGAGGATGTGGGTTCTGTGGGTTCTTTAGATTCGTTAGATTCAATCTTAGGACGTGTTCTTTTTATGTGACCCTTGATGTGACAATGATAACATCGACCTTCCTTAGAATAAATGCTTTGTTCTTCTGACGCCATGTATCTTCCTAAAATTCCTTGTGCTAGATTCATTGTGTGAGTTCTTGATACTAGAGGAAGATTAGTTAGAAGAGTTACCATTCTTATCATTCTTACCATTCTTACCGTTCTGAGGGTTCTGAGAAGTCTGAGAGGTACTTTGAGAAGTCTTGTTCTCTTTAAGCTCTCACTTACTGTGCTTCATCTCTAGTGCGAGAGCAATCGCTACCGCCTTGTTAAGCTCTACGGGGTTGAGGACTTTGACATCAAACCTGATATAGTCAAACAGGCAAACCAATTTGCTTGAGACTGCGTTAATCGTCCTTCAATCGTGCGAGGTACTGTGGTGGCATAAACCGCGCCTTGAGCTTGTCTTGGAGGTTGGCCCAATTGAGAAAAGAGACGCTCCTTCGGGTGCGCGGTCAACTGTGCCTCTTGCCATGCGTGGTACCAATTAATGGCATCACCGGGCAGGTAAATAGCTGCCGTCAAAACCTTGTTATTTCCTGTCTTCTTAGTTGTCGCAAAATAAGCATTAAATTGATGCAACCAAGAATGAATAACACTAGCATCAATCTTACCGTCATACTTACTTAACGTGATCTTCTCTGTGACGGGGTTGTTGGAGTTCGAGTCTCTGCTACTTAACGAACTACCAGCATCTTTGACCGGTTCGGACTTCGAGGTGAGTACTTGTAGAACCAACTCTTGCATGTGTTGATCTCTCTGCACCTCACGCTCTAACCCCAAGGCCGCTCGTCTGTCTACGGCCGCCAAGCGCTCACGCTCCAAGGCTAACCGTTTTTCTTCGTGCTCGCGATCCAATTCTGTCTTTCTTTCTACGGCCGTCAAGCGCGCTTGTTCGCACTCACGCTCTAAGGCTACCATTCTTTCTTCGCGCTCGCAATCCAAGATGGCGCGTTACGCTTCTTGTCGTATCATCATGTCCATCATCGTCTTGACCAAAGCCTCCATAGAATTTGGTGCAATCCTTGGCGTAGATGGGGAAAGAGGAGGGTCGGAAAAACCTCCACGTGCGGAAAATTCTTCTTCGCCACCTCCATGCTCATCATGTTCACGCGAAGTATCCATTCCGCTTCGAGTGATGATCATACACTGAGTCTTGAGTTCTTAAGTTCACGAGGAACTTGGGTTCTTGAGTTCTTGAGTTCTTGAGGTTCTTGAGTCCTTGAGGGTCTCGAGTTCTTGAGGTTCTTCTTTAGCTTGCAATCTATGTTAGAGAAGGATCTTCTCTTACCCGAGCTCTACTCTTCCCTGCGGACGCACCCCTTGGCGACCTTGCGCTCACAACAAGGTTGCTTTTTCCCACCTCACCTCGATTGGCCGGCTGATAAGTGCACGGTCGCTCTCAATGAGTGAAAAGAGAAACAAAGGGAGGCTGGACAAGCCCTTCTTTCTTGGGTTTCCTGCCACTCTTCAAAAACACGATTAGGGAATCGAAACGCCCAAGTGGACTTGGGTTACATGCGACCGCAACAAGCAAAAAAAAATTCTTGTGGTTCTTTCCTTGAGTGATATAGAACACTGCCAAAGCTCTGATACCAATGTAAGGTGCAGCGGAAGTGAATGTTGAAGTTTTGCTCAAGATGAGGGCTCCAAACAGGTTCCTTTTACTTATGGAAGGGAGAGCCTTCCGTTCCTTTAGTGAGAAAGTGTAACAAACTGCTGATGTGTCAAAGCCTTAAGAATGGAGCCAACTTGCAGATGCCGGCCGAGGGGCCTAAACCCTAAGAAGAACAAGTAACAGAAGAAATCCACCCAACTTATGGGGACCCCGTCCGATGGGGCCCCAGTGACATAAAGGGATTAAAATAAAGCAGGACCCGCACACATGCAAAAACTAATATTTCTGAAAATCACGCTAACATGACGACGTGGCAGGCTGTACGGATTTCCGCGTTTTGCGTTGGCTGATGACGTGGCAGGCTGTACAAATTTCCGTAAATTGCACTGGCAGCTTCTGGCATTGCTTTTTGGACTAGAAGCTTTTGAGTTTTAAAGGCTTTTTACTGTAACTGCTTTTCAAGCCAAGGGCCTTTAAATATGAGGTTGGGCTCATTCTCTGGCATGCTTCCTAGAGAAGGTGTAGAGTCTGGAGTACCAGCTTGTACTGTGTTGATGCAATATAAAGAAATACCGAAAGGGGCGCCAAGGTTTGGGGCCAATGCTCTCTGGGGTGGAATTCCGCCACTCCGGGTCGCGTGTTGTCTCTCTCTCTTTCAGTTCAGTTGTTATTAAAGTGCTAAAAGTATGCTCAGTTTGTTCTTTACTATTGGCACGTGGTGCCCGTCTTGTGACAGAAAATGCAAATGATCACAAACAAAGCAGTACACACTATAAATGAAGGTGTTGAGACTGAGAGATAGAGAAAGAAGAATACGACACCGGAATGTTGTCAAATCCTCCTCCAAGGGCCCCGCTCTCTATGGTGAGAGAGGTCTATGCTATTGATTGCACAAATCTCGTACAATGGTCTAACTGCAATGGACTTGCCGACGATGAGGACGGCGACGAGACGGGCTGAAATCTGCAAATCTTGTATCTGCTGAATTTTGACTCTATGTTGGTGACGACGGCGATGACGACAACGCGACGATGATGCGCTGAAAACGCAGATGCTGAAATCTGCAAACAGCGTGCTGAATCTGCAAACTCTAGCTGATCTGACCGTGCTGCGAGAATCTGCTGCGGGAAGGTGAGATCTGCGAGGTTTGGGGGTTGCGGTGTGGAGTCTTGATTGCTGAAAGCTGAAAACGCTGATGCACTAGATGGTTTGTCGCCGGGAATCTGCCAAACGCTGATGGTAATCTGCAATTGCAAAAACGCTGGGCTGATATGTTGTCTGCTGCAAAAACGCTAGGGAGTCTGTTGCAATCTGCTACGCCAGGCTGATCTGCAATCTGCAACGTGCTGGGGTTGATCTGCAATTGCTGAAAATGCTAGGCTTCCTGATGGCTGAAAAACGCTAAGTTGTTCCGCCGGGGGTCTTGTATCACAAGACGGGCACCACGTGCCAATAGGAAAAAACAGACTTGAACAGACTTTTAGCACTTTAATAACAACTCAATTGAGAAAGAGAGAGAGAGAGACGACACGCGACACGGAGTGGTGGAATTCCACCCCAGAGAGTATTGGCCCCAAACCTTGGCGCCCTTTCGGTATTTCTTTATATTGCATCAACACAATACAAGCCGGTACTCGAGACTTTGCACCTTCTCTAGGAAGCATGCCAGAGAATGAGCCCTAACCTCATAGGTCCTTGGCCTGAAAAGCAGTTACAATGAAAAGCCTTCAAAACTCAAAAGCATCTGGTCCAAAAGCTGTTGGGTTCAAGCCCTTTTTCAGTACCCGTGGGAAACGCCTCTTACAAGCATGCCGGTAAAGACTCAGTTAAGGTAAGTTTTGCATGGCAAGTCTGCCTTCTATATATGTAAAAGGCTATACATCAATCAGTAGAGCGTAAGTTGTTTTTATTATGTTGTCTCTCTCTCTCTCTCTCTCTCTCTCTCTCTCTCTCTCTCTCTCTCTCTCTCTCTCGTCCTGCTGCACTTGTACGCCATGCTCCAAAGCCTTCACCCCCCTTAGACCCTAACATCTGGTATCAGAGCCCAGGTGGGCCGCCAAAGCAAGGAGGAGAGGAGCTCTTCATGCTAATAGATTTTGCAAGGCGGCACCTCTGTAGTAGGAATTAAAGCATTTACGTTTTGAACTGCTGCGGATTGCAGAGCCATGTGCAGAACATATGCTAAGCTCTTGGATGGTGCGTGGCTGCATTGGTACTCGCGCTTCAGACCTCGCATCTCAGTTTATAGAGCCGGCCGAGGGTGCATGAGACGAGGAATTGCAACTGTGCAACCACAGGGCTTCAAAGCCTGGGAGCTTTATCACGAGACAAGGCCAAAGCTGCATAACCTCCAGAACACACACTAAGCGAAACAACTGCAAGTGCCAGTCGTCCTCCATCTGCGCTATGTCGGCATCTGCAACACAGAGCTCGTTTGATTTGATTTATTTCACACTTTAATAAGTGTGGTCAACCTCAATTAACCCCTTAAGAGGGATTCACACCCACACGAGCATCGGCAGTTCAAATACAAAAAGACTTAACCAAATTTGATGAGTTTCTCGACACAAAAGAGCTGGAGTTACATGCTTCGAAATTGGTTACCAGCTTTACCAAACCTAAAACGGAAGATAATTTCCAAATTGCCGAGAGCTTCGATAGTATCGGCAATCAAGCATGGATCCATTACTCAATATTAATAATTTGCAGTTTTGTAAACTATTCAGCTTATTGAAGCTATATCGGTATTCTGCCTACACATCTTGGTATGTATGCAAACAATTTTTTTGTTCAAGGATTACAAGACATCGACACTCGCAACAACGAAGACGGATTTGCTTCGAGACAACTCTACAAAACCGACTGTCAGCATCATTACCTATATTTTCCTAGTTCTATGTCAATTTTTCTACAGTCAACTGTCTTGACAATCTTGTACGGGCTCTAGACACTGCCACAGGTAAGTGGTAAGACCTCCCAATTTTTGTCAGTTCTCGGCCTGTTTTTTACCGCTTCTCGTGAGGTTATTGGGTATACCTTAAATCCAAGGTTTGGAAGTGAACCAAAAACTCCATTTTTGGTAGCTAAATTTTTGACCTACACCCTATTTGTTCAAGGGGGGTTTCTACTATCACAGCACAAGGTTATGGATACACCAGAAATCCTTGGTTGTGAGAAAACCTAAAACTCACGGTTGACGAGTATACCAAAAACTCGAGGTATCATGAGAGTGATCTGTCGAGTTCGGGCTTGAGGGGGGATTGTTGGGTTCAAGCCCTTTTTCGGTACCAGTGGGAAACGCCTCTTACAGGCATGCAGGTAAAGACTCAGTTAAGGTAAGATTTGCATGGCACATCTGCCTCCTATATATGTAAAAGGCTATACATCAATCAGTAGAGCGTAAGTTGTTTTTATTCTGTTGCGTCTCTCTCTCTCTCTCTCTCTCTCTCTCTCTCTCTCTCTCTCTCTCTCTCTCTCTCTCTCTCTCTCTCTCTCTCTCTCTCTCTCGTCCTGCTGCACCTGCATGCCATGCTCCAAAGGTGGCACCCACCATAGCCAGCCTCGTTCCTAGCAAAAGCAATGCTCAAAAGCTGCCAGTGTAAAATCCGGAATTCTGTACAGTTGCCACGTAAGCAGTCAGCACAAAACGTGGAAATCCGTACAGCATGCCAAGTCATCAACCAGCGTGATTTTCGGAAATCTACCACGTCATCAACCAGCTTCGCAATTTCTTGTCTTGCTTTATTTTAATTTTTTATCTCACTCGGGGCCCCATCGGACGGGGTCCCCATAAGTTGGTAGGACTTCTTCTTCTGTTACTTATTCTTCTTAGGGTTTAGGCCCCTTGGCCGACATCTGCAAGTTGGCTCCCTTCTTTAGGGCTTTGACACGTCAACAGTTTGTGACATCTCCCCTTTGAAAGAGAGTAATCGTCCGCGTATTGCAAAACAACTCAAGTTAGCTCAAAAATTTACGAGGGTCATTCCGAGGGTGATTCCGAGGGACCATAAGTTAGCTCTTTTTGTTAAAGGAGTTAGCTTCTCCTTTCGTCCAGATCGGAACTCTTGATATTCGGGCGTAGTAAAATTAGTCATCACACCCAGACCGTACTGATCTTCCACGGGTATCTTGATGCACTAAAATTACATACCATGCAATCTCATCCAATTACGAATATTCGGTAATTGGCACATCAAAATGCAACACAAATGCTTACATATGCATGTTACAAGACAGAGAAACATAAAGCCGCCGATGAACACTCCTCCCGCATAACCTAACAAGGTCCGGGCCAGGAGATATTCAACGACTCCCTCGTCACTCCTCCCGCATAACCTAAAAAGGTCCGAGCCGAGAGATATAGAGGCCTTTTACAACCAAACGCCCCCCAGACCGCAGCCTGCATCATTTGGAGGTGCTGAGAGTAACCACTGCTCAGACTTATTAATACTCCTCCCGCAGAACCATCCAAGTCCGAGCCGAGAGTCACAACAACAATTATTTTACAAGCATACAACCAAACGCTCCCCAAACATCCCGTCTGCGTCGTTCGGAGATTCAAACAATAGCAAAACAACATTTCTCACTACTCCACCCGGGAGTAAAATCACCAATCATTGAAACTAGTATTAAAACCAGAGTCAAACATTTCAAATCGGCACCAAGACAAGTTCAAAACACATACCGTCCATTTCAAACAATACTTTCTAGCTATAAAGAAAAAAAAAACAAGTAGAGAGTTCATTCGAGATTTTGTTCGAACAACCGAACTTTGAGGACGATTGGCTTGTCCTTCTGCATCACAGTGATGGTTCGGTTCCGACCCTGGAGAGTCGCATAATTCTTGTCGTGCCAAGGCATGCCCAAGAGAACGTCGCAATTGCCCAACTTCATGATGTGGAAATCAGCTTTTCCATGATAATTTTGAATAGTCACTAGAAGAGCACCAATGAGCGGCACCACTTTCTGAGTTTGCCCTGTGGCTTGCCCAGCTTCAATTTCTCCACCCTCTGCATCATAATCAAAGTGCATCTGCTTTAGGAATTCTGGATGAATGAAGTTCTCTGTAGCTCCGGGGTCAAAGAAAATAAGGGCTTTGAAGCCATTGACTTTGCCATATACTCGACATAATTCATTTGTACTTTCAAGGTGTATGCCATAAATATCAAGAACTAGTCCAATAGCAGGTCTAGCTCTCTTAGTAGAGGTGGCGTCGGGGTTCTGTCGACCGTTGGTGCGGGCGTCGGCTCCTCTGGTCTATCAGTGCGTTTGGGACAATTAAAATGATTATGCCCCATTTGAAAGCATCCAAAGCATCGGCTTTCTTGTAGTAAGGTGTCTCGTTGTTGAGGAGTCAAACGAGGCCTTTGTAGTTGATTTTCACGACTCTCGAGAATTTGTTCGTTGTTGCCGAGAGTTGTGGTTAGTAGCCGGAGATTCTTCAGTGATAAACTCTAGCTTTCTCTTCATCAGTTTGTAGCCGACCGCGGCATGGTCCATAAGTTCTTGCATGGTAGAGACTTGCTTGGATAGACAATATTCCTACAATGGTGATGGTAGTCCAATGATGTATCGCTCGCATTGGGCCTCCAAGGGAACAGATCTAAAGAAGGACACCGGAAGGTACACGTCGAGAAACCTTTGGTTATATTCGTCCATGGTTTCGGTGGCAAGCATTTTCAAGTTGCTCCACTCTGCCAAAATCCGAACTTCAAACATAGAAGTCATGTAACTGCGTGCAAAAACTGTCTTGAAAGCTTGCCAGGTCCTTGGAGCATGCGGTTGTGTCACGATTGAACTCCACCATTGCATAGCATTATCATTAAGAAATCCCGCTGCTCGAGAAATCTTGGATTCTTCTGTATAGTTCCCCAAAGCATAGATATTGTTGAATTGTTGTAGGAACTGCAATGCTTTCTTGCGATCTTTCACCCCGGAAAAAGTGAAAAATTTGATTGTCGTGCCGCCATCTTTGAAATCTTTGTGTTGGTTATGCGCATATCCCGGGTATGGATAATAAGGGTATCCATATGGGCTCCAACCATTCTAGCTTGGTGGCGGTGGTGGTGGAGGTGGGGACAATGGCGGTGGCCAAGGCGGTTGCACTGGATCAAGGTCAGATGGCTGCACCATATTCCTGAAGACTCCCCCGATCAGAATAGACGGCTGAGAAGGTTGCCGGTTGGAAGCTCTCGCACTTTTTGGTGCCGGAGGAGGAGGAGGTACCACCTGGGTCATCAGAGGGGGTAACATGTAGTTCAAAAATTGTTGAAAACTTTGTAGCATCAGAAGATTTTGCTGAGGATGCCACGAAAGAAAGTCGTGAAGCTCGTTGAGTAGAAACTGCAAATATTCTGTTGAGTCCATGAATATTAATTTTTGGGTTCTTTATATCTTATGCCCTGTAAGACACAGCAATGAAGACAGGAGCGCGCCCAATGTGCGATAAAGTAAGGGTGGGAGTGGCTAATAAGTCCGGGGTTAGAGGCCGAAGATACCTCAGATAAAATTCCAATAGCTCTGTCTGCTCTTTTGTAGGACAGGTATGCTTTCAAAAAAGCACATGCCTGATGCTCTGATACCACTGTCACAAGACGGGCACCACGTGCCAATAGAAAAGAACAGACTTGAACAGACTTTTACCACTTTAATAACAACTGAATTGAGAGAGAGAGAGAGAGAGAGAGAGAGACGACACGCAACACGGAGTGACAGAATTCCACCCTAGAGAGTATTGCCCCAAACCTTGGCGCCCCTTTCAATATTTCTTTATATTGCTTCAACACAATACAAGCCGGTACTCGAGACTTTGCACCTTCTCCAGGAAGCATGCCAGAGAATGAGCCCTAACCTCATATTTTAAGGCCCTTGGCCTGAAAAGCAGTTACAGAGAAAAGCCTTCAAAACTCAAAAGCATCCGGTCCAAAAGCAATACTCAAAAGCTCCCAACGTAAAATCCGGAATTCCGTACAGTTGCCACGTAAGCAGTCAGCGCAAAACGCGGAAATCCGTACGTCATGCCACGTCATCCGTCAACGTGATTTTCGAAAATCTGCCACGTCATCAACCAGCTTCGCAATTTCTTGTCCTGCTTTATTTTAATTCTTTATGTCACTTGCGGCCCCATCGGACGGGGTCCCCATAAGTTGGTAGGACTTCTTCTTCTGTTACTTGTTCTTAGGGTTTAGGCCCCTTGGCCGACATCTGCAAGTTGACTCTCTTCTTCAGGGCTTTGACATGTCAACAATTTGTGACATCTTGCTGAGAAGGTGCACTGCCAGACACTGGGTCTTTGTTCTCTCTTATGCCAGAAAGTGCTAGCGCTAGCTTTTCTTATATAGTCACTTGCAAAATTGCCCTACCCAGTTTCCCAACAAAGTCCCATATTAATAATAAGTGAAAAATGGCTAAAATAGGGAAAATGGGTTCTGTGCACTGTAAAATGCTTTTGATGGGTATTGACTGTAATCTAATGATCATACTGTGTGCAACCAGAGGAAATGCAACTACTCTAAGTGTCTGGACAAGTAGGATCTGCGTACAGACTCACAAAGGTGCCAGAACACTTCCTAAGCTAACCTTGCCTTGAAGTAGCTTGTCCACATGCACATAGGGTTAGATGTTGTTGCTAAATGGACTATTGTCTTATTTTCTCGAGTAATATTTTTATTGAAATTAGGATATTTAAAGATGTGCACTTGAACCGTAAGGTTAGGAACTATAGATCTACTGGAATTATTAAAAGCCATCAGGAATGGAAAACTCTGATGTGTCATATGATGGGTGACATTAAGCATCGGGAAGGGGTTTTACCGTTAGTTCGGTGGGAGAGACCGGGAAACGAATATTCCTGATGCGTCATGTGATGGGGTGACGGGAGCATTGGAAAGGGAATATCTCGTTGGTCTGGCAACCCGAACTGGAAAGAGGAATACGCGTAAAGACGCAAGCACAAGAATAAAGATGGATTCTCAAAAGCTTTTCTTAAAAAGCGGAATATTTTAACGAGTTTTCCAAGAAGAGCAGACGCTTTCCCACGAGGAATCTATGTTTGGATTGCATTCATGCATGTGATTGCATCCAGGGACGCCTAGGAAGTGTTGTGAAAGGCATTGTTTTTAACTTATAAGGTTTTATTGAGTTTTTGGGCAGGTTCATACCAATTTTAAAATATGCCGGCCGCCCACTTAATAAGTGGGCAGCCACTTAGAAAATAAAGCAACAAAACCAGCCAACGAATTCTCTCTCCCTATTTCGGGTAGACCAGCAAAAAAACAACAAAAAAAAAACGGCCACGATCTCTACGCGAGCAGCTATTCGTGCCGTGGCCAAGGAGCTATAAAAGCACCACATGCCCTCACTGAAAGAGGAGTTACCAACGTCAGCAAGAGAAGACTTTGTCACCAGATAACGCAAGAGATCGCGGAACTACGAAGCACAGAAGTCGCTTTTCCTTGTCGCGTGTTTGTGTGTGTGTTTGCAGGTACTTCATCGCGAAGAAGAAGCGAGAAGGCTTTGGCCTACGCTTGGGAATTCCGGGAACGGAATTCAGAAATCGTGTGCGGAGTCTCGTCTCTCAGATTTCCCTTACGGGAAGGAAAGACCATCGAGTCAAAGATTTAGAACGGAGGGGTTTTCTCCGGTTCTTGTGCTTGTAAAAAGATTCTCCCTAATAAAGGATTCTCTTTAAAGGGGGGACCAACCCATCTTCTCGTCCCAAATACTGTGTCGAACTTCTCCCTCAACTCTGTTTAGTTGAAAGATTATTTATTTTCATCTTATTGATTATTCGTGTGCGCTCCCGTTTGTGACAGTGGTATCAGAGCTCGGATTCCTCTCTTTCTCTGCAAAGAAGGACGATTCCGAGAAGGAACGGGAAGAATTATGACAAGCCACAGAAGAACCACTGAAGACGAACTTCACCAACTGCGAGCCTAACTTGCGGAATTGCAACAACTCATTTGTTGCCAGCTGTCCAAAAGGCTCTGGACGGAATCAAGAAGCCACAAGGAACGGATGCCGATGGGCGTCAGGAAAACCCTGTTAATGGAAGTAACCCGTAGGTGGATGGTGCGGAAAAAGATGCCGAAACCCACAAGGGATCTCCGGATCAGGACAAACGGCCTTCCAAGAGCAAGGGCCAAGAAAAAGAACTTTCTCTGCTTAATGAAAGCAAGGATGTCTCTATCTCTTCTCCACCATACTCTCCTGATTATACTACTACATCTACTTCTCATACAGTATCTAAATCTTCTCCCATGAAGAAAACTCCTACTACTTCCCTACATGCTACTAAAGAGAAGCCCCAGTTCAAGAGGGATAACCTCAGACGTCACCGCAAGATGCGGATTTTCAAATCCGGTGACAAGGATGTGAAGTTTGATAACTACACACGACGGAGAGATATCTCCAAGGCACTATCTTTCATCAGGCAGTTTGAAGTTGCTTTTGCCAACGGAAACTTCACTGAAAAATCCAAGTTGCGTCATGTTGGGATGCATCTCAAGGAGACTGCAAGCAACTGGTGGCTAGCCAAAATTCTGGAAGGTACTCAAGCCAGAACATGGGCTCAATTCAAAGCTGAATTCTATGAACAATTTCTTCCACCTGATTTCGAGAAGGACATTCGGAAGGAATGGGACTGGCTCGCCCAGAAGGAACAAGAGAAAGTCACGGCTTATGTTGACAGGTTTTGGTCAGTTCTTCTAAAAGTTGCGCCTTTTATGAAGATTTCTGACGAAGAAAAGATGCGAAAGTTTGAAGCAGGTCTTCAACTACCGCTTCGGAAGAGCATGAAGGTGTACCCAAATGACACCCTTCAACGGATGATGGAGTCGGCAATCATTGCCGAGGATTTACATTCCACTAGTACCCCCAGACGGATGGAACATAGCACATACCGTGCAAGGCAAAGAGATGTCTATGATGACCATGGCAACCAAGGCAAAAAGCGTTCCCCAGAGGACCGGATGAGCCTAAGAAGCCACATGGTATCGGAAAACGGCTTAAGTATCTCACGCCGAACCAAGTACAAACCTTCAAAGAGCAAGGAAGGTGCTTCTACTGTGGGGTGAAAAAGGACACATGAAGCCCGACTGCCCAGTTTGGCAGCAACGGCAGGAACAAGCATCTTCGAAGAAGGAACAATCGAAGAAGGAACCCGCTCCACCGAGCTTGAATTCCATTCCTTTTGTGCAAGGGAATATAGAAACCGAGAAAGGGAAGCACCAACTCCTTACAGCCTGGGGATCTGTGAATAACCAGTGGGTGTTGATCCTCTACGACCCTGGATCGACGGACAACTTCATCTCACTAGAAACTGTAGAACGTTTGGGCCTTACACCGCTTCAACTTGGAAATCCAGTCACTTCCGGATCGGCATTTGAGGGGTTGACCACCAATGCAACTCCCGTGTAAGGACAACTCAATCTCCGGATTCGTGAATACGAGGATCACGAATGCTTTTTGATGGTACCTATCGAGGGATGTGATATCATCTTGGGTATGCCATGGCATTACCATATGCAACCGGTCCCAGATTATGTAGAAAAGACCCTCGCTTTTGAGCATGAGGGCAAGAACATTAAAATTTTTGCTGATGCAGGGGATTGGCTATTCCCTATTGTAAGCCATATCTCCATTAAGAAGGAAATAAAGAAGTGCGTTTCTGCTTACTTGATTTTCGCATGTGAAAGAGATAAAACTAATGAGGGTTCGCTCTCTAGTTTGGAAATTAAACGTTTTCAATTTCTTGAAAAGTATAAAGATTGTTTCACGGATACTCTACCAGACAAGCTACCTCCGGTACGTCCGGAAGATCATCACATTGATCTCGTACCAGGTAGCTCTCCCCCAAACCTACCCCCTTATCAGGTTAGTCTTGCTCAGCAAGAGGAAATTTTGAAGCAAGTCAACGAGCTTCTGGAAAAAGGTCTAGTACGACCAAGTACTTCGCCTTACTGCTCTCCAGTTCTATTGGTGCAAAAGAAAGACGGCACGTTTCGAATGTGCATAGATTATCGATCTCTAAACAAGATCACTATCAAGAATCGCTTTCCGATACCCGGGATTGATGATATTCTCGATAAGCTGTAGGGAGCAAGCACCTTTAGTCGCATTGACTTAAAAAGCGAGTATTATCAGATACGCATAGCCCCTGAAGATGTCCATAAGACTGCCTTTCGCACAACTTTTGGACTTTATGAATTTTTCGTAATGCCGTTTGGCTTGACCAATGCTCCTGCCACATTCAATCGAATGATGGACCGAATTTTCAGTCCACACCGAGCTTTCACAGGAGTGTTCTTTGATGACATACTCGTCTTTTCAAAGACCGAGGAGGAACATCAGAAGCACTTAGATATAGTGTTTCAGGAATTGCGAAAGCATGAGTTGCATGTGAATGCAAAGAAGAGTGCGTTCTTCCTCACTGAGATACACTATCTCGGCCATATAGTCTCAGACAACCAAGTGAAAATGGATCCCGCAAAGATCCAAGTCATGCAAGATTGGCCAACTCCCACTACGGTACATGACGTACGAAGTTTTCTGGGATTGTGTTCTTACTATCGGAGGTAGCAGAACCACTTCATGACCTAACAAGGAAAAAGATCCCTTTCAGGTGGGGATCGAGACAACAAGGTGCCTTTGGTAGGCTAAAGTACCTATTAAGCCATGGACCTATTTTGATAGTGTCAGACTTAAGGAAACCATTCGAGGTTCATTGCAATGCTTCAGGTGATTGCATCGGTGCAGTGCTTAACCAAGAAGCCCATGCAGTGGCTTATGAAAGTAGACGACTTAAGGATGCAGAATTGCATGCCTCGATCTACGAGAAGGAACTTATGGCTGTGATGACGCATCGTCTAAACGGCCTAGGGTGAACGCAGTTACTTCTGTGTATCACCAAGAATTGGAATCACTTCCAGAGTTGTATCCGAATGACCCAGACTTCTCCTCCACTTGGAATAAATTACAGAACGGAGAGGATGAATATCCCTATTCTATTCGGGAATAGGGATATTCATCCCTATTCCCGAATAGAACCATTGAGAAAGAAAATCATGGAAGAAGCACATGCTTCACCATATGCAGGTCATCGGGGAATTCTCCCTACGACCTTAGCATTGGAAAGATATTTCTTTTGGCCAAGCCTTAAAGCAGACATTGATCAATATGTTAGGGAATGCTTGGTTTGCCAAAAAGTAAAGTATGATCGGCATAAGACGCCTGGGTTACTCCAACCTTTACATGTGCCTGATCAACCCTGGGAGAGTATTGCCATGGATTTTATTATGGATCTCCCAAAGACTCAAACTGGAAATGATGCAATCTGGACTATCGTGGACAGATTTGGCAAGCAAGCCCAATTAAGAAAACAATCAAAGCAGACCATATGGCTGGAATTTTTCTAGCACAGATCTTTAAGCATCATGGGCTGCCCAAGTTTATTGTGAATGATCGAGATCCTCGCATGACAGGCAACTTTTGGCGTGCCTTGTTTGATAACCTTGGCACAAAGTTGAATTTTTCTTCTGCATATCATCCTCAAACGGATGGGCAGAGTGAGATCGCTAATTCCACAGTATTGGATATGCTCAAATCTTGTGTGTCAGAAAGACAGTCTGACTGGGAGAAGTATTTGCCCCTTGTTGAGTACGCGTATAACAATACCGTGCATTCGTCTACACGGAAAGCACCTTTTGAGATTCTCTATGGTAAGCCTTTGCTTCCACCGATCCTTGTCACTAAGGATAAGATTTT
The DNA here is from genome assembly GCF_014529385.1 of Adiantum capillus-veneris. NCBI lineage: Eukaryota > Viridiplantae > Streptophyta > Polypodiopsida > Polypodiales > Pteridaceae > Adiantum > Adiantum capillus-veneris. The sequence goes on along the minus strand of NC_140951.1, from coordinate 138,945,741 downwards.
CGCAACAGATGAGTTTGTCCGGGATTTGGACACGGCCTACGGGCAAGTTAAGAGAGCAATTTTGCCCTCTCAGGAAAAACATAAGAAAGCTGCAGACAAGCACAGAAGGAATCTGGGCTTAACAGTCGGTCAATTCGTCTTACTAAGTTTTGAGAAGACAAGACTAAAGAAACAAGCGACTCATAAAGGGAAAGTGGTAAAACTTTCCAATCGCTATTATGGGCCGTTTAAGATAATTGACCAAGTGAACGATGTGACGTTCCGATTAGACTTACCATCTAATTGGAAGATCCACAATGCTTTCCATGTTAGTTTACTCCGGCTATACGTAGGACCGCCTCCAAGTCAGCCTGTTGCTGAGGAACCTCCTGAGGTTGAGGAAACGGAAGAAATACTCCAACCGGAACAGATCATTCATCATCAGGAGCGGCCACTTAAGTCCGGGAAGATTACACGAAGTATTTGGTAAAGTTTAAGAATTATTCTACTCTAGATGCTCAGTGGATGACTGACCAGGAATTAGCACCCTATCCAGAGATTCTGGAAGGATATGTACAAGCACTACAATTGAGGACAACTGTTTAGAAGCCAGAGGGATGTTGCTAAATGGACTATTTTCTTATTTTCTTATTTTCTAGAGTAATTTCTTTTTATTGAAATTAGGATATTTAAAGATGTGCACTTGAACCGTAAAGTTAGGAACTGTAGATCTACTGAAATTATTAAAAGCCATCAGGAACGGAAAACTCTAATGCGTCATATGATGGTTGATATTAAGCATCGTAAAGGGGTTTTACCGTTAGTTCGGTGGGAGAGACCGGGAAACGAATATTCCTGATGCGTCACGTGATGGGGTGACGGGAGCATCGGAAAGTGAATATCTCGTTGGTCTGACAGGAAACCCGAACTGGAAAGAGGAATATGCGTAAAGACGCAAGCACAAGAATAAAGATGGGTTCTCAGAAGCTTTTCTTAAAAAGCGGAATATTTTAACGAGTTTTCTGGGAAGAGCAGACGCTTTCCCGCGAGGAATCTATGTTTGCATTGCATTCGTGCATGTGGTTGCATCCAGGGACGCCTGGGAAGTGTTGTGAAAGGCATTGTTTTTAACTTATAAGGTTTTATTGAGTTTTTGGGCAGGATCAGGCCAATTTTAAAATATGTCGGCCGTCCACTTAATAAGTGGGCAGCCACTTAGAAAATAAAGCAACAAAACCAGCCACCGAATTCTCTCCCTATTTCGGGTAGAACAGCAAAAAAAAAAAAAAAAAACGGCCACGATCTCTACGCGAGCAGCTATTCGTGCCGTGGCCAAGGAGCTATAAAAGCACCACATGCCCTCACTGAAAGAGGAGTTACCAACGTAAGCAAGAGAAGACTCTGTCGCCAGATAACGCAAGAGATCGCAAGACTACGAAGCACGGAAGTCGCTTTTCCCGCGCAAGAGCGACAGGTATCTATTGTGGATTCGCCATACGAATTGTTGTCGCGTGTTTGTGTGTGTGTTTGCAGGTACTTCATCGCAAAGGAGAAGCGAGAAGGCTTCGGCCTACGCTTGGGAATTTCGGGAACGGAATTCGGAAATTGTCTGCGGAGTCTCGACTCCGAGTACAGACGGATAAAGGATTGAGAGCTCGTCTCTCGGATTTCCCTTACGGGAAGGAACGACCATCGAGTCAAAGATTTAGAACGGAGGGGTTTTCTCCGGTTCTTGTGCTTGTAAAAAGATTCTCCCTAATAAAGGATTCTCTTTAAGGGGGGGGACCAGCCCATCTTCTGGTCCCAAATACTGTGTCGAACTTCTCCCTCAACTTTGTTTAGTTGAAAGATGATTTATTTTCATCTTGTTGATTATTCGTGTGCGCTCCCATTTGTGACAGATGTGCACGTGACACTCTCTCTCTCATGCTTTAAGGTATGCTCATTGAGGATTCGGATCACTTTGGCCCGACATGCACGACGCCCGGTCAGACTGCTGACCATGGAGGAGATTGATGAGATCCGCCCGTGACCGATGTTGGATCTCTTGTGATTTAGCTATCCCAGCTAGCTGCTTAGTTCACACCTACCCGTTTAGGATTCCATAGTATTTTTATTCTGTCATTTTGTTACTCTGACTTTGTATCAGATCCACCACATTGTAACGTTTTGGTCTCATATGTCACTTTGGCCTTTTGAAGACGTTAATATAACATTTCATCTCTCTCTCTCTCTCTCTCTCTCTCTCTCTCTCTCTCTCTCTCTCTCTCTCTCTCTCTCTCTCTCTCTCTCTCTCTCTCTCTCTCTCTCTCTCTCTCTCTCTCTCTCTCTATGTATGCTCATTGAGGACATTCATGTACAAGTGTTGAGGTTCCTCCAAGTATGATGCAATTGCATACACCTCAAAGTAAAATTGCCGAGTATGGCAATACTTGGAGCCATGTGGACAAAGTTGCGGACATGCATGCTAAAGAAAGCTTGTTGACAATAAAAAAGATATGCAAACTCATGAGCAGCATATTCATGTACTGCAAAAACATGTGGCAGACTTGGGCATGTATGTTGGTCTTGAGGAAAAAATACATGCTATCATGGAAAGAAAAATGATAGAATGTGTTAACTTGCAACAAGGCGATAACATAATGAAGTTGGAAGGGGAATGCGCCACATTGAAGTTGAGGGTACACAAGCAAGAAGAGGAGATCACTTGAGTCATAGTTACCCGGAACGGGAAATTGGAACGGGGAACGCGGAACAGCAACATGCATGAAATGCCATTCCTTGTTTCGGATACTCACGTCCGAAACACAGAACGGGGATCCGTAACCGGATATTGGGATGGGAACGAGGAACAAAGACCTGAAAACGGCCATTCCCTGTAACTATGCAAGATGTACATGGATCACATGCACACAAAATCAAGCTTAGAAGAGGGAGAAATTGAACTGAGCGTGTCACGAGGACATGGCAACTGCTAACCTTAGTTGTTGGTTTCTTTCCAATGATTTTTGTTTAATTTTTGAGACCCTCTTTTTGAAGTTGCAAATGGTCGGACATTGTATGGCCAATGTGAACAATAGTTTCATCCGCAGACACGAAGTTGGTCGGCATTGGAACTCGTAAAGTAAAAGGATGTCTAGGCTCAGTTCAAGATCATGTAGGTACCCCCGTCGCACTTAGCAAGTTGGTGGATACTAGGAAGTGAACTCAATAAAGGCATAAAGTCAAGGTGGGATCACCTAAGGAAAGTACCCGACAACTCAGCTACATTGCATTTTTGGATGCGGTCCGAGTGGGCATTGATGGTCAGATGACCAATGGGAGTCCAACGGAAGCATCCCCTAAAATTTAGGGAACTGCTATTTTGGGCCACAAAATCTGTTCGCGTCATTAGCTTCAGAATGACAAGGGAAACATTTTATTACTCTGCTGTAAAGTCAACTGATGCACCAGTTAAGAGATTTTTAGGCAGGAAGCCCAATGCAGGAAAATTGCATGTATGAGTGCCAAGTGGCACTTTTTGGCCAATTTACCAAGTTTGGGAGAACAGAACTCGTAACTGACTTATTGGAGTAGTTTTGGAGGCTGGTAACTTCGATTTTCAGCCATTTCTCTCCATTTTTGAGCTTCCCATGAGTTTACCAAGGACCAAGGAGCTCATTTTCAGCATTGAAAGGCATGTGATGCGTGTTTACAAGGCTGTTTTGTTGCGTTTTCAACGATATGCAGGTTTTGGCAGCCATGGAAATCTTCCCCTTTTTGCATCTATTTGTTCACAGATGCATTACAGGTCAAGCGCAGAAGAGGGGGCTCTCGATTTATGCTGGGGGGATGCTTCATTGAGAACCTGCCACAGGTTAAGAGCTATTGATTGCAAGCTTTCCCTCTCATGTACAATGTGGTGCAAGAAGTCAAGTCCTGCACACCTCACACTGCTCTCTCTCTTCCCTACGTGCACTTATGTGATGCCCCACAAGAAGGCTCTTCATTTGATTGATGTACAGCTGTGTGATTTCATGCTTTTGTGCTGAGGCAAGAGCCTCCTTGAGCAGGAACATGAGTAGCTAACTGCTACTCCAAAAGCAGGCACCGGTGAGGGTCATAACCTCACCAAACAGGTCCATTTTCAGCGTTGTGTATGCGCTGTAACTTGACTGTTTTTCAGCCATACGAACGCCAGAACAACATCTTGGGTGGAGATGCTAAAATAGACCCAAAAACAAGTAGAGGAAGCAAACCAATGGATCCAAGTGGCCAAAAAAGGTAAACGTAAACCCGAACTCCCACCTCTATCATCAACATGACAAGTGAGGAAGAGAGACGGAGAAAGGCATGCGCTCTACATCAAATAGGGTTAGGATTAAAAGTCCTAACCCTCCCCAATTTACAAGAACCGGCCGAGGGGCCCAAACCCTAAAATAAAGCAGAGCACTCACTCTCACACTTCTTGCGCAATAATTGATGACATGATATACTATACGGATAGCCCCGCGATTTGCGGAACAATAGGACGACATGGCAGCGTTGTACCGATAGCCCAAAGGGTGCATGCTTTTGGACTTGGAGCTTTTAAAGTGATGCTTTTCATGTACTACTTTTGTACATGCCAAGGAGCCTTTGAAAAAGTGGGTTGGGCTTTCTCTCTGACATTTTGCTACGTAGAGAAACAGAGCAGAGCCAGCCAGTTGTACCCTGTTGGACCAATATAAAGTAAAACCAAAAGGGGCACCACAGTTTGGGGCCATTGCAGTCTAAAGTGGAGCTCCGCCACTCCGTGTCTCGTGTGGATTCTCTCTCTTTCAGTTCAGTTCTTTGAAGTGCTGAAAGTCTGTTCGATTTTTTCTTTTCAATTAGCACGTGGCACCCTTCCGTTACAATGCTTTCTAGAGCAGAATGGAAAGCGAGTCATCCTTAAAGTTTAACTGATAGAGACCAACCTCAAATGATTTTAAGTTTGATTTGTACTTAGTTACTTTTTCCTTTGGAAATATTGTTTGTAGAATTGTCTGAAATGGATTTTATCTTTTTAGAACTTGTTTTGGTACCAATTTGAGATTGCTTGATTCTAGTTCTAGTTTTGACGTTGGTTTCAATGATTGAAAATTTGTGATTTACTCATAGCTTGGGCTTTCCTGCGAGGAGTATCGAAGAGAAAAATTATGCTTGATAATGTTTGAATATCTCATGGCTCACGCTTTCCTAGGAGTATTCGTATTAGTTGTAAGACCTCTAAACAAGGCGGGCTGCAGTCTCGTCCAAAGTGATCCCGTCATTACTCTGAATGACGCACTAGAAATATATGTACTCGGTTGTCTCAAGCAAGAAAAACCCTCTCACTTATAATTCCAATAATTCATTTAGAAGTATTTTCCCTCGTATCTCAAGCAAGAAAACTCTCACTTGTAAATCCAAAAATTCATTTAGAACTATATTTTTGTCAGATTAAGCTAATTTAGCAACACTGGTCTACTCTGTTGTTGCACAGAGAAGCACCTAAGAAGTTGGTAAAATTCAAGAGTTTTCACTTTTGCCTGGATAACGGAAGAATGTAAAGAAGATGTCATCACGGCTTGGAATCATCTGAGAACGAATAAGAAAGACACGACTATTGCTTCAATACCTATTTGCCAATGTCCTCGTTTCGAGGATTACTTTGAAGGACCAGATTGAGCGGTTCTGTCACCATGAGGTGTATTTTTCTTGTTGCCTTCTTTAAATATGTACTGCATATTTTATTTTTACTTGTTTTCCCCAGTGGACATTGCATGGCCAATTGAAACGGCTGCGGCCAAACCGGTTTCTCACATCAGGAATCTAGGCCCGTCAGTCTGGGACCAGTCGGGCCAGTTAGCACTAAATTCTGCCATAGGAGAATTTGGGCCATTCGACAAGTCACTTACAACTTATAAGTTGGTGGGAACTAGGGAATTAAACCAAAGGGGCAAACTGGACACTTGGCAGTAGGAGAGCAACCTGCATTGCGTGCGGGAGCCCTTGGGACACGCATAGACGTGTTCGCTCTGCTAAAAACAATCCAAAACAGAGAATTACAGCCTGCTGTGTTTTTCTGCAAGTTTAGGGTTTTGCGCCTAAACTGCAAGAGAACACCACGGGAGCCTTGGGAAGGCCTTGGGATGCTTAGACAGGGCTATGGACACCTGGCAGTGACAAAACAAGGACTTACAGCACGCTGAAATTCTGTTACAGCTCACCAGAAAGCTTGAGCCTTGGGATGCTTAGACAGGGCTTTGGACACCTGGCAGTGACAAAACAAGGAATTGCAGCACGCTGAAATTCTGTTACAGCTCACCAAAAAGCTTCTGAATTGCGAGGGAATCCGTCCTAAACAGATACTTTTGACCTGCACGGGATTTGGCGTCGCTATACTGCAGAAATTGGGTCAAAAACCTGCAATTTCAGCCCTCGCCAGGTTTGGTGTCACAAGACGGGCACCACGTGCCAATAGAAAAGAACAGACTGAAACAGACTTTTGGCACTTCAATAACAACTGAACTGAGAGAGAGAGCGAGACGACACGCGACACGAAGTGGCGGAATTCCACCCAAGAGAGTATTGGCTCCAAACCTTGGCGCCCCTTTCAGTATTTCTTTATATTGCATCAACAAAGTACAAGCCGGTGAGTCTGCACCTTCTCCCGGAAGCATGCCAGAGAATGAGCCCTAACCTCATATTTAAAGGCCCTTGGCTTGAAAAGCAGTTACAGTGAAAAGCCTTCAAAACTCAAAAGCTTCTGGTCCCAAAAGCAATGCCAAAAGCTGCCAACGTAATTTACGAAAATCCATACAGCCTGCCACGTCATCAGCAAGCGCAAAACGCGGAAATTCGTACAACCTGCCATGTCATCAGCCAACGTAATTTTCGAAACTTCCGTACAATTGCCACGTCATCAGCTTTGCGTGAGTGTGTGTGATACCTGCTTTATTTTAATCCCTTTATGTCACTCACGCCCCACCGGACGGGGTCCCCATAAGTTGGTAGGACTTCTTCTTCTTCTGCTACGTGTTGTTCTTAGGATTTAGGCCCCTCGGCGGCATCTGTAAGTTGGCTCCATTCTTTAGGCTTTGACACGTCAGCAATTTGTTACATCTCCCCTTCTTGAAAGAGAGTAATCGTCCGCAATTACAGCATATATGCAAAACAACTCAAGTTAGCTCAAAAATTTCCGAGGGACATTCCAAAGGACAATCAGTTTGCTCTTTTTGTTAAGGAGTTAGCTTCTCCTTTCGGCTCTTTTGATCAAGGAGTTAGCTTCTCCTTTCGTCCAGATCGGAACTCTTGATATTCCGACGTAGTAAAATTAGCCATCACACCCCAAATCGTACTGATCTTCCACGGGTGTCTTGATGCATTTAAATTACATACCCAGGCAATCTCATCCAATTAGGAATATTCAGTAATTGGCACGTCACAATGCAACACAAATGCTTACATATGCAAGTTACAAGACACAACAAACAGCGCCGTTGAGCACTCCCTCGAGACAAACGGTCTGCGGTATGAAGCTACTCAACGACTACCTCGTCACTCCCCCCACAAATAACCTAAAAAGGTCCGGGCCATGAGCTCAGAGGATTGTACAACCAAACGCTCCCTAGTCTGCGTCGCTTGGAGATTCAAGCGTACAACAAAACGCTCCCCGGGCATCGGCCTGCGTCGTTCCGAGGTTCAAACAATACCAAAACAGTATTTCTCACTTCTCCACACGAGAGTAAAAATCACCAATCAATGAAACCGGTATTAAAACCACAGTCAAACATTCCAAACAGATACCATCCATTTCAAACAAATTTCAAACAAGATCACCAAACAAGTTCTCAAACAGAACTCAAACAAAATTCGAACTTAAAAAGCACTCTTCACATCAGCCGAGCTCGAAAAGTCGACTAACTTTCCATCCTGAAGCCTGCACCAAAAATTAGGGTTAGGTTCTTTCCATAAGGTCGTAGCCAAGCACAGCATGGTCCATCAGCTCTTGGACAGAGAGTGTTTCTTTGGTGGCGATGGTAGTCCCAAGATAGCAATCACACTGGACCTCCAAGGTTATCAGCTCGAAGAGACATCTTCTGAGAGATGTCGAGAAATTTCAAGTTATAATCTGCTAGGGTTTCCATGGCAAGCAGTTCAGGATACCCCACTCTGCCAGAAGTTGCACTCCGTGGACACAGGAGGCCAGCACGGCTACCACACGAAACAAAAAAAGCTAGGTCCACCGAATAATTTTATCTAGGGCAAGAAAACCTTACAGATACTGATACCGGCCCTGGCGGTAGGCTTTGTCTTTCACCCGAAATTCTTTACTTTAGACACACACACAGAGAGCGTGCAAAGGAAACCTGCGACGGGAATTAACACTTAAGCACACACACGGCTCAGAAGCTAGAATGCTCCGAGCAGACGCCGACAACTTGTAGGCCCCAAGATTGGCACCCCTTTCGGTATTTCTTTATACTTTGAGAGGGTAAATTACAAAGTAGAGTCCGGGGAATCCTTTACCTATATCCCGCTAGATACCACCTGTTTTGGCCAAATTTCGGTAGCATAACATGAAACCGGCCTGTTCAATCCAAAAAGGGCGGTAGACTTTACTTCAAACCTTGATTTAGCTTTCACCCATTATTAGTCGTCTATTTTACCTGTACTTTCAAGACACAACAAAGGGGAGAGGGATACAGGCTGCTAGATTGCACCTATATGAGTAGACCGACAATAGATTGGCCCCTAACTTAGGCGCCCCTTTCGGTATTTCTTTATTGTTCAAAAGAGGGAATAAACGTTGTGGTTCCCTACAAGATGCCCCGCACAAACTCGGCTGAATTTCCACTGTTCCGGCCTGATTTCGGCAGCATAACTGTACTAGGACACTTCACAGTCAGTATTCCCACGCATTGACTGACTTTCCCGACGCATACGGGCACTTTGCAAAACCTTGCGAGAATCTGCAGCACGCTGAATTCTCTGTTTTCATCCCTGAAAATGCGCCAGATCGCCTGTACAGCGGTCCCCTTGCGTCCCCGAACCTCCTGGGGGTATTAGGGTCCGTTTAGGGCCAAAACCCTAAACCTGCAAAAATACACAGCAGGCTGTAATTTACTGTTTCGGGCTCCGTTTCGCATGCCGGTCGCATCCGTAGCAAGTCCTCAAGCTCCCGCACCTGTAGGGCTACTTGCCCTTTGAATCGGACGAGATTTCTGGCGTGAAACCTCTCCGAATTCACATGTACCTGCGGGGGGATTAGCCGCTAGCTAATCCAGTACCTGTGCAAGAGGCTCTTGCCTCGGCAATCGCGCATGAACCCACACAACTGTACATTGGTCAAATGAAGAGCCCACTAGAGGGGCATAACATACTGCCAAAGGGGAGAGAGAGGGCAGTGCGTAACGTGCAGGGCATCACTCCTGGCACCGCACTGTGCATAAGAGGGAAAGCAAGCACTCCATAGCTCTTAACCTGTGACCAATCTGAAAATGAGGCTCTCCCCCTCCTAAATTCAGCGCCACTTCTTGTTGCATGAGGCAAGTGCACCAGAAGGTGCCACTTGGCACATTTTCCCGTTTCGGGGTTGCCGCCTAAAAATCTCCCAACCGGCTGCCCAATTGACTTCACGGCAGAGTAAGAAAATGTTCCCCTTGTCATTCCGGAGGTAATGACGTCAACACATTTTCAGGTCCCAAAATAGCAGTTCCCTAAATTTTATTGAGATGCTGCCATTGTATCTTTCTAGGTCATCCGACCCTCTTTGTACACTGTGGCCACATCCAGAACTGAAATGTAGCCTCTGTAGCAAAGGATTCCACTTTGGATAGTCAATGACCCCACTTGGCTAACCATAGTCCTTGTCCAACCTTAGTGCTCTCTTGCCCTCAGGCCTGGACTCCCTCTGGACAGTTCCACACTAGCTATGCAATGCAGGGCAGTTAGATTTCCCGAGGGGTGTTTCCAAAAAGTGAAAGTAAATAGATAATAAGAAAGAAATCAACAAAAAGGATAGATAGTAGTCACACGCTGGTGACATACCCCCCTCTTGAAATCTCAAACGTCCTCGTTTGCATCTATGTCGTACATGCTCATAGTCAACACTGATGTTGACCTGTCGACACATATACGACACATAAATGCTCATTGTCAACCCTAGTGTATTCAGCACCTCGTCGACTCATGTATTGCCTGCATGTGAACCCTGTCCCAATGACATAGTGGTAGCTTTGCACTGTGCCATTGCTTTGAGTCACTAACTTTCCAATGACAAAATGGTAGCTGCACATTTTGCCACTGTCTTATAGTACACGTTGGATCCCGTAACACTTTCGAGCATACCCAAACCGACAGTTTAAGAATGCAGTTACACATGTACTCCTTAATAGAAGCAATTACTGTATCCTTGACAAACTGACAAGAAATACTCACTTCTATAGCACTAACCAAACTTTTGGACATTCCATAAGAGCAATTGCCAAATTGACAATCTGTACAGCTCTAACATTCATGTAACAAGTATTTGATTTGAGCTCACTTTAAATACCATGTACATCATTTGTTTCAGAAGCCATTGTCACACTGACAATCCATGTAGCTTTGAAACTCAAGGGGTCAAGGTAGGTTGCAAATCGAAGGCTTCCAGGTAAAGTGATAACACAATTGGTGACTCTACAAGTTCACCTTCTTCCATCCACTTAGCATCCATTGGTGGATAGTTTCTGAACTTTACCAAGTATCGCCTAGCAACCTTGCCTTTCACTTTCCTTTCTTTGTGTGCCAAAATCTGTTCCGGGACCAAGATCTCGTCAAGTTCCTCGACTTCCGGCTGATCTTCAGCTCGCATATCTTCTGGCACATCACCCACATAGGGTCTGAGAAGACTCACATGAAACGCATTGTGAATCTTCCAACTGTCAGGCAATTTCAGCCTATATGCAACATCACTGATTATGTCGCACACTTGAAAAGGCCCATAGTAACGCATGCTGAGCTTTGGAAACAGTCTTTCCTTGCCCTTCATCTTCTTTAACCTTGCCTTTTCAAAGCGTAAAAGCACCCAATCACCAAGTGAATATACCACTTCACGACGGTGACGATCAGCTGCTTTCTTTTGCTTTGCCTGAGTCCTTTCTAAGGCCACTTTGACCTTCTTGTACATTTCATCCATGTCTTGAACATACTTATCTGCTTCAAATATCTTGTCCTTTGTATGCAGTATGGGAGGAACTTTCTTGCCACCTTCAACTATCTCAAAGGGTGCCTTGTCAGTTGATGAATGCACTGTATTATTGTATGCATACTCCACCAATGGCAAATACTGCTCCCACTTTCCTTTATGCTCTGACACATAACACTTCAGCAGATCTAGGACAGTAGAATTTGCCTCTTCTGACTGCCTATCTGTTTGAGGATGAAATGACGAAGAGAATTTGAGCGTGGTGCCCATATTCTCAAACAAGCCTCTCCAGAACAAACTTGTCATGCGTGGATCACGGTCGCTAACAATCGACTGTGGCATGCCATGATACTTGAAAATATTGCTCATAAACAAGCGTGCCATCTGATCTGGCTTTATCTTCTTCCTGAGAGGAATAAAATGAGCCTGTTTGCTAAATCTGCAAATAATGGTCCAAATACCATCGTTTCCTGTCTGCGTTCTCGGAAGATCAAAGATAAAATCCATAGCAATACTTTCCCATGGTTTATCTGGAATAGGTAGTGGTTGCAATAACCCTGGTGCCTTTTGCCTGTCAAACTTGACCTTTTGGCATATTAGGCATTCTCGCACAAAGGCATCCACATCCCTTCTCAATGTAGGCCAATAGAAGAATGTCTCAACCGCTTTAACTGTAGCATCGATACCACGATGCCCTGCATACGGTGGGACATGACTCTCTTCCATAACTTTGCGTCGCAATGGCTTTGTGACACACAATCTGCCATGCATCATCATGAACCCATCTTTGAGAAGATAGTGTTCATGACGTTGTCCATCCATTAGCTACTCGAAGACCCTTGCAAAATCTTCATCATTTGCATACTGTTCTCTCATATCATCAAGTTCATGATGATAAGGAATCGACACAGCTGAAATTTGTGGCTTCCTTGACAAGGCATCAGCCACAACGTTCTTCTTGCCTTCCACATGCACAATCTGAAAATGGAACATGGACAAGATATTTGCCCATCGCATATGCTTCTCAGATAACTTTGTTTGTGTCAAGAAGTATCGCAAGGTCTGATGATCCGTTTGGACAACGAAATCTGCACCTAGCAGGTAGTGTTTCCAACTTAAGAGCGCATGAATCACAACCAGTAACTCTTTCTCATAGACCTGCATGGTCATCTCTGGCCCTTGCAAAATTCTGCTCTCATAGGCTACTACCCTGCCATCTTGCATTAGCACTGCACCAATGCTACTACCGCAGGCATCACACTGGACCACAAATGACTTCCTAAGATCTGGCAACACAATGATTGGATCTGAAGTCATCTTTTCCTTTAAGAGATTAAAAGCTGAAATCTCTTTTTGTGTCCATCTAAAGGTGACTGCCTTCTTTTGAAGAGCATGTAAAGGTGAAGCAATCTCAGCGAAATTTCGGATAAACCTTCTGTAATAGGAGCATAGTCCCAAAAAGCTTCGGACATCATGCACCGTCTTCAAATTTGGCCATGACTTGATCGCTTCAACTTTTGCAGGATCCATTCTGACACCATCCTTTGAGACAATGTGTCCCAGAAAGTGAATCTCTTCCAAAAAAAACTCACTTTTCTTTGCATTGATGAGCAACCTATGACTGCGTAGCTCTTTGAACACAATGGCCAAGTGATGCCTATGCTCCTCTTCATTCTTTGAGTAGACTATCATGTCATCAAAGAATGTACCAACAAACTGCTGGTGTGGACGGAAAATTCTGTCCATCATCGTATTGAACGTAGCAGGAGCATTTGTGAGACCAAAGGGCATCACTAAAAATTCGTAAAGGCCAAACGTCGTTCTAAAAGCAGTCTTGTGCACATCCTCTGATCTAATGCGGATCTGATGGTACCCACTCTTTAGATCTATCCTGCTAAACATAGCTGCTCCTTCTAATTTGTCCATAATATCATCAATTCTAGGTATAGGGAACCTATTCTTGATGGTATTCTTGTTCAGTGCACGGTAGTCGATGCACATACGCCATGAGCCATCCTTTTTCTGCACCAACAACACTGGATAACAGAATGGAGATGAACTGGGCTGAATCAGCCCCTTTTCTAACAGCTCCTGTACTTGGCCCATTATCTCTTTCTGCTGAGCCGCACTAACCCTGTACGGAGGCTTATTTGGTGGGTTACTGCGTGGCACCAAATCTATCGCATGGTCCTCGGGTCTCTCTGGCGGTAATTGAGACGGTAATGAATCGGAAAAACAGTCACTATACTGTTGTAAAAACATTGACCTTTCTTTATCTAGCACAGATAAATTTGATTCATCACAATCTGACACTTCACGTGCAAAAACCAAGTACGCAGAAAGATGCTTTTTCATTACAGAAGTAATAGCAGAAGCTGATACAGTAGGAATAGACTCCCCTTTAAGCTTTACATCCAGAATGTGAGTCTTTCCCCTGCTCTGTACAGTGATCTTTTTGTTGTAGGCATCCATGATTCCCTGTACACGAAACAACCAAGGAATACCTAACAACACATCACATCTGTCCAGTGGCATGATGTAAAATTCTTCAGCATCTACATAGGACTGGATATGTAGACGCAACTTTCCAATGATGGGTGTCACAGCCTCTGTATGGCCAGACATGCCAAACCTGCCTCTGCTGTATACCCCATCTCTTCAGGTCTGATTCCCAACTTTGAAGCCAATTCTGGGGAAATAAAGTTGGCTTTGGCACCTGGATCAAAGAAGATAAGCATTGTTTGATCCCTGACCTTTCCCCATGCTTTGCAAAGCTCACTTGCATCTGAATTTGGCTTATCGCCCACCATATCTGGCACTAGACCAGCCATGGGCTTCTTTCCTTTCTTGTCTTCCTTGTCATCAGAATCAGCTGGCCTTTTCTTTGTAGGACAGTTGTAAGCAATGTGGCCAGGCTGCTCACATATAAAGCATTTGTTCTCTGTCCTCAGGACTTTCTTTTGCTCTTCTAACTTGCGAGGAAAACGTCTTTTCCATTTCTTCGCTGGTCCTTTTTCTGATTCAACCGTAGCTTTATCTTTCCCTGCGTTGGCTGACTCCTGAGTCCCTTTAGGAGCCTCATTGGGAACGTGCTTCTTGGCTGAATTTTTCTTGCCTGATCCTGCCTTGACGCCAGTGTTAAATTCACAATCTTCTCCCTTGAGCAAACCATTGCCAGTGTTTGCTACCTCGATGAGCTGCGTCAAAGTAGTGACTTTTGTCTTCGTGCAGTACTTTCTCAATCCTTTCGGTAGGCCACAACAGTATTTTTCAATCTGCTCTGTCAATGGCAGAAACCTATAGGAAGTTACTGGAAGTAGAGCTTTCCAAAACTTCCGATTGTAATCATCCAGATTTCTGCAAGTGGCAGCATTAAGCTGGTGCCATTCTGTCATGACATCTGCTTCAAAGTCATCAGATAACCATGCTGCTGCAAAAATCTGCTTAAAGTAAATCCATGTGGACGGAGCTTGCCCTTGAAGCAATAAAGTTGTCCACCATTGTCCAGCATTCCCTGTCAAGAAAGTGGCTGCCTTGCGGACCTTTGAAGCCTCTGTAAAGTTTCCCCCTGCATAGGCCTTGTCAAACTGCTGGAGGCATGAGAGAGCCTTCTTCCTGTCATCAAACCCTGTAAAGGTCGTGAAAGACACACCTTTGCCACCTTCTTTGTACGGAGTTGGCCTCTCTAGCGGCGTCAAATTGTCATATGGAAGTGACTGAAACATGGGAACACTATTAGGGTTCATCTGTGTTCCTTGGCCGCTATTAACTTGACCTGGAAATGCCATATTTGGCTGCTGATTTGTAATTCCAGCCATACCAAAATTTGCCTGTGGCATCCCAAATTGGCCTTGAGTGCTCTGAAACCCTGGTTGCATACCCATGACATTGTACATGGGGTTAGGCATCATCGTTTGAGCATCCCCAAACACTGTTCCTGGCATATAAAACTGATTTCCAGGTGCATGACCAGCCATGCTCTGGAATACCGATCCACCTCCAAAATAGCTAGGGTGTACTGAAGGTGGTGGGAAGACTTGTTGCATAGCCTGTAGGTTGCTTCCCTGTCCATTAGAACCAGCTATAGGCTGCTGAAAGGTGGCGGGCTGAACTGGTACAACCTGAAAGACTGGCATCTCAGCCACCTGTTCTTGCACCTTAGGCACAGGTTGTGGAGACTGCATGTTCTCCGTCAAGTGTACAGGTGTTTCCATTGACCGTGCGGTATGAATCACCTGTGCTCGAGCCTTAACAGGCTTTTGAATATGATCCATTGACCCAACTTGCTGAGACGGAACAGGAGGTTGCAGAAAGGCTAAAAACCTCGGGTTCTGCATTACTTGTGTGAACATAGCCACAGCAGTAACCAACTGGGTCCTGAATATATCGTCATCTGTCTGTGGTGGTCTTGAGGACTCACCCACTTCATGTGTCTGTTGACCCTGTGAAGAGGAAACCTCTTCAATCACATCATCTGGTCTGTCAGCCATAATTGCTATTCCCTGTGTCTTCAAGCCCAATCTGACCAAGGCTCACTTCAATGGGAAAAAGTGATTTAATCCCGTCGATGGAACCATGAAACCGGCCTGTTCAATCCAAAAAGGGCGGTAGACTTTACTTCAAACCTTGATTTAGCTTTCACCCATTATTAGTCGTCTATTTTACCTGTACTTTCAAGACACAACAAAGGGGAGAGGGATACAAGCTGCTAGATTGCACCTGTATGAGTAGACCGCCACCAGATTGGCCCCTAACTTAGGCGCCCCTTTCGGTATTTCTTTATTGTTCAAAAGAGGGAATAAACGCAGTGGTTCCCTACAAGCTGCCCCGCACAAACTCGGCTGAATTTCCACTGTTCCGGCTTGATTTCGGCAGCATAACTGTACTAGGACACTTCACAGTCAGTATTCCCACGCATTGACTGACTTTCCCGACGCATACGGGCACTTTGCAAAACCTGGCGAGAATCTGCAGCACGCTGAATTCTCTGTTTTCAGCCCTGAAAATGCGCCAGATCGCCTGTACATCGGTCCCCTTGCGTCCCCGAACCTCCTGGGGGTATTAGGGTCCGTTTAGGGCCAAAACCCTAAACCTGCAAAAATACACAGCAGGCTGTAATTTACTGTTTCGGGCTCCGTTTCGCATGCCGGTCGCATCCGTAGCAAGTCCTCGAGCTCCCGCACCTGTAGGGCTACTTGCCCTTTGAATCGGACGAGATTTCTGGTGTGAAACCTCTCCGAATTCACCTGTACCTGCGGGGGGATTAGCCGCTAGCTAATCCAGTACCTGTGCAAGAGGCTCTTGCCTCGGCAATCGTGCATGAACCCACACAACTGTACATTGGTCAAATGAAGAGCCTACTAGAGGGGCATAACATACTGCCAAAGGGGAGAGAGAGGGCAGTGTGTAACGTGCAGGGCATCACTCCTGGCACCGCACTGTGCATAAGAGGGAAAGCAAGCACTCCATAGCTCTTAACCTGTGACCAATCTGAAAATGAGGCTCTCCCCCTCCTAAATTCAGCGCCACTTCTTGTTGCATGAGGCAAGTGCACCAGAAGGTGCCACTTGGCACATTTACAAGCATTTTCCCGTTTCGGGATTGCCGCCTAAAAATCTCCCAACCGACTGCCCAGTTGACTTCACGGCAGAGTAAGAAAATGTTCCCCTTGTCATTCCGGAGGTAATGACGTCAACACATTTTCAGGTCCCAAAATAGCAGTTCCCTAAATTTTAGGAGATGTTGCCATTGTATCTTTCTAGGTCATCCGACCCTCTTTGTACACTGTGGCCACATCCAGAACTGAAATGTAGCCGCTGTAGCAAAGGATTCCACTTTGGCTAGTCAATGACCCCACTTGGCTAACCATAGTCCTTGTCCAACCTTAATGCTCTCTTGCCCTCAGGCCTAGACTCCCTCTGGACAGTTCCACACTAGCTATGCAATGCAGGGC
Organism: Adiantum capillus-veneris; assembly: GCF_014529385.1. Lineage (NCBI taxonomy): Eukaryota > Viridiplantae > Streptophyta > Polypodiopsida > Polypodiales > Pteridaceae > Adiantum > Adiantum capillus-veneris. The sequence goes on along the minus strand of NC_140951.1, from coordinate 138,928,636 downwards.
TGTTAGATTTCCCGAGGGGTGTTTCCAAAAAGTGAAAGTAAATAGATAATAAGAAAGAAATCAACAAAAAGGATAGATAGTAGTCACACGCTGGTGACATAACAACCCCAAAAACTTCTGCGAAACCAATTCCCCTGCTAGAACTCACTTCTATTGGCATAAACCCTCTGATTTCTGCCCAAAACAGTAAATTCAGCACGCTGTACTTACTGGTTTTTGCCCTGTTTTCAGCCCTAAACAGTTCCCGAACTGTCCTCTGTCAGTGGGGTACTGTTCCCAATGGTTCTGGCGTCCGTATGGATGAAAAACAGTCAAATTACAGCGCGTACGCAGCGCTGAAAATGCACCTGTACGGTGAGGTTATGACCCTCACCGGTGCCTCCTTTGGAGTAGCAATTAACTACCCCTAATCCTGCTCAAGGAGGCTCTTGCCTCAACACAAAAGCATGAAACCACACAGCTGTACATCAGTCAAACGAAAAGCCCTCTTGTGGGGCATCACATAACTGCACGTAGGAGAGAGAGAGAGAGAGCAATGTGTAGTGCGCAAGGCATCACTCCTAGCACCACACTGTACATAGAGTGGAAATAAAGCACTCCATAGCTCTTAACCTGTGACAAAAATGCAATGTGAGGCCTCTCCCAGCTTAAAAATCAGCGCTCCTTTTTCTGAATGAGGCAAGTACACATGAAAGTGCCACTTGGCACATTTAGAAGCATTTGCCCGTTTCGGGGTTACCACCTAAAAATCTCCCGACTGGTTGCTCAGTTGACTTCGCAGTAGAGTTGTATAATGTTCCTCTTGTCATTCCGAAGGTAATGACGCGAACACATTTCACGGCCCAAAATAGCAGTTCCCTAATTTTTAGGAGATGCTTCAGTTGGGCTCCCACTGGTCATCTGACCATCTATCCTCATTGGGACCGCATCCAAAAGTGCAATGTGGCCCAACTGTCGGATACTTTCTGTTGGTTATCCCACCTTGACTTTATGACTTTATTGAGTTCACTTCCTAGTATCCACCAACTTGCTAAGTGCGACGGGGGGACCTACATGACCTTGCACTGAGCCTAGACATCCTCTTACTGTACGAATTCCAATGCCGACCAACTTCCCGTCTGCGGGTGAAACTACCGTTCACATTGGTCATACAATGTCCGACCATTTGCAACCTTAAAAAGAGGGTCTCAAAAATAAAACAAAAATCATTGGAAAGAAACCAACAACTAAGGTTAGCAATTGCCACGTCCTCGTGACATAGTTAATAGTTGCCACGTCCTCGTGACATACCCCCCTCTTGAAATCGCAAACGTCCTCGATTGCATACCATAAATACACGCCATCGATGATCTTGTGTTGTTAGCACTCTTTTATCATCGCATGTATCCGCAAGAAAGGTCGTAACACATAGACACAAATGACTTAATGAGACCTTCATACTTTTGTCATTTCCATCTATTACATTGAATCCATATGTACATTTGATGTACTATCCCTATCATTAGCCCTTCTTTGCACACGTTGGGTTGAGGCATAAGTAGATTGTAACCCAAAGGCTTCAAGGTAAAGCTGCAATACATTTGGTGACTCTTAACAGTTCATGCTCTTCCATCGACTTTGCATCCATAGGTGGATAATTCTTGAACTTCACCAAATAGCGTCTTGCAACCTATCCTTTAACTTTCCTGTCCTTATGTGCCAAAACTTGCTCAGGTACCAGGATCTCATCAAGTTCCTCAACTTCTAGCTGATCCTAATCTGGCAAATCTTCTGGCACATCACCCACGAAGGGTCTTAGAAGACTCACGTGGAACGCATTATGAATCTTCCACGCATCAAGCAATTTCAGCGTGTAAGCCACATCGTTGATCTTGTCAAGCACTTGAAAAGTCCCATAGTAACGCATACTGAGCTTAGGAAACAGCCCTTCATCTTCTTTAACCTTGCCTTTTCGAACCTTAACAGTACCCAATCACCACGTGATAACAGCAATTCACGACGGTGACGATCGGCAGCCTTTTTTTGCTTTGCCCGAGTCTTCTCCAAGGAAACTTTAATCTTCTTATACATTTCATCCATGTTCTCAACATATCGATCATCCTCAAAGCTCTTGTCCTTTGTATGCAAAATGGAAGGAACTTTTTTGCCGTCTTCAACAATCTCAAAAGGTGCTTTGCTAGTCGACGAATGCACCGTATTATTGTACGCATACTCAAGCATAGGCAAATAATGTTCCCACTTGCCCTTGTTATGTGACACATAGCATTTCAGCAGATCTAAGACAGTAGAATTAGCCTCTTCTGACTGTCCATCAGTTTGTGGATGAAACGAAGACGAGAACTTGAGCGTAGTGCCCATGTTCTCAAACAATCCTCTCCATAACAAACTGATCATGAGAGGATCACGATCACTGACAATCGATTGTGGCATACCATGGTACTTAAACACATTGTGCACGAACAAACGTGCAATCTTATCAAATTTTATCTTCTTCTTGACAGGGATAAAATGGGTCTGCTTGTTGAACCTGCAGATAATGGTCCATATACCATCATTCCCTCTTGGCATTCTTGGAAGATCAAAGATAAAGTCCATAGCAATGCTTTCCCATGGCTTATCCGGAATTGGCAGTGGTTGTAACAACCCTGGTGCGTTTTGCCTGTCAAACTTGACCTTTTGGCAAATCACGCATGCTCGCACAAAGGCATCCACATCTCTCCTCAAGGTAAGCCAATAGAAGAATGTCTCTACCGCTTTAACTGTCCCATCAATACCACGATGCCCTGCATACGGTGGGACATGACCTTATATCGCAATGGCCTAGTGACACCAAGTCTACCATGCATCATCATAAAAACCATCTCTGAGGAGGTAGGGCTCATCATGTTGCCCCTCTTGTTGCTGTTCAAAGATCCTTGCAAAATCTTCATCAGTAGCATATTGTTCCTTCATGTCATCTAACTCATGATGATAAGGAATTGACACAACTGAAATTTGTGGCTTCCTTGATAACGCATTAGCCACAACATTCTTCTTGCCTTCCACATGCATAATCTGGAAGTGGAACATCGAAAGAATGTTTGCCCATCGCATATACTTTTCGGATAACTTTGACTGTGTCAAGAAGTATCGCAAGTTCTGATGGTCTGTTTCGACAACAAAATCAGCGCCTAAGAGGTAGTGCTTCCAGCTAGAAAGCGCATGAATGACGGCCAAGAGCTCTTTCTCATAGACTTGCATAGTCCTCTCTAGCCCTTGCAAAATTCGGCTTTCATAAGCTACTACCCGTCCGTCTTGCATTAGCACTGCTCCGATGCTACCGCCACACGCGTCACGCTAGACCACAAATGACTTCCTGAGATCTGGCAAAACAATTACTGGATCTAAAGTCAACTTCTCCTTTAAGACACTAAAAGCTGAAATCTCTTTTTGGGTCCATCTGAAAGTGACCTCTTTTTTTTGCAATGCGTGAAGAGGTGATGCTATCTCTGCAAAATTTCTAATAAACCTTCTATAGTAGGAACACAATCCCAAGAAGCTTCTGACATTGTGCAAAGTCTTCAAAAATAGACTATCATGTCATCGAAGAACGTCCCAACAAACTGTTGATGCGAGCGGAAAATCCGGTCTATCATTCTGTTGAACGTGGCAGAAGCATTTGTTAGCCCAAACGGCATCACTAAAAACTCATAAAGACCAAATGTCGTTCCGAACGCAGTCTTGTGCACATCCTTTGGCCTTATACAAATCTGATGGTACCCACTCTTAAGGTCTATCCTGCTGAAAATTGCAGCACCCTCTAAACGATTGAGAATATCATCAATTCTAACAATAGGAAACCTATTCTTGATGGTTATTCTTATTCAACGCACGGTAATCAATACACATGTGCCATGAGTCATCCTTTTTCTGCACTCGGAGCACTGGGGAGCAAAAGGGTGAAGAACTAGGCTGAATCAGTCCCTTCTCTAGTAAGTCCTCAATCTGGCTCATAATCTCTTTCTACTGCGCCGCGCTAACCCTGTAGGGAGGTCTATTTGGTGGGCTACACCCTGGCACCAAATCTATCCGATGATCTTCAGGTCTCTCTGGCGGCAATTGCGACGGTAATGAATCAGAGAAACAGTCACTAAACTCTCGCAAAAATGTTGACCTTTCTTTATCTAACACAAATAAATTTGACTGACAATTATATGAGACATCACGTGTAAAAATCAAGTACACAGAAAGATGATTCTTTATTACAGAAGTGATAGCAGAAGCAGATACAATAGGGACAGACTCCCCTTTGAGCTTTACATCCAAAACATGAGTTTTGCCCCTATGTTGAAGGGTGATCGTCTTGCCGAAGACATCCAGCACGCCATGCACTCTCAACATCTACGGAATTCCAAGAAGCGCATCGCACCCTTCCAATGGCATGATATAAAATTCTTTTGTGTCCACATATGACTGAATATGCAGACGCAGCTTTCCAATAATGGGAGTAACACACTCTGAGTGGCCAGGACATGCCAACCCTGCCTGTGATGTGTACCCCATCTCTTCAGCTCTGATATCAGCTTCATAGCTAACTCTGGTGAGATAAAGTTTGCTTTGGCACCTGGATCAAAGAAGATGAGTGTCGTCTGATCCCTAACTTTACCCCATGCCCTGCATAACTCACTGGCATCTGTACTGAGTCTATCACCCACCATGTTTGGCACCAATCCTGCCGTGGGTTTAAGCTTCTTGCCTTTCTGGTCCTCTTTATCATTTGAGTCAGCTGCTCTTTTCCTTTGTGGACAGTTGTTAGCAAAGTTACCAGGCTGCTCGCATGTAAAGCATTTATTTTCAGCCATTAGGACCTTCTTTTCCTCGAGCGACTTGCGCACAAAAGGCTTCTTTTTCTGTTTCTTTGCTTGCGCTCCACAAGTTCCGGCTGAATCCTTGTCTTTGGTGGCCTTTTCTGACCCCTGTGACGCTTCAGGAGCCGTTTTCACAAAGGGCTTCTTTGCTGAATTTTTCTTTTGCTGCCCTCCATCTCGTTGCTCGGAAACCCACTGTCCTCTCCTTTCAACAAGGCAAGACCAGTGTTAGCAACTTCCATAAGCTAAGTAAGGGCAGCCACTCTCTTCTTGGTACAGTAGTCCAAAAAGCCCTTTAGGCAACCCACAAAAGTACTTCTCTATCTGCTATGTCAATGGCACAAATCTGTAGGAGGTCACTGAGAGTAATGCTTTACAAAACCTCCGATTGTACTCCAACAAGCTCTTGCATGTAGCCGAAGTAAGCTGGTGCCAATCTGTCATGATGTTGGCTTCAAATTCATTTGACAGTAAAGTAGATGCAAACATTTGCTTGAAGTAAACCCAAGTGGCGGGTGCCTGTCCTTGCATTAACAATGTCGTCCACCATGTAAGCGCATTGTCCTTTAAAAAAGTGGCAGCTTTCCTGACCTTAGAGACCTCTGTAAAATTCCCTCCTGCATAAGTTGTATCAAACTGCTGGAGGAAAGTGAGAGTCTTTGCTTTATCCTCGAAGCCACTAAAAGTGCTGAACTTTACAGCTGTATATAGTAGACATCATCGGCACATCTTGGCCATTAACATTTTGTGTCAGATGTGCCATATCTGGCTGCTGTCCAGAAAAACCAGCCATGCCAAAATGACCCTATGGCACCCCAAATTGGCGTTGGTTGCACTGAAAACCCTGTTGCATGCCGATGCTACCATACATGGGATTTTGCATGATGCATTGCATACCCCAAACATTGTTCCTGGCATGTACGGCTGACTTCCAAGCGCATAACCAACCATACTCTGGAACATTGATCCACCCCCGAAATACCCAGGATGTACAGTGGGTGGTGGAAAAACTGGGTGCATTGCCTGGCAACCAGTTTCCTATCCATTCAAGGCAGCATGCGGGCTCTGAAAGGTGGCGGGCTGAACTGGTATAACCTGTGAAATAGGCGTTCTAGCCACCTATTCAAGGACAGGAGGAACCTGCTTTGGAGCCTCTGACTCCGCAACATGCGAGTGTTCCCTATCCTGTTGAGTCGCATGAAGTACCTGGGCTTGAGCCTCAACTAGCTCCGTTCGCGGTGTGGGTTGCCTATTTTGTTGTTGCACTAGTGGCGCTTGCAAGAACTCCATAAACCTTGGGTTCTGCACCAGTTGCGAAAAGACATTCACCGCGGCAACTAACTGAGTCCTAAACGCATCATCCTCAAGTTGCCCAGTCATAAAGCCCTGTACTACTGGAGGGACATTCACATCAACACAAGGTACAGTCTGACGTGGCCGTGAGCTCTCGCCAATCTCGAAGACCATAGGAGTTTCCTGTCTGTCCTTCGAAGAGGAATCCTCATCTTCCATAATCCCGCGTTCCTGTACTCTATGTCTTTACCCAAAACAACCGAGGCTCACTCTTTGAGGAAAAAGTGATTGAGATCCCGACACCGGAACCTTAAAACTGGCCCGTGGGGCGGTAGGCTTTGGCTTTCACCCGAAATTCTTTACTTTAGACACACACACAGAACGTGCAAAGGAAACCTGCGACGGGAATTAACACTTAAGCGCACACACGGCTCGGAAGCTAGAATGCTCCGAGCAAACGCCGACAACCTGTAGGCCCCAAATTGGCGTCCCTTTCGTTATTTCTTTTTACTTTGAGAGGGTAAATTACAAAGTAGAGTCCTCGGAATCCTTTACCTGTATCCTGCTAGATACCACCTGCTTTGGCCAAATTTCGGCAACATAACAACCCCAAAACTTGCGCGAAACCAATTCCCCTGCTGGAACTCACTTCCACTCACATAAACCCTTTGATTCCTGCTCAAAAACAGTAAATTCAGCACGCTGTATTTATTGGTTTTTGCCCTGTTTTCAGCCCTAAACAGTCCCCGAATTGTCCTCTATTAGTGGGCCACTGTTCCCAATGGTTCTGGCGTCCGTATGGCTGAAAACAGTCAAATTACAGCGCATACGCAGCGCTGAAAACGCACCTGTAACGGTGAGGTTATGACCCTCACCGGTGCCTCCTTTGGAGTAGCAATTAGCTACCCCTCTTCCTACTCAAGGAGGCTCTTGCCTCAGCACAAAAGCATGAAACCACACAGTTGTACATCAGTCAAATGAAGAGCCCTCTTGTGGGGCATCACATAACTGCACGTAGGGGGGAGAGAGAGAGCGGTGTGTAGTGTGCAGGGCATCACTCCTAGCACCACATTGTACATAGAGTGGAAAGAAAGCACTCCATAGCTCTTAACCTGTGACAAAATGCAAAGCGAGGCCTCTTAAAAATCAGTGCTCCTTTTTCTGAATGAGGCAAGTACAAATGAAAGTGCCACTTGGCACATTTACAAGCATTTGCCCGTTTCGGGGTTAGGCGAAAACAAAAATCATTGGAAAGAAACCAACAACTAAGGTTAGCAATTGCCACATCCTCGTGACATGGTTAACACGTCCTCGTCCTCGTGACAGATTCTCTTCAATTTTACGTTGTACCTTGGGGCTTTTGGATTATTAGCAGTGACTATTCCAAAAGTTATTGATAAATCGGCACGTTGAATCTGGAGCGATGCAGAATGCAGAATAGGGGAGCCACTCCATTCCTATGTCACACAGATTGCCTAGATTGAATAAAGTCACGAATTTCTCTTCGAGATTTTAGGGATGCTAACAGGCTGACAGTATTTTGCGGAATGACTTTATGAAAAATGGCATGTCTACATGGAGTCAGTGTCTACCAAGTCCTTGTTATGTCTAATTTGCAAGCATAGTCACGGGCAACTACTCATTATTAAATGGAGGGTATGTCACAAAGTGAAGAGGTGGCATGACTCGATCAGACCAGGGAAGGTAAAGGAGGAGCAGAACTGGACCTAAGTAGAACCGACCCAAGTCTGAGCCAGCACAGAACGCAGCCAAAATCGTGGTGCTTCGTATGGAGGCTCTGGCCGTGGCAGAATAGATGTGGGAGAACTTTCTGGTGTGGGTTATGGAAAGCATTGACTTTCTGAGCTTTGGATGCTAGGTTTTGATAGCACACGCTTTAGGCGCCTTGTAAAAGCAACAGGCCAGTGTCTTTAAATATGAGGCCTTGGGGGAGCCAAACTCGGACTTCTGTGCACAAGCAGAGTTGGCTGTCCCCGGTAGTTGTAAAAGAAATGAGATTTCAATAAACAAGCCTTAGGGGCCGTTGCATCTGAGTGGGGAACTTCGCCCCACTGTGGCCCGTCTCCAATGTTCAGTTCTCTTGCAAGTTCACGTATTAGCTGTTTTCAGTTCAGGTCGTGCTGTTGTTATCTGACTTACCGCCCTGTCAAGTGACTTTCCAGTTACACTGTTCATGTGATACAAGCTCGTTGTCACATTTATATGATACAGTCCCAAACTGCTATCTCAAATCCTAGAAGAAAGTAAGAAGAGCGAGTGACTATGCGAGACAGGAATTTATCTCTTCTTCCTTTGTTTTGCAAACTCTTCTTCATTCCTTCGACTCCCACCTCAGCACCAAACCAAAGCCCCAGGCAGAGGGTAAAGGAGTGGGAATAGGAGAATGTGTAGGGTGTAGGTAAAGCCAGAGATGGAGGGGAAATGGTAATATATGGGTGCAGATGAGAGCAGCAGTAGCGGCTAAAGGCAGATGAGCAGCAAGGCAGCGGGAGTAGAACAGGTAGGGGGTGCAGAAGGGATAGGTAGCAGCACGCATGGGAAGTAGGCTAGGGTTTGCAGCACAGGCAAGGAAAGGAATCCAATTTGGGCAAGGCAATTGACCACAAAACTGGTGTGACACAAAGACTATAATCAGAAAAAAAACACGAGCAAAAGAGAAGAAACTCTATCAATAAGAAAAGACACTGGACGAAATTCATTTGTCTCTACACTCAACCAAATGAGCAGTCTCAAATTTTCCTTCTTTGTCCTTCTTTGAAAGCTGAATGGAAAAGTCAAAAACTTTTACTTAAACTTGGTTGTCAGGTGCTCGAGCAGCATAGTCTTTGTTAGTTCAGACTCTGTCACAACCATCGAGCATAGCTGTATGTAGACTTGCAAACTTCGAATTGTCTGTTCATAAAGCTCCTCTGGTTTTCCAAGCTGAACCCTGCTTAATGACCAGATAAACACGAATGATCTTCTCAAAGAACTTTAAGGCCAAACTAGCTGAAAGATGAGCATAAACTTACCACACCTGATTTGTGACCTTCGCAAAAATTGCAAGACTGCAATCAGCTGTTAAATCAACCTTCCACTCTTGAATTGATACGCAAAGCTGCTCTTGTTCTTTACTCAGAACACCTGATAGCACAAAACTTGTATGGGCAAAGGCACTGTATAGACTCAACTCTGTATAAGGCACCTCTGTTATTGGAACAGTTTCACTGTTCTCAGCTGACACATGCCAATCATATACTAAAGCATCCTTCACCAAATCGACACAGGGAGAGCAAGGTTTCGTCAAAGACTTCACGACATCTTGATCAGGCCTTGCAGTCACAATATTTGCCTCCATGGTCCCTCTTGAAGGTGAAGATTGCATACCATCTTCATTATGGAGTTCCCTGCACAAAGTGTCACAACTTGGCTTATTATCAAAATGCCAATGTGTGCTAGGCATTTATATTATAAAACATCACAGTAACAATTTCCATGTTTGCAATGGCCTTCACGATCGCACTTTAACAGAACAGAATGTAGCTCGACAGTCAAGAAAAAAAACTATTGGCTGTTAAAAACTGATAATTGACACAAATTTCAACAGAACATGATAGTGATTTAATCATTCTCCGTAAGTTTAAACATCAACAAGGCACAAAAACCTTCCAAAACCTATCAGAAAGGGGTAGCCTGCCATTAGACACACTGCTCTATACCTCAACATGGTGAGGTGCCAAAGATGCTCGAAATGCCATAGCAAATGTAGAAAAAAAACTCGTAGTTGTGACGTGAGACTTGATAGGGTGGATAATCGGCTGCTCCCATGGCAGGAGGTGGTGAAGACTGTATTACGGGATCTACAAACAAACTTAAACAACACTGAAACAACTACAATAACAAGAACAGGAGAGAGAGAGAGAGGGGCACGGGGGGGGGGGGGGGGGGGGGGGGGGCGAAGCTAGACTACTGACATGGGCTCTGTGTACCATGCGACATGCTAAACCTACTTCAAAGCCCAGGTAAGCCTAGGGGATTCCAGTTGGTTACAATGTGAACCTGTTTACATGACAAGCTTGCATCCACGGATGGATACATTACATGCATGGTTCACACTAAAACCATTGCTACTATGATGCATGCAATAATTGCTATTAATATGTAACAAACTGCTGACGTGTCGACCTACTGAAGAACGGAGCTACCGGCCGAGGGGCCTAAACCCTAAGAAGAACAAGTAACAGAAGAAGTGTCACCAAGTGATGACGTGGTTGCCCGAGAGCAGAAACCCTAACCCTAATTTCTGCCAAGAACACTAACTGCTGAAACCCTAATTCTGGAAACCCTAACCCTAAAACCTGCAAACCCTAATTCTGGAAACCCTAACCCTAACCCTAAGGGCAGCAAGAAGATTTCCGCGTTTTGCGCTAGCTGATGACGTGGCAAGCTGTACGGATTTCCGTGATTTATGCTGGCAGCTTTTTGGCTTTGCTTTTGGACCAGAAGCTTTTGAGCTTTAAAGGCTTTTTACTGTAACCGCTTTTCAGGCCAAGGGCCTTTAAATATGAGGCTAGGGCTCATTCTCTGGCATGCTTCCTGGAGAAGGTGCAAAGTCTGGAGTTCCGGCTTGTACTGTGTTGATGTAATATAAAGAAATACCGAAAGGGGCGCCAAGGTTGGGGCCAATACTCTCTGGGGTGGAATTCCGCCACTCCGTGTCGCGTGTCATCTCTCTCTTTCAGTTCAGTTGTTATTGAAGTGCTAAAAGTCTGTTCAGTCTGTTCTTTTCTATTGGCACGTGGTGCCCGTCTTGTGACAGTGGTATCAAAGCATCAGGCGTGTGCTTTTCTGAAAGCATACCGATACTATAAAAGAGCAGACAGAGGTATTGGATTTTTTTTATTTGAGGACTTATTAGCCACTCCCACCCTTACTTCATCACGCATCGGGCGCGCTCCCGTCTTCACCGCTCATGTCTTACAGGGCATAAGCCATTAAGATCACTTGCAAAGAAGGATCCGATATTTGTTTCGAGTGACTGTTTTTCTCGAGACAGTGCCTGCAGATGTTGATATCTACAGCTACCAAGCCGCACACTTCCAAGGACTTGGCAAGCTTTCAAGAAAATTTTTGCCCGAAGGTATATGGTTTCTGACATCTTCCTTCGGAGTGCAACTTCTGGCAGAGTGGGGTATCCTGAAATGCTTTGCCATGGAAACCCTAGCAGATTATAACTTGAAAATTTCTCGACATCTCCCAATAGATGTCTCTTCAGGAGCAGACGACCTTGGAGGTTCGGTGTGATTGCTATCTCTTGGGACTACCATCGCCGCTAGACGAACACTGTCTGTCCAAGAGCTGATGAACCATGTTGTGGTTGTCTACGACCTTATGGAAGAAACCTAACCCTAATTTTTGGTGCAGGTTTCGGGATGGAAAAGTCAGTCTACTTTTCGAGCTCCACTAATGTCGAGATTGCTTTTTAAGTTTGAGTTCTGTTTGATCTTGTTTGGTGATCCTGTTTGGAATTTGTTTAAAATGGATGGTATCTGTTTTGAACCTGTTTTGGTGCCAATTTGAATTGTTTGACTCTGGTTTGATACTGGTTTCAATGATTGGTGATATTACTCCCGGGTGGAGAAGTGAGAAATATTGTTTTGGTATTGTTTAAACCTCGGAACGACGCACGCCGATGCCTGGGGAGCGTTTCGTTGTATGTTTGAAAACCTAGGAACGACGCAGGCCGATGCCTGGTGAGCGTTCCGTTGTATGCTAGAAAACCCTGAACGACGCAGGCCAATGCCTAGGGAGTGTTTGGTTGTATGCTTGAACCTCCAAGCGACGCAGACTGCGGTCTGGGGAGCGTTTGGTTGTACAGTCCTCTCAGCTCATGGCCCGGACCTTTTTAGGTTATTTGCGGGGGGAGTGACGAGGTAGTCGTTGAGTAGCTTCATACCGCAGACCGTTTGTCTCGGGGGAGTGCTCAGCGACGCTATTTGTTGTGTCTTGTAACATGCATATGTAAGCATTTGTGTTGCATTGTGATGTGCCAATTACTGAATATTCCTAATTGGATGAGATTGCATGGGTATGTAATTTTAGTGCATCAAGACACCCGTGGAAGATCATTACGGTCTGGGTGTGATGGCTAATTTTACTACGCCGGAATATCAAGAGTTCCGATCTGGATGAAAGGAGAAGCTAACTCCTTGATCAAAACAGCCGAAAGGAGAAGCTAACTCCTTGATCAAAACAGCCGAAAGGAGAAGCTAACTCCTTGATCAAAAAAAGCAGAAAGGAGAAGCTAACTCCTTAATAAAAAGAGCAAACTGATTGTCCCTCGGAATGTCCCTCAGAAATTTTTGAGCTAACTTGAGTTGTTTTGCAGATATGCTGTAATCGAGGACGATTACTCTCTTTCAAGAAGGGGAGATGTAACAAACTGCTGACATGTCGACCTACTGAAGAACGGAGGCAAAGTTCAAGCTTTGAGAAGTTATGATTCGGCATATGCTACATTGGAAACTAAAAGTAAGTCCTAGGGCCGTTGTTAGAATTGGGGAAAACGTGGTCATTTGTCTCAGAATTGAAAATCCAAAGGCAAAGGCAAAGGGAAGCTTGATGAGGACTGCAGTGACAGTGATTCTACCAAGGACTCAACGAAGCTTGTCTATGTGGCATAGATCACATTGGCAAAAGTTCCAGCTTTCTAATTCATTGGTGGATGCCACAACATGTGTAATCACTTTAATGGCCTAAGTGCAGATGACTCGAGACTCTGACCTCGGGAAACCCTAGGAACAGGGGTCCTGCCTCATGCCAACCTATCGGTTGAGCAATACCATGATGTGCACCACCGAGAATAGGTACGTCTACCTCTAGTATGGCCGGGCACAGCCACAAAACAGCCCACTCCCTAATCTGCTCTTGGGAGATACCAAAGCTACCACCGGACAGGAAGATGAACACCCCCCCCTCTCAGCTCCTGGACATGGAAGGAGTCCAAGGGAGCTGGCATGAGAGGAGAGTGTAGCCTGTGGAAGAGATTTGGTGAAGATGTCAGCAGGGTTATCCGAAGTAGGGATGTACTCTAGCCGGATAGAGCCATCCTGTGTCTTCTCACGAACAAAATGGTATTGAATCTCTATATGCTTGGTCCAGGCGTGGAACATCGATTCCTCGCAATGGCAATACAACTCTGGTTGTCTGAGTAATAATGGTCGTCTGCTGCAGAAAGCCCACCTCCAAAAGTATCCTCCTAATTCAAACTGACTCACATGTAGCACTACAAACAACACGGTACTCTGCCTCTGTGGAAGACAAAGCAACTATTGGTTGTTTCTTGCTGCTCCATGAAACTGCTCCTGAGCCAAAAGAAAAAATAAAACCTGTGGTCGACCGTCGCCCGTATGGATCACTTCCCCAATCTGAATCACTACATCCTTGTAGAATGACTTGGGGATCCGAACCTCCAGCTGCATAGTGAATGCCAAATGACTAGGTCACCTTCAAATACCGTAGAACCCTGATGGCCTGTTGCATGTGTGACTTGATGGGTTTCTGCATAAACGAACTGAGTAGACTCACCGGGAAACAGACATCAAATCGAGTGTTGAGTACCCAAATGAGAGAACCAACCAGTTTCCGATACTCTGTTGCATCTGCTAGAAGAGGAAGATCAAACTATGACAACTTTTGATTGGGATCCATTGAAGTAGAGATGAATTTGCACTCGATCATACCAAATGCTTCCAATAAATCCTGGATATACCGCTCCTGAGAGAGGAAGATGTCCCCCCTCTGTCTGTCTAACTTCTAATCCAAGAAAATGATGAAGCAAGCCAAGATCTATCATCTCAAACTCCTTAGACAAGGTTGCCATAATATTGCGGATGTGCTCAACATGGCTACCTGTAATCATAGGATCATCGACGTAGAGGATAACAAGTGTCACTAACCCTCCCTCACGGAAAATGTACAAATCTGGATGAGCAGAAGATCTCTAGGAGTGTCGTAGGAAAAAGGAATCGATCTTCCGGTACCACGCTCTAGGCGATTGCTTGAGGCCATAGAGAGCCTTCAGCAACCTACAGACCATGTCTAGAAACTCTTGATCTTCGAACCCGGAGGTTGCTCCACATAAACCTCCTCCTCTAGATCGCCATTGAGGAATGTCCAGACCACATCCATCTAAAAAACCGGCCACCCGTGGAGGGCAGCAAGGGCAAAAACGATCCAAATAATCGCCATACGGTCGGTGAAGGTCTCCTTGTAGTCTACACCGGATTTCTGGGAAAAGCCTTTGGCAACAAGTCTCGCCTTGTGCTTGTCCAGAGAGCCATCAGCTTTATACTTGGTTTTGTAGGCCCACTTGACCTTGATCACTTTCCGCTTGGGAGGCCGCGGAACCAACACCCATGTATTGTTCTTCTTGATGGAATCAAGAAGAACAATACATGGAATCAATCTCTTTCTGCATGGCCAACTTCCACTAAGGTAGTGAAAGTGCCTCCTCAATTGTAAGAGGAACTCTGTCGTGGAGCACTGAAGACATCAATGCATAGTTCACATGTAGTAACGGGTCGCCTACCTCGGCAAATCGAAGTCGATGAGAGTGTCGTGAGGTACTGGAATCCCGCCAATCGGGTGAAGAATCTAAGATTGTTGAATCTCGCAGGGTCTCCACTAACCACTTTGGTAGCTTGTCGGGCTTGCTACCCTCGGGGGGAGCTACTGGCAAATCTGTCCCTACATCGGCGCTGTGATGAGATCCACTGTCAACTGTTTATCTTCGGGAATGGGTACATCCTCCTCCGTGGCTTGAGGGACAAGGGTAGGAGAAGAGAGCTCATCATAGGGCAAGTCAAAATCTGGATCTCCAAGAATCGGAAGATCAGGAGTCGTCGTGGAAGGCTTGGGAGCAGAAACCCCCTATGAAGGTAAGGTCTCATTGAAGACTACATCACGGCTGAGAACAATCTCCTTCTTCTTTGGATCATATAGAGTCTATATCCCACTGAAAGAGAGTTGTAGCCGACAAAGATCATGCTGCGGGTCTTGGGGTCAAACTTCCCCCTTTACTCCTTTGGTACGTGGACATAGGCATCGCTCCCAAACATTTTGAAATGGGAGACGTCGGGCTTCTTACCAAAATAGGCTTCAAATGGTGTCATCTTTGGAACTGAAGAGGTTGGAGATCTGTTGAGGGGTCGCAACAGCCTCAACCCACAAGGACTTAGGCAAAGCATGATCCTAGCCATCTCTACTACTGTCCTGTTCTTCCGCTCCACAACTCCATTCTCTGAAGGTGGATTGGTGTTCACAAGCTCTCGCTTAATACCATGGTCAGTGCAAAACTGAATGAAAGCATTGGAGGTAAACTCCCCACCTTTATCCGATCTGAAGGTCTTCAATACATGATTGCTTTCCTTCTCCACAAGAGCATGCCAATTCCTGAAGAGGCCAAAAGCCTCGTGCTTGTGTCGTAGAAAAAATGCCCAAGTAAAGCGGCTAAAGTCATCCACCAATAACATAAAGTAAAGATCCTTGCCAAGGGGTCTACATAGGTCCACAAAGGTCGGTGTGAACCAACTCCAACACGGCAGTGGCTCGGCGTGTAGAAAGCCTCAGGATGGATTCTCGATGTTGTTTCCCACAAATGCAAGAAATGCATTTCCCATGCTTACTCCCAACATCTGGTAAGCCTTGAAGCAATTGTTCTCGAAAAGCAAGTCGAAGGGCATCATTGTTCAAATGGCCAAACCTGTAATGCCATAAATCACCTGTGGGTATCCGAGTCGAGGAAGAAACAGCATGGAGTCGATAAAGGCCGTTCTCTACCAAGCCCCCTCTGACTTCTACACTAGTCTGCCGATCCCGTATAGATACCGAGTCCTCCATGAAGATCACCTCCATGCCAAGCTTGTACACCTTGTGTACTGACATAAGATGAAAACCTAGTTTTGGAGCATAAAGTACCTTGGAGGTATGCATGCCTTTTCTGCCGTCGGGAATGAGCTCCACGGAACCCTCGCTGTGAATAGGAATTTCAGATTTGTCGCCGATGAAGATAGTACCACAGTGTCGCCGCATGTTGGACAATAGATCCTTCGTAGGTGTTATGTGCCGCGAGGCACCACTGTCAAGAATCCAATCACGACTATCTCGAGGAGAATGGGTCACCAATGCCTCCGATGTTCTTGGAGAGTCCGTCGAAGGGAGAATCTCCAAATGAACAAAGGCGGGTGACTTTACTACTGCCGCCGAGGAGGTCAAAGCTTCTCCAACTCGCTTTGGACACTTCCTCCAATAATGTCCTTTCTCACCACAATTATTGCAATGCCGCTCCGCCTTCAAGGCGTCACGCTCGGCATCACTCTTCTTGTCTTTGGTGTTGATGCTTTTTTCTTCTTACCCTTCTGCTTCTTCTTGTTGTTGTTGTTGGAAGAACTGGCCAAGGCTTCAGAGCCTGACTTCTGCCACTTTAGGAACCGCTCCTCTTGGTCTAAAACCATTGGGACTAGCTCCTCCCATGTGATAGTATTCAACTGTCCACAGGCAATCAAGGAAGAGTAGAAGTTGGTGTACCAGGGAGGCAACTGAGCCAAAAGCTGAATGGTCATCTCCTCCGAATTGATAAGCTTTCCCATATGAAGTATCTCCTCCTGAAGCTCTTGCATCTTGTTGATATGATCTTGCATGGAAGTGTTCTTCGCATCCAAGGTTCTCAACTGTACCTCAAGGGCTATCCGCTTCATTGGAGAGACTCGATCATATAGAGAAGAAAGCCGATCCCACATCAACTTCGCATCTTGCATTAGCCTGATGTGGCCAATCACTGCGAGTTAATTGTTGAGGATAATAAAAGACCAGATCCGGGCATTTACTCATTCCCATAACTTCGCTCCCTTAGAGTCCTTTGGCTTTTGAAAGTTGCTTGAGACAAACCTTTTAAGCTCGTAAGAGTCAAAGACCGCCATCATGGTTGCTTTCCAAATGGCATAATTGTCTCCACTCAATCGCCGATCCAAGCGAAAGGTAGGAAGTGTAGGTATCTTGATTGGTTGATCACCTACTCCGGAATAGAACTGGGACAAATCTCCCCATTCGTCATTGATGGTGTGGTCACCGCCGCCAATCCCATCCTCTTGGTGTCCCTCATCACCATGGGCTGAAAGTGTGTCAGAATCATCACTCTTATCCATTGTGTTGGAGAATTTAAGCATGTGAGGCGGCTGGGATCAAGTGGAAGATAGGAAATCTGCAAATCTATCCACTACAGCCGAAATCAGCCCCAAAAGAGTGAAAAACGCAGAAAAAACAGCAAACCGCCTCTTTTTGTCTCAAAAAACAACTCCTCAATCTCGTTGTCACGTGCACATCTAACCCTATGTGCATATGGACAAGCTACTTCATGACAAGGGTTCAATTAGCTTAGGAAGTGTTCTGGCACTTTTGTGAGTCTGTTCGCAAACCGTGCATGTCTAGACACTTAAGGTGGTTGCATTTTCTCTGGTTGCACACAGCATGATCATCAAATTACAGTCAGTACCCATCAGAGCCTTTTACAGTGCATAGAACCCATTTTCCCTATTTTAGCCATTTTTCACTTATTATTATTAAGTGACATTGTTGGGAAACTGGGTAAGGCAAATTGGCCAAGCAAATATATAAGAAAAGCTAGCGCTAGCACTTTCTGGCAGAAGAGGCAGCATGGACCAAGTGTCTGGCAGTGCACCTTCTCAGCAAGACCCCTGGCGGAACAACTTAGTGTTTTCAGCCATCAAGAACAGCCTAGCGTTTTCAACATTTGCAGATCAGCCCCAACGTTTTGCAAGTTGCAGATCAGCCTGACGTTAGCAGATTCACAGTAGATCCCCTAGCGTTTTTGCAATAGTCAGCTAACCAGCCCAACGTTTTTGCGATTGCAGACTACCGTCAGTGTTTTGCAAATTCCCGGCGACAGAACCTTCACTTGCATCAACGATTTGCATTTTCAGTAGTTAGATTCCATACCGCAGCCCCCAAACCTCGCAGATCTCACCTTCCCGCAGCAGATCCTCGCCACACGGTCAGATCAGCCAGCGTTTGCAGATTCAGCCCCCTATTCGCAGATTTCAGCATCTGCGTTTTCAGCGCATCGTCGTCGCATCGTCGTCATCGCCATAGAGTCAGAATTCAACAGATACAAGATTTGCAGATTTCAGCCCCTAGCGTTTTCAGTTTTCAGCCAGGCATAGACCTCTCTCGCCATAGAGAGTGGGGCCCTTGAAGGAGGGTTTGACAACTTTCTAGTGTCGTATTCTTCTCTCTCTATCTGTCAGTCTCAGCACCTTCATGCACAGTGTTTATTGTTTGTGATCATTTGCACTCTCTCAGTAAAGGAACGGAAGGCTCTCCCTTCCGTAAGTAAAAGGAACCCTTGAGCACATTTCAGACCACTCATCTAGAGCAAAGTTCAACATTCACTTCCGCTGCACCTTACATTGGTATCAGAGCTTTGGCAGTGTTCTGTATCACTCAAGGAAAGAACCACAAGATTTTTTATTTTGCTTGTTGCAATCGCACGTAACCCAAGACCACTTGGGCAAGTCGATTCCTAATCAATTTTTTGAAGAGTGAAAGGAAACCCAAGAAAGAAGGGCTTGTCCAACCTCCCCTTGTTTCTCTTTTCACTCATTGAGAGCGGACCGTGCACTTAGCGGCCGGCCAATCGACGTGACATGGGAAAAAGCAACCTTGGTGTGAGCGTAAGGCCGCCAACGGGTGCGCCCGCGGAAAAGAGGTGCGCCCGCGGGAAAGAGAAGAGCTCAGGTAAGAGAAGACCCTTCTCTAACACAGATTGCAAGCTAAAGAAGAACCTCGAGAACCTCAAGAGCTCAAGACCCTCAAGAACTCAGGAACCCAAGAACCACAAGAACCCAAGTTCCTCGTAAACTTAAGAACCCAAGACTTCAGTGTATGGTCATCACTTGAAGCGGAATGATACTTCGCATGGAGGTGATGAGCAGGAGGTGGCGAAGAAGAATTTTCCCCACTAGTGCACCAAATCCTATGGAGGCTTTGGTCAAGACAATGATGGACATGATGACACGACAAGAAGCGCAACGCGCCGCCTTGGAGCGCGAGCGCAAAGAAAGAACGGCAACCTTAGAGCGTGAGCGCGTGTCACGTGACACATCCAACCCTATGTGTCCGTGGACAAGCTACAGCATGACCAAGGTTCAGTTCCGTCAAGTCAATCTAGAATACGAAGTGATCTGCCACTTTTGTGAGTCTATTCGCAAACCATGCATGTCCAGATACTTAGTATAGATGCATATCCTCTGGCTGCACACAGCATGATCATAAGCATTCCCATCAGAATCCATCAGAATCCTTCAGGGGGATTTTCCAGTGCACTTAGCCTATTTTTCCTATTTTTGACATTTTTCACTTATTATTTTTAAGTGACTTTTGTTGGAAAGTAGGTACGGCAAATTTGTATATAAGCAAACCTAGACTAGCACTAATTGGCAGAAGAGGCAGCGGGAGCACTCGCTCAACAAGCAACTTCTCAGCAGAACCCCAAGCCCTGGCGTTTTTGCTCCACAACAACCACCTAGCGTTTTTGGACCAGATCAGCCAGCGTTTTTGCCCTTGCAGATGGCGACAGCAGACTCAACAAGAAGCCTAGCGTTCCGCATTTGCAAGACATCCGGCGACAGCAGGACCATTTTCAACCCTAGCGTTTTTTATTTGCAGATCAGCCGCAGCGTTTTGAAGATTCACCGCGACGGAACACCAAGAACCTCAGCGTTTTCAGTTTTCAGCCCTTAGACACCGCAGATCAAGTCCCGAACCTCGCAGATCTCACCTTCCCGCAGCAGTTCTTCGCCGCACGGTCAGTTTCCGCAAGGTTTACAGTTTCAGCCCGGAAAACGCAGATTTCAGCATCTGCGTTTTCAGCGCGTCGTCGTCGCATCGTCACCATCGACATCGTCACCGACATAGAGTCAGAATTCAGCATATAAAGATTTGCAGATTTCAGCCCCTTAGCGTTTTCAGATTTCAGCCCGTCTCGTCGTCGTCGACATCGTCGGCAAGTCCAAGCATTGTAGAGAATTGTGCAATTATAAGTAGACCGCTCTCGCCATAGAGAGTGGGGCCTTCGAAGGAGGGTTTTACAACGTCTCTGATGTCGTATTCTCTTCTCTCTCTATCTCTCAGTCTCATACACTTGCACGCACGGTGTCCATTCACTTGTTTGTGATCATTGCACTCTCTCATTAAGAACGGAAGGCTCTACCTTCCATAAGAACGAAAAGGAACCTTGAGCACAGTTCAGAGCACTCATCTTGAGCAAAGTTCAAACATTCATTCTGCCGCACCTTACAGCGCGAGCAAGCGCGCTTGGCGGCTATAGAAAGAAAGGCAGAATTGGATCGCGAACGCGAAGAAAGACGAGCGGTCTTGGAGTTAGAGCGTGAGGCACAAAGAGACCAACGCATGCAAGAGTTGGTCCTACAGGTACTCACCTCGAAACCCGAGCCGATCAAAGATGTTGGTGATTCATCAAGTGACGCAAGTCGAGATTCGGACTCCAACAACCCCGTCACCAAGAAGTTGACATTTAATAGAAAAGCAGACGCCTCAAGCTCTGATACTGCTGTACCGGGAGGGTACCACGTGCCAACGGGAAAGAACAAATGAACAACTTTAAGCACTTCAAATAACACTAAACTGAAAGAGATGCACGACACACGAGACAGGGAGTGGAAAAGTTCCACCCCACGAGAGCATTGGCCCCAAACCCTGGTGCCCCTTTCGATATTTCTTTATATTGCTTCAACATTGTACAACGCCAGTACTCCATCCTCTGTACCTTCACACGGAAGCATGCCAAAGAATAAGCCCATGGCACATATTTAAAGGCCTTGGACCTATCTAAAAACAGTACATGAAAAGCATCAAGTTCTAAAAGCATCTCGCCTCCCAAAAGCAATCGGCAGTAAAATATGGGAATTTCGTACAGCCTGCCATGCCATCAATCAGCAACGTAAAACACAAAAGTCAATACAAGTTGCCACGTTGCATTGTCAACGCAAATCATGGGCATCCAAACAACTACCACGTTAGGAAGTTCTACGCAAAAATCATTCCTTCGTGTGTGTGTCATTGTGCGGTCTTGCTTTAGTTTATTGGTTTCATGTCTCTAGGCACTTGGGCCCCCATCGGGCATGGTGCATAAGTTGGTGGGAACTTCATTAAAAATTAGGCAACTCAGCAAGACTTTGTAAGTTGGCAAAACTTTTTCTGTTGCTTCTGCTACCTCTTCTCCTTGGCTTTGGGCCCCTTAGCCGGGATCTCCAAGTCAACTCAGGTCTTCAGTGGCTTGATACGCTAGTAGTTTGTGACACATAATGATGTCGTCAAACAAAGTGCCCACAAACTACCTATGCTGTCGAAAAATCCGATCCATCATCCTCTTGAACGTTGTAGGGAATTCCTCTTGAACGTTGTAGGGAATGGCATCTTAAAAAACTCATACAATCCAAAGGATGTCCTAAACGCGGTCTTGTACACATCTCCAGGAGGGATCTTGATCTAATGATAGCCACTTTTCTAATTGATTCTGCTAAAGTACGAAGAACCCTTCAATTTGTCAAGTATATCATCAATTCTGGGTATTGATTTTATTGAGAGCCAAATCCATCTTTCCTCAAAACAAGAAGCATTGGTGAGCAAATAGGCGAAGTACTTGGTTGAATTCGACCCTTTTTTCCCTTGGCTCGATATTTCCTCATTCTTGGCTTTGCTCACTCGATAAGGTGGTCAGTTCGGTGGCGTACTACGAGGAGTCAAATCACTCATGTGATCCTCAGGTCTCTCAAGAGGTACCTCTCCAAGTAAACCCTCAAGGATCAAAGAAACAATCAGCTTGAGCTTGCAAAAATTCTTGGTGTTCGGATTCTAAATTCAACAAATTTGAACTTTTTGCTCTTCCAAAACTCTCAAATGAATTGACGAAACAAAAAGATTCGATTTTATTACTTTGGAAACGGATACAAGTGGGATGGACTCGCCCTTTGACTTTACATCGAAAATGATTTCTCTACCCTTATCGTTTTTCAATGCGGCCTTTCTAGAACGATCATCACTATTCTTACCCAAAAGTACATCACACCACTCAAGAGGCATAATATGACAGTCCTCATGTCCTAAATACCCCTCACAATGCAACCAAAGTTTGCCAATGATAGGTGTAACGGCAACGTCATGCCCCGGTGCCGCTAGAACTGCACTCATTTGTGGTCCCATTTCTTCAGCCATTATTCCAAGTCAAGCCGCCAATTCCGGTGAAATGAAGTTGGTCTCGGTTCCAAAAGGACGTGGACGATTGTGTGCACTTGCTTGGTGTGGTATTGTAAATGTTAGAAAAAATCCTGAAATGCTCTAATGCGTATCGAATCGCAAACCCCTCATATTTGCCAAATTTTGCAAAATTCTAAAAATGTCCTTCGAATTTACAAAATTTGCCCAATTACCCATTATCAATCTCACAGACTTCTGTTTAGACATTTAGTTTTACTTTTTTTTCAATAGAAGGTTGGTTCTCTTGGGGAGGCATGCCATGTAATTTGAAAATCTGCAAGAGAAACAATTTAGCGTTGGCTTCTCTCTCTCTCTCTCTCTCTCTCTCTCTCTCTCTCTCTCTCTCTCTCTCAAACACACACACACACACACAAGAACGAAGATGACAAAACAGAAGCCTAACTTGGTGTCAGAGGAACGTTGGCCTGCATCCATCTCTGCATCACAAAATTTGGACAAACGCATGCATTCCTGTTCCAGCTCGCGCAGAGAGGCATGGTTCGCCCAGAAACCCTTCGGCCTGAGTTTTCTGATAAGCTCCGCAGACGAAGAAAAAGAACGTAAAAGCTTCCACCCCTGCTCATCGTCTGCCTCCACTGCTGCATATGTTCGAGCCATGCGCATGCGGACCAGCACAACACACTTTAATTTAATCATATATATATAAGCTCGTTTATAAACTTATTACCGTCGTGGCAAGTTGCACGCATGGACTCATTCACGGGCTTCTTTCTATTTATATTTCCTTTAAGGGGGAGCATTAGCTAGACATTGTCTTATGTGAGCCATTGAGACATGTTGTTAGCTTGGTGGGAGTTCCACTTATGTTTCAAATGAGGTCTTCTTAATAACTCTCTTCTTCTTCTTAATACGTTGATTTTGGGTTTTGTCTTGCTAATGTTTTCTTGAAAAAGAAATGTTCTCTCTCTCTCTCTCTCTCTCTCTCTCTCTCTCTCTCTCTCATGGATGTGATTGTGCGCTTCAAGTAACAACTCATGGGTATGATGGTAATGACAAAGAACTGCTTACATACATGTGCACCACTCATACACTTATGCATGTATGTATGCATAGAGAGAGAGCTTTTGTGTCATGGCTAGTAAAACATTGTACATATCATCAATTATGCTTTTCATCATGTGCTTTGTACAGGTTTCTTTTTTTCTTTTATGTAATTTGTAATATATATATTTTACAGTAGAGAAGATCACTTTATATAAGAAGTGTACTTTTCAAAAAGAAGAATTTCATTTTTAAAATTTATGTGTGCTAGTTATCAATGTTGAAAAAGCAAGGAAGGTAGATTGTAACTTGCAAATAATTAATCTCGTAATTGTTGCATTGCACTACATTAATCGTGATAATTAATTGATGTAGATATTCAAGACAAGGAAAATTATACATTGACATAGAGTATAGAGTCGGGCTTTTTTAGGCTCACTATAAGTACATGTAAGAAGAAATGCTAATCTATTGAGCTGTGTGTCAATTCAAAGCGTTCTGTGAAGGTTGAAAATCTCATAAATCGAGTGATTGATAACTCTATTTGGATCGCTTTGCACCTGCAATATTGGCCTCCCTCCCCAAGGCATCTGATTATGCGAATCGGGCAACCCTACGGAGAGGGAGGGATGTCAGATTTGAAAAATAAGTACATAATCATGATTATGCACCTTAAATGATAAACTTTCAAGGTTAAGAAAATCCCTCTTCTTCACCATGTCATGATAAATTAACTGTTGAATAATTCAAGAACGAATGAGAGAGAGAGAGAGAGAGAGAGAGAGAGAGAGAAAGAGAGAGAGAGTGAGAGATGGAACTCAAAGATAGCTTTCCAATGAGTTTTTGAGCTTTTGATACCTTCATGTCCATTCTCCCATTCCATAGAGGATTTTTAAACATTAAAAATGTCGTCTCATGGTCATTTTCAAGTCATTTTGTTCTCAAAAATATATATATTGGAACCCCTAAACCAAATCTTAGCAGTTTCTGAATATTCTAAGGCTCTTTCAATATTAAACCTTAGTCATACCATTCTACCTCCATCGTAGCCCATTTTAGGTTGGCACAAACATGTTCTCTCTCTAGGCTAGAGAGAGAAAATTAATGATCTAGCCTTAGAACTTCATTTTTTTCTCCTAGGCTAGAGAGAGAAAATTAAGGATCTAGCCTTACGCTTCATTTTGATCGCTCTACAAGATCTTGAAGTGATCGAAATGACTTTATATTAATTTTATAGTAGTTTCGGAGTTACTAAAGGTTAAAATTTTGTGAAAGTACCCCGCCCTTAAAGAAATCAAGCGCGCGCGCACACACACACACACACACACACACACACACAGAAAGAGATGGCACCGCTTCCAATGAGTTTCTAAGCTTTTTATACCTTCATGTCTAGTCTCCCATTCCATAGAGGATTCTTAGACAGTAAAAATGTTGTCTCATGGTCATTTTTAAGCCATGTTGTTCTCGAAAAACTATATTGGAGCCCTTAAACCAAATCTTAGCGGTTTGTGAATATTCTAAGGCTCTTTTAATATTGAACCTTAGTCTTACCATTCTTGCTCCACTGTAGCCCATTTTAGGTTGACACAAACATGTTCTCTCTCTAGGTTAGAGAGAGAGAAAATTAATGATACAACCTTAGAATTTCATTTTGATCACTCTACAAGATCTATAAGTGATCAAACTAACTTTTTATTAATTTTATAACAGTTTTGGACTTACGAAAAATTGAATTTTGTGACACTACCCCACCCTTACATTATAGTTGTCCTCAATTATGAATGTATAAGGTGAGAAAGGTCACATGCTGCATTGAATCCACTTATTGTAATAAACATCATTTCAAATAAATTTATTAAACTACTTGGTTCTTAGGAGAACATATTCACCACAAGAATGTTATAAAACAAATAGCCATACACCATTCCACAACATTATGCTCTAGCATCTAGTGCTTCAAAAGTAAAGAGGCAAGCGCGAAAACATTCTGTGCATACCAATATCATTGTGCAAAATGGATGCAATAAAAAAATAAAGAGATAGAAATTTGACTTCATTCAACATTTTTATATATCGATATCTTGTTAGTTACCCAACCCATGTGTATGTTTATAGTCTTCCACTAAGGAAAGAAAGTCTTTAAGTTGAGGTTCCATCATCCAATTTTCATCATTGTTATCTTTGTGTCCCAAAATGACATGTGTTTGGAGTATGTCATCTTCCGCATCAAATTCAAGAGGATCTTTGCGAATTGGCTATTTAGAAGGAGACCCTTGATATGGCTACAATAAGCTAACATGATAAGCATTATGTCTCTTATGGTGAGTTGGAAGCTTGAGCTTATATGCCATATCATTAGCCTTTTCTTCATTTGGAATGGTTCATAATAATGAGACGAGCTACCTTTGTATAGAATTTTTTGTGTCCAATTTTCTCACTTTGCCATTGTGTGTTACAATGAAGCCTTCTCAAACTTGAGCAAAATCCAGTCATCATCATTGAATATGAGAGCAAGGTGGTCCTTGTCTGCAGATAGCTTTTGTTTAAATGGCATCTTTAACCTTTTAAATTGCACTCTGTAAATCATGCACATACTCTTCAGACCAACAAGGATCTCATTATATGTTCTCTAGGAGGAACCCTAGATCTTTCTTTGATACTCGCAAAGGGACTTCCCAGTTGAAGTAGACACTTTGTTATTATATGCATGTTTTTCAAGTGGTAGGTACTTCTCCTACTAATTTCTTTGGTCTACTTCATTGAAATAATTCTCAAGTAGATCCAAATAGTCAAATCAACCATTTCACTTTACTCCTCCAATAATCTCAAATGGAGACTTCTCACTAAAGTATGCACTTCTTATTATATGCATATTCTACAAGTGGTAGATACTTCTCCCACTTATTTCTTTGGTCTGATTCATTGGCATAGTTCGTAAGCAGATCCAGAATAGTATAATTAACCTTTTCAATCTATACATCCATTATGGCTGGTAAGCAGAGGAAAAGTTTAACGTTTTGCCTAAATTTTCAAAATAAAGAGACATCATATGTGGGTTTTTGGCAAGTCATGCTACTTGAATATCTAAGAGATAAAATTATTAACCATTTGATAGTCTTCTTGATAAGTTTAAAATGTGATTGTTTGCTAAACCTATCTAATATTGTCCAAATATCATTGTTGTCATAGAGGAGACGTGTGTAGAACAAAGATAGAATCCATGGCTATATCCTCCATGGTGCCTGAATATTGGTAGTGACAACAATAAATGTGGTTGCTTGCCTCTATCATATTTCACTTTTTGGCACATCGTGCATTGTGTAACAAATTCGTGAATGCCATTTTTTCATTGATGGCTAATAAAAATATGCATCAATACATGAGAAGTTACTACAACTCCCCGAAAGGTCCATATAAGTATAGAACGCGAGTGCATCCATATAGACAAGACAACATATTTGTTAGCCTTGAATATGTATTAAAAGTGTCAACAAACCTATCAATTGTTATACATGTCCTCCTTAAAACCTTTTTACCTTATACCTACCATCCATGTAGTGTAAAATATCAGCAGGTATCCATTCTCAGGATAGTAAGCCACACATGAGAGTGACATGTGTGTGTGTGTGTTTGAGCGCGCAGCGTGCATGCCCGTCCTAACCCAGGCACCATACTCAATGAGTCGACAATAGGCCCATTGAGTATGGGCCTACTCCCCTCATCAAGTTGACGAGAATAGAATAGTCAAGTCTGAAACCAAAGAGCTGTATCATATCAGAAAATCCATGAGTCTCATAAAAGCTATAAGTGACAATGTTAAGAGAGAGGATTATACTCCAGTCGAATTTTTAAGGCTTTGTTAGCCAGTAGAGAATAGTATGAATGCCGTTCACAGTCAGCCATAGACGTTTTCCATACTTTAACCAATTTTTATGGATAGTCCTCAAATGAACCGTCCATCCAAGGGTAGTCTGTTTATAGGTAAAATGTTCTTGAAATCATAAGAATCAAAATAATTACACAAGGGTAAGTAATTTTGGATTAAATTGCAACCTAAAACCAGTAGAGTCAAAGACTACAATAGTTGTGAGTAGGAATCCGATCTATAGACAACGAAAGACCACCTAACACCTGTCACCTTAACAAGGAATTATAGACAGTGGGTCCATCAAAGCCTATAGACAAAAATCTCCAAAGCCAGCGTCTTGGTTTCCCAGCTTTCTGTGAGAACCTTGTGTTTAGGACGTGTGTGTTTATGTTTTTAGACTTATACCCAAAAAGAACATAAGAGTTCAAAAGACAACTAGCTTTAGACAAAGGACAATAATTAGCCAAAAAACAACCCTTGTCTTTGATTCATTTTTGTACATCATAGTGAGAATGAGGTATCATTCTAGTGTTTTATATATAAGATAGTCAAGAACAACTTATTCTGAAGTAAAAGAGGCCAGGTTCGATAGTGATGGATAGCAGCAAAGCCAAAAAGATCTTAAGTAAAGATAGAGTCCTCACCTACATCCATATAAACAAGACAATAAATTGGTTAGCTTTGAAATACGTATTACAGGTGTCAACGAACCTATCAGTTGTTATCCATGTCCTACTTAAAACCTTTTTAACTTATATCTACCATCCATGTATCCATTCTCATAACAATAAGGCACACATGAAAGTGACATGTGTGTGTGTGTGTGTGTGTGTGTAGCTGTTTTACTTAAATAATAAGACATAATTGAACTTTAACATTCAAAAGACAACTGGTTTTAGAGATAAATCAGTGATAAGTACAAAAACAACTCAGTCTAAGTATTATCTTTGTACAGAGTTTATGAGAATGAAGCGTCATTCCAGTATATACTAATAGCATAAGTACTTCCTTAGTAGCACGTGTATGTGTAATCATGTACAAACACCTGCTTTAAGCCAAAAAAGTTCCAAGAAAAATTAGCCTTGTATTTTTTATTTTTTAAGGAGATAGTTATACATATGGCTTCTATATACCTTCATTTCTTTAATAGACCTTAATAGATATTATTATACATATCATTTTGATTAGAAGGCCACCACCCCTTCTAATCCAAGTGCCTTAATACCCACATCGGTATAAAAGATCCGAACCTTCAATATTTTATGCAGAGAGTGTCCAATCCAACCTTTTAGGACTTAAGACCAGTAAAACATTACGACAGAGTTTAGTTTTCCCAAGGGCAAAGATAGCCGAAGCTATGCCATCAAGATATAGCATCCACGGTAGCGATTGTATCCAGCAAAAAAGTCATTCCAGTTTTTTAGGGCTAAGAGGGAAGAAGTATTGCTAAACCCACCAAAAATTAACTAGTTTTAAGCTTTGATAGTTAGATCAATATTATCATTCTTAATGCTACAACATTCTTTTGTAGTTTTTATGATGCTTATACCTCAACATATCCTCGATATTCAGTCAGAATAAGTGAATGACAAAAAAACCATAACCCATGTAACAATCCAAAAAGGATGATAGCCCTAATGAGATTGTTAAGGGAGAAAAAACCTTTTTCATTAAATATGCAGAAAACCAGAGTTTCTAGAACATTTTATAAGTCTATACCTACTTCAAAGAGGTAAACAGGAAAAAAATATGAACAGTAAGCGTCCGCGGCAAGTCACCTCACCAAAACATGATGCTCGTGAGTTATGCACAATAAGCTAGGTGGTATCCTCCTTTGCGAGGATTGTTGTAAAGCAAACTAATCAACCAACTTCCCATATTCCCGCTACCTTAGGTGCCCCATTTTTTATGCAGTAAACAGTTTAAGCAAAGCTCACAAACCCGAAAAGAAAAACAAAAACAATAACAAGATCCTTAAACCATAGTCTCCCACACCAAATTTTTTTCAACTGTCACACGTAGTCCAACTTAGCCACCCACATAGTGGGCCTTACCAAGCTAAGTCACGTGGTACACATGCCTATAAGCAAAGGTGTTTACATCACCTTTAGACCTATACATACCAAGGAGAGATAACCTTAATACCCAGAGAATATACAGTAACTGGCCTGTGTAGGTTGCTCAACCAGCTCCATAACGACACAGCAAAGAACGAATACACGCAGTCCTTTCTTTATGCAGATAAAACACACACAAGGCTAAGTGAGAGGCGGAATGCACCCTCACCTCTTTAAATAGAAGAAGATTCATCCCGAGTACTCATGGTGTGTAGCAGGCAGTAACCATCATCATTCCAAGCACTGAGTATGCCATGTGCTCTTTCAACTAGGGAAACAAAAGCAGCCGCCTCTGATGAGGCCGGTTTAGTAGAACAGTGTAATATACGCACCATTAGAATGGCAGGGAAGAGACAATGTGTGTGGCACAACTGTAGAGTGCGAGTTTAAGCCTCGTTTATCGCAGCCGACTTAACTGCCCACATTGTAATTATAACCATTTAAGGGTAACGTCCCATGTGGGTACTATCCTAATGTAGCCTAGAAAGTGGGCATTTTCTTAAATATTTTAACTATAGCTTAAGTGGAAAAAAGAAGAAAGCAATACGAGGTGTTTTTATTAGAGCAGGGCACCATGTGTAAAAACTACCCAGGTGTGATTTAGAGCATAGTGGTTTTAGGTAATATACAGAGAGAGAAAAGTACTACAGTGTGTGTGTGTGTAGAGGGGTTTTATAAATACCTCTTGAACACACGAGCTATATGTATTTTTGAAAGGTGGACCCCCTAGGTGAAATTCCACATTGCCTTGCATACAAAGGAGCATGTGACACTTGCATTACTTTCTTGCATAGAGCTTGAGTGACACATAATCTATTTCCATAGAGAAGAAATGCAATTATAAATGTAAATGGATGTTGTGTCTTCCCATTGGTGAATGACGACATAACATCAATATAATTTGGATTTGTAGAATATTCCTCTATCATATTAGGGAGATACCATTTATATGGCACTAACCTTGGGTCTATGAGAAGGTGTATCTAGTACTTGATTGTGCTTGCCAAGAATGTGAGCATTATGAAAATGAAATTATGAAAAAAAAATCCCACCTCATTTGTTTGTTGGTGGATAACTTGGTTTGAGTGATGATGTACTTAAAGCTTTGATGATTTGTTCAAATAATACATAGAGGATCCAAACAAAGAATGCAACGGCTACCTTGAGTTGTCATGCCATTCTGACACCTCAAAAAAGATCGTTACCCAACTTCTTGTTAGATAGTGTATCATTTAATCCATCTGATCTTGTTTTTAATGTAGCCTTAAGAAGGGGAGTTGGCCTTGTGGTTAAGGAGAGGAGATTTAAGTGCACCCACTACGGTTCAACCCCTGCAACATGTAAGTGTGAGTGAGTCAGTGCAATCCCATAAAACTAGTTGATGTGAATCATCAAATTTCTAGGTTAGGGAATATTGCATAAATCGTGGCTTAGACCAGTAGTTTTTCAAGCCTACTCCTAAAATAAGGTTGAAACCCATGCCTGTCCAAGATATCTTATTAAAAAAACAATGCCAACAAGGGCAATGTCACCTTGCTAATTGAGTATAAAGGCCATAAGTTATTGGGTAACTTGGGGAGTAGAAGTGAGCATAGCCACAGAAACAACACGGGCAACGTGGGAATGACTAGCTCTTTGGAAAACGTAAATGGTCCTCCAACTAGCAGATGGCATACTAGAAATTCCTCTGGGTCTACTTGAGAATGTCAATGCAACTAGCTACATGGTGGAGCCAATGCACACCTTTGCTATAGTAGAATTTTGGGTGAGACCCTGAATACCATGTCATTTTGGGGAGACCTTTCATGAGACAACGAGAGTGTTGCAGCTAGGATAAACCTCACCATCCATGATTATAAGATGTCATGTGTATACTAGTGGTGGACTTTGAATTTGCTACATCATCAATTCATGTGCCAAAATTGATGTTATGATCCCTATGAATGGTGAGTATATTTATCAAGATTTCCTTGATACCAAGTCTGTAACCAATAGGATGTAAATCCTAGCTACAGTTGATATGTCCTTCCAGTTAAAACTTAGACTTTTCATGAAGATGGCTTTGACATTATACCCATTAGGCCAAGTCAAGTCATTATGGATTCTAGAAATCAAAGGAAGGACAATTTTGATGATTTTGTGTGATCTAACCTTTTGCCTGATATAAACGGAGTGCAATCCCATGAGGATCTTGAAAATCTAGTCAATGTAATCGTGAAAATTTTTCTCCAAGCTTCTAGAAATCTATAAAAGCAAAGGAAAAAGCCCTCTTATTCCTGCAGGTCAAAAATCTAGCAAGGCATCCACGTATCAAAAAGAAGTTCCAAAAAGACACCACAACCAACCCAAGTGCAACAAAAGCCAAAGGTTATTCTAACCAAGAGTCAAGAGCTAACAACTCTTTCAAGTGGGTATCCAAGCACTCTGTTACATATCAGTGAGATAGACGTCCATAGCATAGCTACTATCAGGCACTAACATACACAATATGTCAATACTCAAGGAATCAACTTAGATGGGGCACGGAGACATGTTCGGTTGTCAATCACAATGGAGGTAAACCTTCATAAAAAGATGCACAAGAGCAACCATGAACCAACCATCAACAATCAGTCTCAACAGGCATACGATCACTATGCCAACTAATCACTTGATAATTTCTCAGGTAAATGAGCTTTAAATGCTACGTAACTCTAGGAGACTATAGGGGAGGACTATTAGAATAGATATGGACCCTGAGAACCTGATTCTAAGAGGTACACAATAGGGATCCACCAAAACAAAAACAAAAACTATTTAATAGATTCTCCTAAGGCCTAAGAACAACTTCCTATCAAAACATGAGTGTTTCAACTTGAAAATATCATTTAAACATTAGATTAAGGCTCACATAGCATAGAGGTGAACCTTCACCAATCGACAATGAATACACTCCAAACATAGCACAAGAGGAGAAGAGCACAATGCACTTTACGGAACTTGATTTGAATATTGGATTGCAAGATATGTCGATTACAAAGTAGCTTCGCTCACTTCACTACTTCATCATACAGAGAGTTTTCTCTTATCTTTTCAATAATTTACTTTTATACCTAGGGATTCTAAAATATGATCTTTAGGCTCAGTTCCCATTGGCAGTATACATACACATCAGAAGTTAGTGGGACAAATCCACTTATACCATAATCTATGAGCTTCATCTATATTTACAATCTATAGAATCAGGTTCCAACCCAAGTATCCCTCACATAGAGAGCAAAGGTGGCATTCATAAAAAAATATTGGTGACCAAAGCACTAGTCAAAGCGCAAAAGCTAAGTGATGGTAATGAATGCCAATTAATAAACAACACAATAAACATGGCCAATGTGGCTAGTAGATGTCTCACCACTCAACAATCATTAACCGAACAAGTATTCTACAAAGGTCAAACAAGTATGTGGTTACGAGCTCCATAAATTACACGGTATATAGTGCCTCCACAAACAAGCAAGTAAATACGAAACAAAGGCATCAACCTCAACAAACTTTAGGACAATCTGGGTAAAAGAGACACATACTTACATTGCACTATAGGACATCCACAAGTACTCCTAAATCCCACCATGAGCCTTCAACATAACCAATGCAAAGGTGCGTACCCAAGGATCTCTTAACTTTACAATGAAATGTTAGGGTTAGGGTGGCATGATTAGTGTAGCATTCATAATGTGTAATTAGAGAGAGCAATTGAACAATGCACAAAGTAGAAACCTAATAACAATATTTGATAATTGAATGATCAAAAACACCAAGAAGTTTGTACAATGTGCAGCTACTTAAGTAGTAGCATATGGCTAGGTGCACCTCTCAAGGATCCCTAGCATCTCTCCCAAGGGTCAATGGGTATCTCTCAAAGGACAAGAGTGGGGATGACTGAGAATAGGATTGGACTCTTATGCAACTCACCATGCTATGTGTGCTAGGTTGTGTCCCCCCACATGCTCACAAGATGACTAGACTGATGACTATACAATAGGTAATACCCATAGACTATAGAGGTTTGCAGAGGTCTAGGCCAAAGTCCATAATCCCAACAATCCTCCCCTTGGACTTTGTACTATAATAAAGCAAATTGGATTGAGACTCAATGCCACACAGGCTAGTAGTCACATAGACTGAAGTAGTTGGACACAATAGAAGGTTGTCTCAACTGATAAGGTGTCACACAGACTAAAGAACCCTCCCCTCAAACAAAGAAGGTGGAAGACCATCCATATCCTCTACAGTACTACATCAACAAAGTTGCTAGAATGAGCAGGGCAGTACAAACATGGAGATAGTTCTCCTCCTCTTAATATTCATATTTGTCTTCATCCTCTATAAGTTGACTTTGCCTTTGTCTCTGTTGGTGTTACTGCTACTATTGTGACATTTTGTATTTGCATTTAATACTTGTTCTTGTAGTAATCTTTAGAAAGATGCCCCGATTTGCCACACTCGTAGAACTTCTTATTATTTGTCCTCATTCATGAAGATGCAATGAACTCTCCTCCATTGGTTGAAGTCTTCTTTGTTTGTTATTACTCTTCCTTAATCAAAGCATTGATGACATGTGGCAAAGAAGATGTTGAGTCTTCTTGTTCTAGCACTATGACAATGTTGTCAAAATTTTCAAGAACGGCACTTGAGAGCACAACAACCTTATCTTCCCTTGGAATTTGACACTCAATGCAAGTTAATTGATCAATGATACGCATTAATCTATTCATAAGGATTGAAGTGTCCTCCCCTTGATTCATTGTGAGTTTGTAAATCTTCATTTCAAGGCTTGTTTTGCTTAATTTTTGTTGGCACCAATTTTGTTCTCTAAAGTGGATGTCTACGATGCAATTGTCAGTGGAGTGCATTTAATTATCATTCAGTGAAGTGATAATTATGCCAATAGCTTACTCTTCTTTGGCTTCCACTTGGGCTATGTGGGCTATGTTGAGTTGTAGATGGCTCATCTGCCCTTGATTTAACAACATACCACAATTGTGTCCGCATAACGTAACCTTATAGCTTTGTCTTTGAGGTGTGAAAACCCTCTCCATTGAACTTCTTGATTCCATTATCCTCCATAGTGCAACTAGAGGGGTCTTAGCTATTAGCGGTGTGTTAATGCCAATGTCTAACCTCTTTACAAGTGCACCAAAATAATGTCATCACCAAAATGATAAACACGTACATAACTAAGGTGTGGTGCCTTGGGTGCAAAATTTATTAATCTTTAATTTTTTTGGGGCGAGTGAAAAAAAGGGGGAGAGAGAGAGAGAGAGAGAGAGAGAGAGAGAGAGAGAGAGAGAGAGAGAGAGAGAGAGAGAGAGAGAGAATTCCTTCTTGCTTGATGCTTGATAGAGGCCTTTGAAGATCCTTTGAAGCTAGAATGGTGCTTTTGATTACTAGTGCAATCCTTCTATGATAGCCGTAGCTTGCAGGAAACACCTCTTTGATAGGGGAAAGGGTGGGGGCTACCTTTGGATTTTTTGCAGGTCTGACATGTTGCCAACAAAGATGGCACTATTGCCCAAAGGAAGCGACAAGGTGAATTAACTCTTGGAGTGTTGGTGCCAAGTGTTTGATGCTCCATGGGATGAGCTCTTGACGGAGCCAAAATGATCTAAAATGGAGCTTCAGATCCAATCGGCAACCATTTTTTTTTTGGAGCACGTGTGATACAACACTAATGGACTTGCCAATGGAGTTAAATGCGCTTGAGCATTGCCTAATCAAATTTTGCCCAGTTCATCTTCCTTAAACGGAATTGTGCCCACGACCAAGGCCCCAAGTATAGGATCAACCCTCTGACCACCAAGCCCACTTAGCTTGCTTATCAACAAGGCTTCCAAAAGAGAGAGTATTTTCTTGCCTATGTAGTGTAGAGAGAATATTTGCTCGACTATCCGTATAAGTTAAAAAGGTTTTAAGTAGGACATGGAGAACAACTGATAGGTTTGTTGACACCTGTAATATGTATTCAAGGCTAACGAATATGTTCTCTTGTTCACATGGATGCAGGTGAGGGCTCTATCTTTACTTAGGATCTTTTTGGATTTGTTGTTGTCCATCCCTATCGAATCTGGCCTCTTTCACTTCAGAATAAGTTGTTCTTGAGTATCTTATATACAAAACACTAGAATGATACCTCATTCTCACTATGATGTACACAAATGAATCAAATACTGAGTTGTTTTTGTGCTAATTATTGTCCATTGTCCATTGTCTAAAGCCAGGTGTCTTTTGAATTTTTATGTTTTTGTGTGAATAAGTCAAAGTCTAAAAACAACAATACACTTATCTATATTTAGGAATCTAATAAGGGTGGGATAATGAAGGGTGGGTTATAGATCTCTCTTTGCAGAGGTTAATAGCTCAAATGAAAGCTCTCTTTGGGCTATCAGAACACCTGCAAATCAAAGAAAGAAAAGCTTTGAAGAGCAACCTATTAGACTCAAAAAATGTGAAAAAACATGCAAAATTGGCATCAAATGCAATCTAAATGAGGGAAAATTTGATTCAATTGATTGGAAATGAAGGGAGAGAAGACATCCTATCAATCTAGCTTAGGAAAGATGCTTAATGTAGCACTCAATGCTAATGACACTTACAATCTCCTCAATCAACTCTAATCAAGCCATGGAGGGTAGCAACTCGTTGGACTTCACAAAGAACATGCCCATACATAGAAGATTAGGATATTGATTAGGGAGTGAATAGACTAATGAATCTAAGTGTGATTAGAAAAATACAAACCATTATGTGGCTCTGATACAAGTTGAAAGGTTTAGGGTTAGGGTGGCATGATTAGTGTAGCATTCATGACGAGTAATTAGAGAGAGCAATTGGACAATGCACAATGTAGAAAACTAAGAACCATACTTGATAATAATGAAATGAACAACAACACTACAAAGTGTTTATGTGTGGCTACTTAGGTAGTAGCAACATATGGATGGGTGCACCTCTCAAGGGTCACTAGCATCTTTCCCAAGGGTTAAGGGGTATCTCCAAAAGGCCAAGCGTAGCTCCATAGAATGGGGGTGACTAGGGTGACTAGGAATGGCTTTGGACTCTTGTGTGACTCATGGTGCCATGTATGCTAGGCCACATGCCCTCACATGCTCACAAGATGACTAAACTGCTAATTGTACAAGGAGTAGTACCCATAGAGGTTTGGAGAGGTCTAGGACAAAGGCCATAATCCCCAACACACGAGGCTACTAAATAGGTAATGGAAAAATTTGGTTACTAGTTAGCCAAGAGCGCAACGCGATAATGTCCAAGTGAGAAGGAGATTTCATAACCAAAAATCCAAAAGGATGTGTGAAGACAAGGTTTGCATGAAGACCAATTGCCTCTAGACCATAATAAGGGCCACATCACCCGTGTGACAGTGAACTATACGATCAAGAATTGATACCTACAAAGCCTCTCCATATGCATGAAAAGGTTGAAGACATCCTCAACTCCATCGATATTGAAGTGAAAGGCAATAATGTCAACATGAGAACGTTGCTAGCCAACCTTTTACAACAAAAACAATCAAGCAAAGAGCTCAAATTCTTCAAGCTTTTCTCCATGGAAAAAACTCTCTACACTAAAGTCAAGTCACTAGGGTGGAAACAAAGCACTCTAGCATAAGAGTCACAAGTCAAGCATTCTCAAACCAAACCGGACTTGGATGTTAGACCTAATCTTCAAGTCTTATCTACTCAATGTAAATAGGCTGCATGTGCAGAGTCTTTCTTTATTTTTCATATTTTAATGTGCTTTTAGCTCAAGCTAGAGAGGTGAGCATATGTAAGTTCCTTACTCGTGTCAGACAAGGTGAGCATAAGAGTCCAATTCTAAGTCTTACATAAGAGTCCAATGTAGATGTTGAAGCATACTCATTCACACATGCATTGTGATGAGAGAGGAAAAACTTCTTTTTGCAAAATCTGTCTTTGAACTTGTGCCAACCCTTTATGACACTTTAAAGTGTCACAAGTGCTACATAAAGTTCTTCTAAGAACCCATCACAACTCTTTCCTTACACCGCATATTGTTCTTATTGCATAATCTTTGAGTATGTAGAATAGGGAATCTCACCAGTAGGCACGTGCAATAGGCACGCTTTCATTGCTCGCAATCCAACAAAAGATGCACGTTTTTTTGCTATGTTTTTTCCCTTTATCTCAACTTTTTTCTCAGAGTTTCAACAAGGAAGATTCTCATCATCAACCAACATATGGCTGAGTCAAGACTAGGGTATGTTGTATGCAGCAATAATTCCAAGGCATAACCAAGTTTGGACAAGAGGTGTCCCTTGGAAGAGTACTTCTTAGCTATGATCTAGCTCAAACAGAGGGATGTATCTCTCATTAGCCTCTCCAAAATTTGTTGTTTTATTGCAGCAAACAAAACAAAGAACCTCAAAGAGCAGATATGAAATCCAACAAAAACTCTTGGAGTTTAACATATCAACAATCTCCCACCACTGCAAGAAACCAATAGTCAACTACCATCAAAGCTACCACGCCCCATGGTAGTCTTTTCAAGTTGAATTTTTGGTTGCTACTAACTTCAACATCCATTGATACTATGGCTTTGGATCTACAAATGGCGTTTAATTACTCAACACCTAAATAATCAAAATGCCTTGCCATAATCTTTGCTACCCAATCAAAACAATACTTTGAGCAGCTCTAATCAAGCCATACGTGACTAACTTTTTGTTATTTTCACTCTCTTTACTAACCTTCTCCAGCAACCAACTTATATCTTGGCAACTCCATCCCAAATACCCTTTTGTTTTCTCATTGATCTCACATCAAGCACCTTTTATAAAGAAGTGGCTAGGGACCATCACTCATAAGACAATGGGGAGTTATGTGCTCAAAAGTGTACACTTGCCAATTAAGGTATGGTCAACCTTGGTGAAAGGGGTCAAAGCTTGGTTAACCATGGTAAATGGAGATAATCATGGTCAAATTGGAGTATCATGGCTTAATATGGCTATGTGAAATCTAAATACATGACTTGGAGCCCTATTGGACCTATTTTTAAAAATGACGTGGTATTGCTGCAGAAAGGTTAAAAACCTAGTCAAAGTAGTGATTTGGTGAAAGTTGACCATAAAGATATCCAAGATGGTCATGTGATAGTTCATTGGAGCAACAACAAAAAAAGGAGCAAGCATACAATTTTTGCCCTCATTGGAGCTATTAGTTGCAAATACGGAGTTAAATGGTGTTTTGGGCACTCCACATATTTTTTGAGTGGTTATGTGGTGATCACAGATGTAATGTAATCTTATGATGATAGCTCACAATCATATGAGTTCCACTTTTTATCTCCCAAGCTCCCACTTTAAGTCTAAGGTAGTAATTTTACTATTGTCCATCCACACAACTAGTTTACAGCTTTAAGCATAAATATCACTTTATAGAATGTGAAAGGGCTTTTGACCTAGCCTCTAAGCAAGCGCTCTACCCTCCTTGGATGCAAGCTCAAGCTTCCATGGATTGCAATCTTGGAATGTAATCTATGTTGATACACTGAAGAGCTTCTCTCCTTCTCTACTCTCTTCTATTCTCTATTGAGTGTGTTGTCAGAGGGGTCTTTTTACATTATTTTTCACATTTGACAAAGAGACAGTCCCAAGACTAAAATGTCAACCCTAGAGAACAAGTGACTCGATTAAGGCATGAACGCATGCCAAGAGGTTGTCAATCTCTTGTGTGAACACAATACGCTCCGTGAAAACAGTTTATGAACTCGTTAATAGCAAAAAACCTGATTTCTACCTCTTCGATCCAATCACACATGCACATGCAAAACCGATAGCAAAGCAACTCTGATCAACAACAAATTTGGCACACGCACTCCTTACTAGGGCAAGACACTTCTGAACCAACAAATATAAAATCTGTATACTAAAAAAATGTAATTTTCTATAGTAGCAAAATTGTAGGTCACCAAATTTGATGTCGACCACACCTATTAGGTGATCCTAAGCGTTGGGAATCTAATGCAATTCACAAAATCTCAAAACAACGCTCAAATAGTGAGATCTATCACCTGAAAGGTCGTGGGAGTCGATGTTTGCATCTCGTGAAATGCTTGCAATGTAGACATCAACATGCAGAGCTCCTTGAAGCTAACACACTGATACCCTTGGCTTGCTGATATGATAATCGTGTAGTGCCATGCAAAGGGATGAAATTTTGACAGCAAGAGAGTACTCACGACGTACAAAGAAAACCTTATCGCTTGAATTTACTTATGAATTAACCTCCTCAAAGTCCTTACAAAATTGCCCTTTATACCCTGACCCCGACCCGACCCCGACCCTGACTAAGGGTCTCAAATGTACAATGGCTATTTCTACTCCAAATAATGAGTAAATTGGTCTAGAAAAATGTCTATCTATTGATACAAATTGGAAGCTCATAGCCCCAAATCCCATGCTAACAAAAAAGTACGACAAAATCTAACGACATTCAAATTTGTGTTACAAAGGTTCACAAGCCTCGTAAGCATCTTCTTTTCTAAAGTAGGCATTTGTTGTTGGAATTTTCCAAAACTCCACCCCTCCTACTTCACGTCGTCCCTGACCTGAGTCAAGGTCTGAAATTTAGGAGTCTCTTATCAAGCTATCTCTGTCTCCTTGAAGATAGTGAAGGCCGTATCTACTCCAACTTTTTGCTTATGGCTCCACTTCTTGGGCATTTCTTTTGTATCGTTTTGCATAGCTCTTGTCTAACCATC
The DNA here is from genome assembly GCF_014529385.1 of Adiantum capillus-veneris. Classification (NCBI taxonomy): domain Eukaryota; kingdom Viridiplantae; phylum Streptophyta; class Polypodiopsida; order Polypodiales; family Pteridaceae; genus Adiantum; species Adiantum capillus-veneris. The sequence continues at coordinate 138,888,380 of NC_140951.1, read as the reverse complement.
CCATCACAATAGCGTTTTTAGCAAATTTTCAAATCTATTCTTGTAGTTTCCATGTCTTCATGTATCCATTTAGCTTGTTGAGACTCTGGTTGTCTTAAAATGACTATATGGTTCATGTAGAATGCATTAAAACTTGGAAATTTTTCATTCATGCCAGATTAGGAAAAGAGCACGATTTTTTCCTTGATTTGATGGATAGCGACCTTTTTTGGATTTGGATCTCATGGGCATGATGTACACTGTAAGAATAGGCATTGGTACAAAATTGGTGAAGTTTGGTTGAGTGGTTTGACTTGAACCGGGGTTTTCGACATTAGCTCCTACATGCTTTTTTGGACCCTATTCACAATAGATGTGAGATTTTTGACTTTTGACTTTACAAGAGTGATCTATCAACTCTAGACAAAATGGCCATTAGGTTGAAAACTTGAAAACCTTGCTAGGTGTGTGATCATCTTCAGTGGAAAAAGATCGTGAATTTTTCCTCAGATTGAAGATTTTAACTCTAATTGACTTCCAACTTTGTGGGCATGTTCCCCATGATGTTTTAAGAGTATTGAACCATTTGTACCATAAATGTGGCCTCCCATGAATTTTTTTTACCACTTTCACGCTTCTGGCATAATAAAAAAGCAGGTTATTGGCATTGGGTAAGTCCAATACATTTGAGACTTCATAGGCACTAGTTTCTAGGTTAGGATAAATCACTGGCTAAATCAAGATTTGGTTGTTGTTCAACATGAACTAGGTAAAGAAGAAATTGTGGTTTTTCCTACCTAGCACAAATATATATAATTTTTTGGTTATGTGACTATTACCACATGAGCATATACTCCCTTGAGACACACTTGAGGTATCACCCCATCTATTAGATGCCATTATTGCTGCTATTAGCAATTTGTCATTTGAATGAAGCTCTTACTATGGTCATGGAATGTAGGTTGAGGCCTGACACTATGTATGATGCGAGACATGATGTAGTAGCCATGTAGAAGTTATGTAATGAAGTGTGACCCCATTTCGATGTCATTTGGATGATTTTTTAGCAATTTTGATGCTTTTGACGTCCAAGAGCCTCTTTGTTTGTATCACCTTGCATGTAGAGTTTTTGGAGAGACTCCTTCGCAACATTTGGTAACTTTAATACCTTAATCTGCAAGTCAAGTTTGGTCTCCATCTTACCAAGTTATGCCCATTTTGAATCTTGACCAAACGACCTCCAATTAGAGTTTTGGAAGTTCTTGTGACTTCATAGACTCTTCTTACTTGTATCTTGCTTTTCTTTTTTTTTTAATTCTTTTTCTAAAGAAAAGAAAAAAATGCAATAGAAAATAAAGAGAAATAGCAGAAAATAAGTGAAAAAGATCTAGAAATTAGCTAGAAAATCATAGAAGCCTAATGCTCCAAGAGAAATCCTTCTGTGTGTGTGTGTGTGTGCGCGCGCGCACACGTGCTAGATCACTCCACGTTTATTTAATATTCTTAATAAAAAGCATTGTTATGTACATAAGTACTCACACCTAAGGGATCATATCTGATGTTTGTCCCTTGCCTTGATATACCTAATATGATGAATAGGTTTGCATTTAGAATGCCTCCCCCCTCCTATTTGGACTTCTCATGAAGGATAGTGGGTTGTCAGGGATGTGCATGAGTGTCAAAGCAGTGTCTGATGCAAGTCCGTGTAATGTGGCACTATGTATGCATACTCAGTCTCATGGAAAAATTAATGTTGTGCGAGAGGTGGGCCTTAAGCAAAGTGCTTAAGGGTATTCCATGATGAATTGTGTGTGTGTGTGTGTGTGTGTGTGTGTGTGTGTGTGTGAGAGAGAGAGAGAGAGAGAGAGAGAGAGAGATAGGAGAGATAGAGATTTGAAAAAAATGGCTCTTGAGATTCATGATTTTAAAAAAAAAACTTTGTCTATGGCTCTTGAGATTCAGGATTTAAAAAAAAAAACTTTGTCTATGGCTCTTGAGATTGAATCTTCCAAACCCCCCTCTCTTTTTCTCTCTCCTTTCCTCCCTTTCCCACTCTCTAGCACCCACTTGATGTCATGGCGAGAGAGAGAGAGAGAGAGAGAGAGAGAGAGAGAGAGAGAGAGAGAGAGAGATAGGAGAGATAGAGATTTGAAAAAAATGGCTCTTGAGATTGAGGATTAAAAAAAAAAAAAACTTTGTCTATGGCTCTTGAGATTGAATCTTCCAAACCCCCCTCTCTTTTTCTCTCTCCTTTCCTCCCTTTCCCACTCTCTAGCACCCACTTGATATCATAGAGAGAGAGAGAGAGAGAGAGAGAGAGAGAGAGAGAGAGAGAGAGAGAGAGAGAGAGAGAGAGAGAGAGAGAGAGAGAGAGAGAGAGATTTATTTTATTATCGTCCTTGGAGGTCAAGTATGACCTATGGGACCAAAGTTACATGTGATGTAGTATGTGTATGGCTGATGAGTGACTCTCGATGCTCCAAAATTGTGGTGATGAGAGTCGCAATTTAGAGAGCCCACACTGTGGTTGGGAGAGGAAAGTGTGTAGGTCTAAGTCGTGGCTGAAAATGTGAGAGAAGCAAGTTCGGATGTGACCAAAAGCTGAGCACTCTAGTAGTGTGTGGTACTCAGACTCGAACTTGCAATGGGCATAATGTGCACAATCGGTTTGACTCTTCTCCATTGTCCCAATGCCCTGCCTCGCATCAAAGGAAATGGGAGCTAAGCCGAATGGCTGCGATAGTGCGTGTTTCTGACAAGGGGATGGGCTCAAGAATGTAAGTGTAAGTACGGTTTTCTCTTTCACTGAAGAACATGGTTTTGTAGTTGGGGGCAATATGGGTGGTGTAATGTATGAAGCGTGACCCACCGGATTTCTCCCAAGCCGTAATAAATTGGTGTTGTAGAAAAGCTTCATTCACTTGGGAGTCAAATGAAGCATCATGTAGCAAGTGTAATGCATCCCATCTCCCAAACCACTTCTTTATGTCTTGCATCCATCCCGTGCTCGATATCTTGCTTTTATGCATCTTTTGAACTCTTTTGCTTGCTTCCCATGCAATTGTAGGAAGTCGATGTGAGGAGTTTTGACGCATCTTTATCGTGTACGCCACAATCTTTCCATGCCCATAACCTCAATTGGAAGAGATCCCGACTCAAGAAGTAGGAGCATATACGGTGTTTGTGTCTTAACTTGGAGGAAGTTTGTAAGAAAACACTTTTGGACATTCTCAAACTCTTTCCAAGTAGACTTTTAGATGCTCCCACCCCATACTTCAACTCCATAAAGAAGAATGGGTGTCATCAATGCATCAAAAAGGTACTTCTTGAGAACCCAACACTTGATGTTTCCCGCATTACACATGTTCTCAAATGCATAATATGCTCTCTTTCCCGGTTCCAAATGACACATAGCAAATTCATGCCATTTGTGATTGAATGGAACCTCAAGGCCAAGGTACTTAAAGCTCTCAACAACTTCAAGTGTCTCATTGTTGTACACAATGCATGGATTCTCCTAATGGTTGGTTTTCACAAGCATAACCTTTGTTTTGGATTCATTCACAATCAGCCCACTATGCAAGCAAAAGTTCTCAAGGACAACCATAAGATTTTGTGCATCTTCTAAAATGTGTGCTAGAAGCACTACATCATCCGCATGCAACAAAAGCATGATTACTGCATTGCAAAGAATGAACTCTCAATGCATTCTTCTTGCATAAAGTCAAGTATCATTTGTTCCAATTGATCGATGCATAGACCAAAGAGAGTTGGTGACAACGGATGTTAGCAGTTGGACACACCCAACAGAGAATGATTGCTCGACAGGATATTATTTTTTGTAATTATTCTTTAATTGAGAAAAATCGTCATTTTACCTTTGTAAATAGTGGGGCTTGCAGAAGCTTCCAGATTGTATCCCATTTTTGACATTTAGATTGAGTGGATGGTTAAATTGGAACCTTAGGGTTTGAGATTGTAAGGTATTTATACCACTTGTAACCTTAATGAAAAAAACCTTTGTCATTTTTAAAAAGTTCTGTCTGTGTGAGTGAGCGTACTCTGTGTATGAGAGAGAGTGAGAGTTTTATCTTGACGCTACGCGCGCACCGATGGTCGGAATCGAGTGAGGAGAAGTGCAGCCTGTTGCCCCCGACGAGAGCTACGCGCCAATACCTACATTGTGTGTGTACGACCTGGGTTTGCGAGTTCGATCCACGAGCTACATCTGGTGATTCGATGAGCATACGTTGTCTGTTTTTGCATTTCAACATATCCACGCGTTCGCAATGAGTAGAGCTACACATTAGGCACTTTAGTTTTTGGAAACGATGACCTGCAAAGTTCGACCAGACATCCTACGTGATTTTGCACCATGTGTTTAGGGTTGGGGTTTTGGTTCATGGACCTTAGGGAGAGCGACCTATTGGTGTTAATAGGGTTTCCTTCAAGTTCTGTGGTGTTTCGAGAACGTTTGATGGGTATTTGGCTCTTGAAAGCGTTGTAGGAAATCTCCTCTTATGCACTCCTGAAGGTTGTAGCTTAGACATTGCGTAGAGACCTCTGTAGGAAGTAGTCGAGAGTCGGTCGCCGAGAGTCGGTCGAGTGTAGGTTGACACCCTATGCTTACTTCCACGTGCCTGGGGGTCGAGCTTCGTCCTTAGCTGACAAATCTTGTTAGGTGAGTTCTCGCTGTGCTGACGTCCGTCATGGTGTATCCGCCAATATTGGCGCCGTTTGCTGGGGACGAAAACCCTATGTAGGTGACCGAGACTAGTCCTTGAGGATAGGGATTCTCTGGCTTGCCAGAGTCTCGTTTTACATTTAGATAGGATCAGAGGGTGGAGGACCCTCTAGGTCTTAGGAGGAGTCTAGGGAGCGAGTGTCTGGCCTAGATCCTTCGACTTAGGTACACTCAGGAAGACTTAGATAGTTTTTAGGTATTAGTTAAGTTGTGGTGTGGAGAGTAGGAGTTGGAGTGGTAGAGGCGGTGGAAGGAGAGCTTGAGAGTCCGGAGAGGCGAGGAAGCAACCAAGACACCAATATCACCATCTCACATGATGAGTAGGAGTAGGGTAAGTAGGACATCATGATTTCTGATCTGGACCACTTCATGCATGTTATACTTGCTGTTAGGTTCATCACAAGGTTGTAAAAGACGGAAAAGAGTGTTTAGAAGCTGAAGAAGTTCAAAAGTTTTTGTGAGTGTTTTTGAGAGAGCTGTAGAGCATAAGGAGTACTTCTGTCAAAAAATAATTAAATTTTAAGCCAAGAGACATCTTACGCGTAGGATGTCTATAGGGAGTTCTGGTGGAAATTTGAAAATCTGAGTTGACCAGTGTGTTTAGAAGGTAGGTTTTACCCTATTTTCACCTGGAAAGTGGAAGTTTGACCATATCTTGACAGGATAAGGCCATATAGAAAGAAAATTGCCAGACATCCTACCCAAATTGTGCCAAAGCATTATTTTAAGACCAAAACCATAGGATGGCTACATGAGCATGATCTGCATGATTTATTGAGTGCCTGAGAAAGGTTAGATCTCAATCGGGTGAGAAAATTGGATTTTAAGCAGACTTTAGCATCTTTGACTGAAAAGGGCTAGGAAAGCTAAAATTGGGGTCTTTTGAAATCCAAACTAAAATCTAAGCATAGCACTGGGTTGCTGACATCAAGGGGAAGCTGTGACTCAAGTTTGGAGTCAAACATACCATATAGACATCCTACGCGTAGGATGTGTTCTGTGTGATTTAGCACTCTAAACCCAGCTTTGAGCATACCAAAGTGATAAGCACCTTAAGAGGAGTCTGTGCTTTGCATTTGAAGCCATTTTGAGCAGTTAGACATGCTACGTGTACGATGTCTACTGCATCATATTGAAGCCAAAAACTGACTGTAGGCATAGCAGGGTGTTGTATAGCCTGAGGCAAGCCTCCTAGTCAATTTTGGTCCAAATTGGAGTTGATTTGACCAGCTGGAACAAATTTCTGATCAATTGACCAGCTTATAGGTGTCCAAATCAAAAAGTAAAAAGAGCTGTGGACTCAACACATCAAGGGAAATCTATAGTGCAAACTCCAGGAAAAACAGAGTAGGTAGACATCCTACGCGTAGGATGTCCACAGGGGCTTAGTGAAGTGAAAAGCTGACTGAGGAAATAGAGTGATGTTCCAATTGACTTAAGAGTTCCAGAACTTCTTTCGAAAGTGAAATTGGACCTTGTTTGACCTTTTGACGGAGCAAAGACGGAATTGAGACTTTCCCTGTAAATTGACCAACAGTCGAGGGAAGTACAGTTCCAGATTAGCAGACCTAATCAAGAACATCCGAAGTGTATAAAATACAGTAGTGGTTGAGGTTAACCCTCCAATTATACCAATCATTACTAAGACCACCTCTAGCGGTTAAATGCTTTGATTCGATTATCGAAATTAAACGCTTGTGTACAAGTATATTCAGCGGCAAAGCAAGAAGTTGAGCGGAAACTGATCCTTTGCCTGATGATTGGTTGGATTTGTGATAAATTGTATTGCTAAGTTTGATGAATCTAAGATCAGGAAGACACATTCTTAGAGATCAAAAGGTGGCAGGTGATCATGGTAGCTTAGTGTCCACCGAGGAGAGTGTAACTCAAACAAGGCTAGATTCATTAGCACCGATCATTGAGGAGGGTAGTAATATTGACACTTCATCAGATAAGTCCTTCTTCATGATAGGTAGTCAAGAGCCAGGAGGTTTCTCCGATGAAGGACCAATGCTAGGAGGAAGCACCTCCCAAAATCCTTTGAACGATTCCAAGTTCACTATAATCTTCTTGGAAGGAACAAACTTGAGGGGAGCCCTAGTTTATTCTGACTATCGAGGACGCAAGTATATTTGTATTGAAGAAAGACCTGCTCAGTGACTGGAGATAATTAGAGTCTATGATGATGGAGATAGATTCCGAGACGAAAAGAGGAACCACTATCTGATAGTCAGTAACCCTGAGGATTACAATAGATATGGAGATAACGTGGCAAAAGGAAAAATGGTTTCAAAAACTCAAGAACCGCCTCCAAACATTGATCGACCAGGAGCTCTTTTTATGTATGATAAGAAAACAACTAGGGTCTCTACTTATAATGAGAATGTGGGAATTTACAAGCATGAGAGTGAGGGAGTAGTCTCTTATTTTCGATGCAAAGAACCCTCCCCAAACGAATTAAGCAAAGACAAGGTTCTTTACTTATTCTCTTATGAAATTGCTATGGGGAAGGATATCATTTTTGTTGATAGGTACGGACGAGAATACAAACGTATTTTCCCAGAGGAGGTAGAAAAGGAAACAGTTCCAGAGACATCAACATATACCCCCGAAGAAGTGCCAAGGATCACCTACACCCCTAGCAAGTCGACAAATCCATTTTCAGAAGATTATGACGCGACCTCACATTCTAACTGACAATAGACGTTCAACTACCAGAACCAACAAGCAACCCAGCCATCATTGCAGGCATGGCTTCGACAAAGTGCAACATTAGAACAAGACCGAAACTTAGATGGTTATCCAGCCGCACGAGGGCTAAGCGATTTACAAGAACCACCACTCTATTCATGGTATCAAGGAGAGAGTAAGCCAAAAAATCAAGGGTCAACAGAGCCTAGAAGACAACTCATAGAACGAGTTCGGAGAGATGAATCATCTCTTGCAAAAACCGTCAGAAATTATGGCTTAGGAGCACCTTTGGGATAGGAACCCTCCCACTACTGAAGGCCAGAGGAGGTATATTGATTGGGACGAGAAGAACCAATGGGTAAACAAGAAATACACGGGGAACATAGATCCTAGGGATCATGTAGCAGCCTATGTGCGTGTAATTAGAGCTGAAGAGGTGTTAGACTTCCCTACCCAATTTGCAGGGTTTGGACTAACCCTAGAGGAGGATGCTGCTACTTTGTTTGACTCTATGGAGCGTAGAGACTTTGAGTCTATGGAGGAGGTGTTTGACGAGTTTATCGAGGAATTCTCACAAAGGGGGATAGTTCATAATACAGTCTCACAGATCCATAAATTCAAACAGAAAGAAGGGGAGTCTGTGCGAAAGGCAGCCCTACGACTTAAAAGATATGTTAAGTTCTGTCCTGTGGAAGAACTACCAACTCAGTCCAGACTTATGCTTATATTTATACAAGGACTAAGGAACGCAGATCTCCAGAAGGACATACATATGAAGAGGAGCACGACGTTAAATGAGTTAACTAAGGAGGCTCTTTACCTTGTAGACAATTGTGCTGTCTACAAGGAGGGCGAATTCAAGGATCTTGATGACGATTCATCCTCACAACAAAGTGGAAGTAAGTCCGCTAAGATAGCACCGAAAGGAGTAATAGCTGTAAGCCAGGAGCAGCTTGTAGAGGAAGTGATAAAAAAGATTAACCTGTGTGCCAAGCCTCAGGCTAAATAGCCAAAGTAGTGTGCTATTGAACAAAAATGGACAAACCATGTGACGGAGGAATGTTATTATAACAAGGGATATGTGAGAGAACGACCTTATGCTCCCCAGGCTCAGGTAGCATCTCCTCAACTTCCACCAATCCCTAGGTATCAAGCAGGAAACCTACCAAGACCTGTAGGTGTAGAAAGACCACAACTAGTGTTGGGGCAGCAACCACCCCTCCCAGGATTACGACCAGTCAGCATAAGATACACACCAACAGTAAACGAACCAGAAGAGAAGGCTTTGGTGCCTATGCATGCTTATTACGAAGATTCCAATGGATATGCGGCAAATCCTATCTATTATCCACCGGAAGAACCCCTAACGCCAGAACCATGGAGCATGATGGGAAGTGCAGGACCACCAACAGCTGCACAGGTAGCACGAGAAGAAAGATATAGCTTGGATGAACGAACATTGTTGTTCATAGCCAACGGAGGCATGGGCAGACAGAGACATGCATACCAACAAAGAGGAGCTCAAGGAGCACCTCAACAGCCTAAGGGACCCTGTTACAAGTGTGGTGGAGACCATTGGCTAAGAGACTGTCCTCATGATGAAATCATTAGAGTCAACGCATATTGCACCGAGTGTGGAATTACTCATTTGATTCCTGATTGCCCTAAGAACACGAGCAAAGGAGCAAAAACTACCTTGAACATGCTGGAAGCAGTGCCTTCCAGTGGAGGGTCAGAAAATGAGACAATAATACCTATTCAAGCAGTGACACGAGCCCAAGCTCAAAGAATGACGAATGAACCCATAATTGAAGAGCCAAAAACCGACGTCCCAAGTTCAGAAATGAAAAATCAGAGAAGCACTTAGAAAGCTAGAAAGGCACGTATGAAAGCCATGAGAGAACGAGAGCAAACGGCTCTATTCGAGGAGTTAAAACACACAAAGGATAGATTAGAGCGGTTAGAGGATCTAACTAGTCTAAGCTCACACACTGCGGCAACCATAGCACCCAAGGATAAAACAGAACCCAAAAGTGCAAGATTAGGAGGATCAGTGTTGGCAGAAAAGATAAATGAGCAGTTAGACGTGCTTTTAAAAGCATACGAAGCCAGACTCAAAAACAACCAAACCCAAGAGCAAATATGGATGACTTATCCATACGCCGAAATAGAAAAACAGAGGTTGGAAATGTGTCGAAAGATGATTGAAACAGTCCAATCCTTGATAGAAAACTAGCTTGGTAAACTTGCTAGTTGGCACGGAGTACCAGCTCCAACCCCTATCAAACCAACTTTAGAGAAACAAGTAGACACGAAGGAGAGACTCACGACTGCCTCTGAGTTTAGGAGAGAACCTATCATAGTGCCAAATACAACAGATGGGACAATTGAAGGTTTCTAGCTTAAAAGATTGGTAGAAATGTGTAAGGATTGTAAAGGTCTAGATGACTTGTGGAAGCAAATCCGTGATGCCAACGAAGCTAACAGAGTGAGCTACCAAATGAATAGCACAAGAAAAGAGAAAAATGAGATCTTATCTCCTATTGAAGAATTTGAGGCAATCACAAATGAACTTTGATATACATTCACAAGGGGGAGACCAGGGATCAATTAGTTCGGGGCATAGCCAACCAGACTCGCTGAAAACTCTACTCTCTTACCTAGGGGAGTATGAAGCCAAGTCTGAGGTGAGAGCAATCCCATCTCAAAGACTTTATTCTAATAGAGTGATGGATTCACAAGGGTTGATTGAGTTATTGTCCACCCCTGTGGCATGCACAATCACATTAGCTGAACTCCTGAGGTTACGGCCAAACATGTGGACCACCGTAGGCAAATGTTTAGAAAAATTTGGAGTAAAGACCCCACCTCAAAGCTTCAAGAAGGGATAAGAGAATTGGACAAACCACAAATAAACACTAGGCCAGTACCTTTAAACAAGGTTGGACAATATTGCGAGGGAGAAGATGGAAATACCATACTACCAGTAGAATTCCAAGGAGTAGTTTCCAAAGCTATTCTTGACAGTGGAGCAGGAGTCGCTATCGCCACCAAGGAAATCTGGAAAAATGGGAAAAATCAGCTTTGAGAGCTATCAAAATGAAATTGCAACTGGCAAATGGATTCATGGAAAAGACTCTAGGACTTTTAGAAAAAGTAATTGTCACCTCGTGCAGAATCGAGTATGAGCATACATTTGCAATCGTCGATTTCGACAAAAAGAACAATTACGAGATCATCTTGGGAAGACCATTCATGAGACAATTAAAGATGGTCCAGGATTGGGGTTACGACCACATATATCTCATACATGGCTAGACTACAACCAAAATACACCTAAAAGACCATAGTTACAAAGATGTGAACCAAACACCAGTGGAAGAGTTTGATTCAGCTACATTGGCAGGGTCCAAACTCCCAGCATGGTTTGGGCAAAAAAAAGAGCTATGGATGTGCGGAGCTTCACATTGTGGGAGCTTAAAAAGAGAGGAACGCGTCTTAGAAAGAGCTATTGAGGACAAGGATTATATTCCAGAACCTTTTCCTGAAGATGCCTTAGAACCTCTGGAATGGGAACACATACTAGGAACATTGGATGTCTATACCATTACAGATAGCCCAACGACAAAATTTTGCGATAAGGACGGCTATGATATGCTACCCTATTACATGGTAAGCCTTATACCAGCAGGAGATGAGATTGTAGAACCACCAGAACAAGAAGAGTTTTATAACTCCTCTGAGCATCTGGAGGTAAATAACGATGCAGATAACGAGTGTTCAGACAGCTCAAGCGAGTGTGGGAAGACAACAACGACTATCAAGTTTTATGATTTTGCCAATCAACACCCCAGACTCCAGGAACGCTATAGAAAAAAACGAGCAGAAAACAAAATTAGAGAGAACCTGATGCCCAGGATAAAAGATAAAACTCACTATCTAATGCTTGTCAAAGCAGAGGATTGTGTAAAAGACCAAATATCAGGAAGATTCTCAAAAATTCGAAGGCAAGGAACGCAATAGGAAATAAAACAAGTACGGAAGGCTAAAACAGAAACAAAATAAAAAAAATCTCAACAATCAAAACAAGAAAAAACAAAAGACCCAGAGTGAACCAAAATGGAGTGTAAAAAGAAATACCAAGAACTAAAACGGTCATTACGAGAGGTATGGACTACTGAGGGAGAAAGTGATGGTAAGGAGGAGTCAGGAAAAGGAAACATGAATGTACCATCCCACTATCGAAAATTCACCATCCACGACATAAAAATCATAATGACACCACCAATTAGGGAAAGAATAAACCAGGAATCTTACGATGGGCCGAAAAATGCAAAACGGATAGACTTCGCTGTGCCAGGTGAAAAGCCTCAGCCTGTCTATATAGCAACTGATTTAGAGCCTGAGGAAGAAGGACTGCTAACACAACTTCTCAAGAAGTATAAAGATGTGTTTGCTTGGTCCTACAAAGACCTCAAAGGAGTTGATCCATCGATATGCCAACACACAATTCCGTTGAAACCAGATGCCAAACCTAACAAACAACGTCCTTACACATATAATGACACATTTGCTAAACGAATCAAAGAGGAGATTGAGAAGCTGATGGATGCTGAATTCATCTATGAAATCGAACATACAGATTGGGTGTCACCCATTGTGGTTGTCCCCAAAAAGAATGGAAAGCTGCGTGTGTGTGTGTGAACCTCAAAAAAGTAAATACAGCCACCATAAGGGATAATTATCCCTTGCCGATCACAAAACATGTACTTGAGAGGGTGGCTGGGAAACGGGCTTATTCCTTTCTAGACGGGTTTTCAGGGTATAACCAACTGGCAATTGCGGTAGAGGATCAACACAAAACAGCGTTTGCCACAGAATGGAGAATATATGCGTATAGAGTTATGCCTTTTTGCTTAACTAATGCCCCAACTACCTTCCAAAGGTTAATGACTCATGCGTTCAAAGAATATTCTTACAAATATATATGGATGATCTTAGTGTCCACTCTCTTCTACGAGAAGAACATATTGACCATTTACAAAAGGTATTTGAGAAATGCAGAACATATCGAATCTGTCTTAACCCGGAAAAGTGCATTTTTATGGTTAGGCAAGGCCGCATCTTAGGACATATTGTCTCAAGAAATGGCATAACCACTGACCTACACAAAATCAGAGTCATAGTAGACTTGCCCAGGCCTACTAATGCCAAACAAGTGCAATCCTCATGGGACACTACGGATATTATCGAAGATTCATATATATGTATGCAATCATTGCACAACCTCTGTATCGCTTATTAGTCAGTTTCGACTGGACTGAGGAGTGTGAAACTTCATTCCAAAAGCTTAAGGAAAACCTTGTATCAACATTTGTACTTAAAGAACCAGAGTGGGAAAAGATATTCCGTGTCCACATTGATGCATCTGCATATGCAATTGGGAGTATTTCAGCTCAACCTGGAGACGGAACAATGGATTTCCCAGTTTGTTATGCAAGCCGACATTTAAATAGTGCAGAAAAGAACTACACAACCATTGAAAGAGAGGGGTTAGGAATGATTTATGCTGTAAAGAAATTCCGGCATTATTTGCTCGCAAACAAATTTGTGTTCTTCACAGATCATCAAGCTCTTTTGTATCTAGTAAATAAACCATGCAATACTGGACGAATTGTACGCTGGTTTATTATATTGCTAGAGTTTGACTTCACAGTGGTGGTCAAAAAGGGTAAAACTCATCTACGGGCGGATCATCTTTCAAGGCTGCAAAACGGGGAAGCTCCTGAAGGAGTAGACGATGACATGCTTGATGCTTATCTTTTCAATATTGAAATGATACCCAAATGGTCTCAGGAAATTGTTAGCTTTCCTTCCTTTGGAGGTAGTTTTGATAACAAGGAAGACAAATCCAAACAACAAACAATTTGACAAACAAAAAATTCCAGTTGATTGATGACTGTATCATCTAGGCTCGGACCAAATTCTATGATTATGTATAAATACGTAGGAATTCGAGTGTTATCTTGAAGAAGCACACGTCCAGGATTGTGCATTTCATTGTTCAACAATGAAAACATACCAACGACTAAAACAATTAGGGGTTTATTGGCCAACTATGTATGCTGACACACATGCTTATGTTAACAATTGTACTATATGTAATGCCAAACGACCGGTGGATCACGTAACATTGTTTCAGATAAACATTGCACCTGCATGGAGTCAATATATCATTGATTTCTTAACAACAAGGACATTTCCTGAAAACATAACAAAAGCACAGAAAAGGGCTATAGAGCTGGAGGCTCGCGACTTTAATTGAATTGGGAATCAACTCTATAAGCGAGGAAAGGACAATCAACTTAAATCTGTGCAAGTGAAAGTGAATGCCTGCTGATTCTAGATCACGCACATGGAGGAATAAGTGGAGGCCATTTTTCAGGCGATAAGACGGCAAAAATTATCTTAACCGCAGGAATATGGTGGCCTACATTGCATATGGATGCTGAGGAGTTTGTAAAGCGTTGTGACGCATGGCAGTGCACCAAGGTGCCGATAAAGAGAGATGAGATGCCACTATGGCCAATGATGGGAGTAAGGGCATTTGCAAAATGGGGCATTGATTTTGTGGGGCCTATTTCACCCCCTATATCGCACCCATACCCAATATATCATTGTGGCTACGGACTATCTCACAAAATGGACGGAAGCCAAGGCAACACAAAAAGCAGACGCAAGAACCACTGCACAACTTCTGTATGAGAATGTCTTTGTACGATACGGATTACCAATAGAAATTGTCAGTGATCGAGGAACACATTTTCTTAATGAAGTCATTGAATATCTGCTAGAGGAATTCATGGTCATACATAGAAAATCTGCTCTATATCATCCACAAGCAAATGGACAAGCTGAGGCCACAAATAAAACACTATGCACTGTTCTGACTAAAATTGTATCAGAGTCAAGGACAGACTGGGATCAGCAGTTACACTCAACATTATGGGCATACAGGGTAGCTTACAAAACATCAATCGGAACGACACCGTACAACATGGTGTTTGGTCTAAACGCTATATTACCTATAGAGTTTTTAATTTCGACTGTATGAGTCGCGAAACGCTTAGAATGGATAGGGCATGAGCTCTCTTCAAGAATAGATGATCTTGAAAAGCTAGATGAACTTCGATTGAGAGCTGTAGCTTCAATCTATGCTAAAAAGAGAAGACAAAAAGAGTTTTTTGACAAGCATGTGCGCACGAAAGAGTTCAAAACAGGTGATTATGTTCTTGTTTATACCTTGAAGCAACATGCCAAGAAACTTAAAAAGCGAGGGATGGGACCCTTTGTGATTAATGACTTATCACAAAGTGGAGCTGTGAAACTTGCTACATTAGCAGGAGAAGGAATGCCAAATTGGATTAGTGGGTGTTGATTAAAAAAGTATCATTTACCACTAATACAGGATATGCTTCAACAAATCCATCAAGAAAAACAACGGATGAAGGAGAAACAGAGGGTACGAGAAGAAGCCCAAGTAGAAGCAAAAGAACGCATTGCAAAAAGAAAGCTTCTATGACAACAACAACAATGTGGATCACCTTTGTGAATAAATGCTATTCGACTAAAGGATTTTGGTGAAGACACAGTGGAGGCAATAATTGCAGTCAAAGTGGGTAGCAATCAAGTTGAATCGACGACATTGCTTGATTCTGGAGCTCAAGCAAATTTGATCTCTTACAGACTATACAAACAGCTCAAGCCCAAAGATCAACTACATCCTACTCCACAAGTGTTGGAAAGTAGTACATCACACTCGCTGAAAACATTGGGCTGGACTATATTGCATGTACAAATATATCAATATATTTACCGACACAAGTTTTACGTGGTTGAGGATGAAAGCACACTACACTCCCTGTTGTTGGGACAACCTTGGCAAAAAGAGTATAATGTGCAGATAGATTGGAATGCGGATGCAGTCAAAATTCAGCATGCGCAAGAACAACATGTGGTAGCCTTTGCTCAGCAACCCCGGAAGAACCAGATGACAGCACCACAATCACTGGATAAAGAACCAAAAGGATGGGTGCCACTAAAGAACAATACGATACCCATGGCGAACAAACAGGGAACTGCCAACCATGTTCACTGCAAACATCCAACAACATAGACCACAGTGAAAAGATCATGGTTAGCAACACGCGAAAAACAAGTATGGGTGCGGAAGGATAGAGGTGACATGGCATACATCCAATACAATAGAAAAAGTCAACAAAAGCACACAGTTCAACCAAAAAACAAGGGAATAAAAAAGATATGGATCCCAAAGAGAATGCTCAGTAACAACTTAAATGCGACTCACATTTAGATCCCGAAACCAAAGCAACAGGAACTCCCTTTAGTACAAGCAACATCGGCATGCGGACAAACACTACATATGAAACCGACAAACCGATCAATGTGGGTGCCAACCAACAGCACAACAATGACGACCACGAACGTGGCCATAAACCTCCAAAAACCTCCAAAACAAAGCTACAAATGGAAAATAAAAGAGACAAAGACTATGGCCAATTCACGACAATTCTCTCCAAGGAGACAACCATGGCCATATCGACAGTAGCGGCAAACCAAGCGACTTTTACAAGAAAGACGATCAAACAAAGGGCGGTAGAGTTACAACTTTTACTTGCAAAGAAAATCCGCCAACCAAATCAACAAAACACGAAAAAACCTCGACGTCGAATGCCAATAAGCATCTTGCTTATTCCCTCCTCTTGCACAACATTGATTTTTCCATGCATTGACTGAGTATGCATTATATAGGGCCACATTACACAGCCGAGCATTAGCATAATTTTTAACCCATGCACGGCACATACATCGAGGCGATACCTTGTCGTCCGAGAGGACTCCGACTAGGAGGGGGGGAGGCATTCTCAAATGCGGACCCAATGGTAAAAAGAGCAAAAAAAAGGGCATGTTTTTCGACTATTTTAGAGGGTTGTCGTTTGATTGTGAAATTTTTTGGACTAACCTAAGTACATATGCCCTTATACATCATGAATCTACAAGTATATGGGGCCAAACGCCAAATCAAGCCCCTAGGTGTGTGTATATAGGTAAAAATAGCCATTTTTCGGACAAAATATTGGTAAAACAGAGTAAGTGTATATAGTGTTTTGCGGTGATGTTTTTGAGTTATTATGATTTTTGGGGATTTTTTGGGATTAATTTGCTATTTTCTTTTTAATTTTACTAATTATTGGTAGAAAAACTTCAAAAATACAAAAAGCAGGTGAAATATGGTCGTAATGAAAAACAAAAAATATGGGGATAATCAGTGACTATAGGACGACCTATGGTACAATGGGGGTGCAATTATGTAAATGGAGCGGAAAGAGTGTTTTGGCCAGATTTTGACCGAAACGTCAAATTTCTCGGAAATTGTGCAAATGGAGTTCAAATCAAGAATTTTTCGAGCCGAAACCACATCTCGCAAGAAGTTGGGAGCACATGTTAAATTTCATGGAAAGTGGTTCAGGGACCCCCATTATAAGATTTTTTCACTTCATTTAAAGCTCATTTCTACTATTGCCTTCTTGAGAGAGAGCTCTTGCCACCTGAACCGGACTTCCAACGACTTCTACGATGCATACGACCACCCAACAGGCTCCAGACATGAGAGGTAGACTCACCACGTTGAGCTTTTCGCGTATGTTTGATATTTTGTCGCGAAAACTAGCGTAGGGTTCACACGGGAAGCGAACAGTAGAGACCTATAGGTAGAAGTGGCCACCTAACGGCTAACCCAAAAGCAATAAGGCTTCAGCGGAGGCTTATCCTAGCATAGGAGACCACTTTTGAATGCACAAAGGCAACAGAAAACCATTGGGAAAAACCGTAACTTCTAGAGCCTTGCAATAGGCCACTAAATGGTAAATGGGTGGAAAGGCACCCAAATGTTACCAAAACTCATGGGTAGGAGCATCTCGACATGCTCGACAAGTCTATATAGCCCATATGGCCATAAGGCGACCCGAAGCGGCACTAAGCTTCAGAAATGGCATCAGACACACAAAGCGTCAACTAGCTCTCACAGCCAAACCGCATGTCCGTTTGCCACCAAACTTCACGAGCGGCTTTCCTAGACCATCAACAATCAAGTCCTATGGTGGTAGACCACCACAAGTCATCAACGACATGTAAACGCAACCTCGGGCACTTTCAGAGCGACAAATTGCCAAACGGAGCTCCAATGAAGCCAAAGTCAACAAAAACCATATGGCAAGGATCCCCAAGGAACCGTGAAGCTATGAAGACTAACATCAAGAAATTTCATCGCCGAAAATCACTCCAAGAGTCAGAAAACGGCTTAGAGGCTCTGAAATCCAAACAGGGAGTTTCTATCTATCTATTTGACTTTTTTGTTGAAATAGGACTTAAAAGGGACTCAGGGGGCTCAAGGCAAGCACCAGTAGCACTTCTCATATAAATTTCATCAGGAGACATCCTACGCGTAGGATGTCTCAAGGCCATATTTGGGAACCAAACTCAACATCTCATCTCACACACAGCTTCTGAATAGCTTGTACATTCTAGCCACTAAGTTTCATCACATTTGGACAAAAGTTGACCTCATATGCATCAAAAAACGGAAAGTCAGAGCAAAGAAGCAATAATGGGTCATAGATTTACCAAAACTAGTCCAAATCACATGAAACTTGCACAATATACTCATGAGCACATTGCCAAGCTAATTGTGGGGTCAGATGTGAAAATTGATGAAATAGACATCCTACGTGTAGGATGTCTAAATGACATATTTGACCTCCAGCTGGTATTTTTGAGTTTTAGATGTCTTTATAACACCTTCACAAGCCCATGTATCAAATTTCAAGCCATTCCCATCACCTTTGGCCCCCAAAACCTCCAAGATGCACTTTTTGAGCCTAAAAACACTACACATGCTCTTAACAACACCAATGCTTATCCAAATCAAAATCTAAGAGCAGGGCCATGTTCCACATGCTAAAGGCTACCCCCAGAACTAACTTCAAGTCATTTTGATAAAATAGATATCCTACGCGTAGGATGTCTCCAGTGTCATTTTCACCTACTGAGCAAGAACTGACTTCATGGGAACCATTTACATGGTGTAAGAAGTCTGTATATCAACTTTCAACCCATTTGAATATCATTTTCCACCTGTTGAGGACATCCTTCCTAATTTGTGAGCCAAAAGCCTAAATCTGCCCAAAATTGAACTTTTTGATGCCCAAATCCAATTCCAATTACATAGCCATGTTGCACAGGTCAAGGGCCACAAGTGTGCCAAGTTTCACCAAAAACAGAGAAGGTAGACATCCTACGCGTAGGATGTCTCATGATTACTTTTTAGCCAGAAAGCTATTGTGAGCAAATGCAGAGTTTCTCTAGTTCCTTTTAAGTTTTATTTTCAATTTTCAAGTGATTTGGGTAGTTAGAACTCAGTTTATCAGCTAATATGTAAAAAAATGCTAACTTTGGACTACTGAGTGCAGCAGGATCCATGGCAGCCGCAAAATCACTTGCAAAGAAGAAGAGGATGACTATAAAGGACTACTTAGAAGAAGTGGAGCCTTTTGTGATCCTAGAAGGAACCCTGAAGCCCACAAGCACATGGATTCAAGATGATCTGCTAGAGACCAATGATCTGAGAATCTACCACGGAGTATTCAAAGATCCAGAAGGAAATGCAGTGGAGCTACCCATGATACCTCAAGAGCTCAATGAATTTTTCAGGAGCAAGATGGGGGATTACTTGGAGAAGCTGGATCTCCATAACTACTTTGAAGCCTTGCCAGCAAGGATTGATATTAAAAGAGTGTGGAAATTTGTCACCACAATCAAAGAAGATGGAGTAGCCCGAGTCACAGATCTTCAAGGCAAGCCTGATACAATGATTGTCATCACAGAGAAGGTGGTGGCAGCTGCACTTGACATCTCAAACAAAGGAGACAGTGTGACAAAGAGGCGAGATGAAGTCAAGGTCTACTCGAAAAAGAAGAATAACTACACATTTGAAGATATTACAAACCCAAAGGTGGCTATCATGAGCCAACTCTACAATCAATACTTCCACATGTGTACAAAGCGGCCACAAAAATACAGGATGCCACATGGAGCCATTTCTACCACTTTCACCTGGGCAATGCAGAAGAGCAAACCAAAAGAGATAAATTACACCGCTTACATCCACGACAATCTGGTGAAGATGGGGAGCATAAATCCCACATATATTATACCTGGTGAGCTGATAACAAAAGTTGTCTATGGAGCACTGCATGCCAAGGGAAACTGACCTCTACCTCCCTCACAAAATGATTGGCTAAAGCTGAAAGAAAACAAAGAAGAAGAACCTCCCAAAGCACCCAGGGTAGCACGGTTGAAGCGCCGGTTAGAGACCGTGCTAGAAGAGCTGCTAGAGTCAAAGAAGGGAAAGAAACAAAGTCTACAAGTGCCAATCAAGGAAACCAAGTCACAGAAAGCGGCACGGCTAGAAAGACTGATGGAAAGTTTCAAAGCCAAGAGAGCACTCAAAGGGGATTTGAGCGAGCTGTGGAAGCCATCCCTTGAAGCCATGTCGGGATCATCTCGAAGGGTTCACCGGGATCGGTTCGAAGATTATATCAAAAACTTTGAGATCTTAGATGCTACGGCGGAGAATATCCCGAATATCCCTTTTACAGAAGAAGAGGTGGACGAAGTGAGACGGCAGCTGCTAGAAGAGCAGGAAGGCCAAGAAAGAGAGAGAAAAACCAGGGCGGATCGAGATTTCAAGAAGAAGCCACCAACTCCACCGTCAAGCCGGGAATCCAGCCAACCACCATCACCACCTCCTCTTAGTCCTCCACAAACCCAACAAAAAGAGGAGCTGAGCAGAACTGATGAACAAAAAGAGTCCAAGCAAGAGAAGAACAAAGAGGAAGAGCAGAAGGCAGAAGCTGAGCCAAAAAATGAGCAGCTAGATCCAGAAGAAAGAAACTTTAGAATATTTCTTGATCTGCTAGCTGCTGGGTACTCTCGAGAAGAGGCAGCTACTGTAGCTTTTGAGTTGGCAAGCACAAGACCCAAGGAATATATGCAGAACCTTCGGTTAGTGGAGTTGAAAGAGATGGCCACAGATACAGTGGACCTACAGCCACCAACCAATGATTGGGATGTGGTGATGCAAAAACTAACCGGGCTCAGAGCAATATCAATGGCCAATGAGAGTGAGATTGATAATCTCAAAACAAATGAAGTTCTTATCAAAGCTGAGGTGGACTCAGTGCAAAAACATGGCCAACAAAACATAGAGAAACAAACAAAGCTACAAGACAATCTGGACGCGGCATTACAAAGATGCCAAGAGATGGAACGACACAATCAGGCAGCCGAACACAAGCTTCAAAGAGCAAAAGAGGAATACAAGAAAATTAGCAAGTCACTGACAGATGTGGAGAAAGAGAGGGACAATCTGACTCTACAACTTGCTGATGAGTCCAAAGAGGTGGAAACCTTGGGGAATGCCAAGGAAAAGGCAGAGATAGAACATGAGGCAAGCCAGGATGAAGTGATCAAGCTGAAAGATCAGATGAAAGTAAAAGATCAGACCATCCAAAGGCTAAGGGCATCTCCGGCCAGATTCAGAGCTCCTAGCTCGACTGGCACAACTTCAGAGAATGATCTGTATGAAGAACAAATGAAGGAACTCCAAAAGGAGTTGACACTAGAGAAAAGGCAAAGACTGATGCTGGCCGAGGGATCTCTTGTAATGCAAAAGCGCCTGAAGAAGAGAACAAGGCCATGAAAACTGAGCTAGAAGCCGTGAAAACGAAGATGGACGAGGAATTTTAGAGATGGCAAATAGAAAACGAAGACATCAAGAGGAAGCTCGAGGAGGCGGAAAAAATCAATGCAGATCTGAACGACCTCCTAGTAAACATGGGAGATCAAGCGGAAGAGGCAAAGAAGGCATTTCAACAGCAGATAGATGAGCTGAAAGGCCAACAACAAACTGAAGAGCAACAGTTTAGCACCTGGCCAACAACAATGGAAGGCATCGACATAGAAAATGTGTTAGATCTAGTGGACACCACCATGCAAGAGGACATCCTTGTGGGGCCATCACAAGAACCCCAGGATCTGACACAAGAAGAAGAAGAAAAGCTACAGAAGGCAATAGAAGCGGCAATAAAAGACACGGCCAAAGAAGCATTGGAGTGGGAGCAGAGAGTGTTTAAATCTATGACCATTCAGAAGATAGATGCCAATATCATTCGGCGTGAATGGCTACAACCGTCTCTCCCATATCCTCTTCTAAAGTATGAAGCTGCTACGATCAACAAACGGATAAAAGAGGAGCTAATAGTGCCATTATACAAAGCAGATATCTCCAAACTTGAAGGAGTTAAGCTGATCGTGGATTCTCAGCCCAAGTGGAGAAAAGCATGGCTCACCAAATATCCGCAATATTTAATACATCTGGTAGAGGAGCCTAAAAGAATTAGAGACAACCTCAGTTTTTGCCCTCTACCAAGGATGCGGACATGGAAAGCACACAAGCTGTTGAAGAGAAGCCAACCCACATGGCTCAATTACCCCGAAGCTGTCAGGCTTGAAGGAAGGTGAGAGAATGAGTGAACAATACATGGTGAAAACCCTAACGGGCGCCATCAAATTGTTCACTAGCTCACCTGACCTATCTTGTATCATGCTTAGAAAAATATGTAAAACCCTTCTGGCGATCTTCGAAACCTTTAAACCTGGACAGGTAACAAACAATATCTTTTTCTTCCAAGACACATACAGATGTGCATACGATCTGTCTGCTCAGCCTTCTCACGAGGTGATACATGCACTTTATCAGGGAATCATGTTTTTGCCTTCTTATCACCTCCAGGCCTTTGAAGAAGCCTTCTACACCGGCTTCTTCACCATCAACACATAGATATTCGGCCCGACATTACTAGCCCAGCATGCGCGATATGAGTCCCTTCTAAAGATACGCGAAAGCCTCCACTAAAGAAGCAGCTCTACTGCCATGTCGGGGACGACATGAACTAGGAGGGGGGGAGTGTTAGCAGCTGGACACACCCAACAGAGAATGATTGCTCCGTAGGATATTATTTTTTGTAATTATTCTTTAATTGAGAAAAACCGTCATTTTACCTTTGTAAATAGTGGGGCTTGCAGAAGCTTCTAGATTGTATCCCATTTTTGACATTTAGATTGAGTGGATGTAAGGTATTTATAGCACTTTTGACCTTAATGAAAAAAACCTTTGTCATTTTTAAAAAGTTCTGTCTGTGTGAGTGAGCGTACTCTGTGTACGAGAGAGAGTGAGAGTTTTATCTTGACGCTATGCGCGCACCAGTGGTCGGAATCGAGTGCGGAGAAGTGCAATGTGTTGCCCCCGACAAGAGCTATGCGCCAATACCTACATTGCGTGTGTACGACCTGGGTTTGCGAGCTTGATTCACGAGCTACATCTGGTGATTCGGTGAGCATACGTTGTTTGTTTTCGCATTTCAACATATCTATGCGTTCGCAATGAGTAGAGCTACACATTAGGTACTTTAGTTTTTGGAAACGACGACCTGCAAATTTCCACCAGACATCCTACATGATTTTGCACCAGGTGTTTAGGGTTGGGGTTTTGGTTCATGGACCTTAGGGAGAGCGACCTATTGGTGTTAATAGGGTTTCCTTCAAGTTCTGTGGCGTTTCGAGAACGTTTGATAGGTATTTGGCTCTTGAAAGCGTTGTAAGAAATCTCCTCTTATGCACTCCTGAAGGCTGTAGCTTAGACATTGGGTAGAGACCTCTGTAGGAAGTAGTCGAGAGTCAGTCGAGTGTAGGTTGACACCCTAT
This sequence comes from Adiantum capillus-veneris, assembly GCF_014529385.1. Classification (NCBI taxonomy): domain Eukaryota; kingdom Viridiplantae; phylum Streptophyta; class Polypodiopsida; order Polypodiales; family Pteridaceae; genus Adiantum; species Adiantum capillus-veneris. The sequence continues at coordinate 138,865,063 of NC_140951.1, read as the reverse complement.
GCTTGCTTCCACGCACCTGCGGGTCGAGCTTCGTCCTTAGCTGACAAATCTTGTTAGGTGAGTTCTCGCTGTGCTGACGTTCGTCACGGCGTATCCGCCAACAACGGACATCCTTGTTTAACCCCAATAGTGCTTACAATTTTTTTTGAAATTCCTCTTCCCAAGCGCAATTGACACATCACCTTCTCATAGATTTGAGAAACAACAAGCATAAACTCACTTGACAATCGGAGTTCTGACATCCTTCTCCACAAATTGCTACGTGGAATCATATCAAAGGCTTTCTTAAAGTCCACAAAATAACAGTACAATCGCTTATCTTTGAACTGACTTTTCTCCATGAGAACAGGAAGAGTGACAAGATGATCAATGGTGCTATGGCATCGACAAAAAATCCGCTTGTCCTTTTGCATGCTTGTCATTCTCTTCAGCCCAATCACTCAATTTCATCTCCATTATGAACCCAAACAACTTTGCCATAAGAGACCCAATCATTATAGTCCGGTAGTTGTTTACTTTCTTTACATCCCCTCCTTTAAGCAAAGGGTTAACCCAATTAGTACTCCAATCATAAGGCATACCATGTTGAAGTGCAAGGTTGAACATATCACACATCCACTCATGGTGTAAGATCCCCAACCCGCCTACACCAAGACGGGACGGGATCCTTGACAGGTCTCTAGGTCTGATAAAAATCAGAGTCTCTAAACAAGAAAAATTCAGAGTCTCTAAAAATCAGAGTCTCTAAACAAGAAAAATTCAAGGAATAGACCTTTACCATTGACAATGGCTTGGGTCTATAGCCTTAGAAGAAGACCTAATCCTGTCTCGCAGTGGAAACGAGACAACGTATTAAAAGTCCAAAAAACTATTTCGGCCCTATAACTGCCACAATTGGGCTAAGGTATCCTCAACCAACACTTTTTTCCCTCTAACATATGTGAGGGCACAGCCGTTGGTGGACTCCTCTTCCAAGTGAAGAAGTTTTCTAAACGTTTTAGTGCGCAGGGATGGATAGTTACCTGACTAATCAAGTCCAACCGTCCATGATTGACAACCTTAGTCAATCCCCACTTACCACCCTGCACTCACACAAGATTCATTTATCTCACTATCACATTGTTTTAACATTTAAAATAATGGTTTCTTTTAACGTTCCATCACATTAATTCCTTGAAGACAGCATTGAAAGCATTCTTTTAGAAAACAGACATCTTTAAATTTAAGACAGGGTACTATCAATCAAAATATTGTCCATAATAACCATGACCAGTACTCTTCTTGTCTCAAGACCACCTAAGGGTGAAAAACGGCACCCATTCCTTATTCAAATCCGGAGTGGATAAACCCCCACTCAAGGTTCCGGGTACCCATACACCAAACCAGTTGCCCATACAACCGGGCGGCTCCCCTAGGATAAAAACGGTATCCTAACTTATGTAGAAACATCAAGACATGACACGGAGTAGAAACTCAACATTCATGGGGGTAACCAACTTATCCGTGGCTGGCAAGTCAATCATTATCATCAAAATATACCAAGGAGTCGGAGGTGTCTTGAGACAAGCTGTCTTAAGGATGATCAATCATATCTTTCCTAATTCAACCAATTTTAACCCAAACAATTCATTCCTATATTATAAACAAATGCACGTTGGAATTTACCTTCTGTTTTTGGACAATTATTCATTTCCTGATTCTTTCTCACTCCTTACGTATGCAATGCTAACTTATAAAAGAACTTAAACTATTTAAAGACTTAATTGAATAATCGAAAACCTACCTGGGGATTGATCGGCCATCTGCTGCTGTGCTAACGCCTGAAGACTCTCTTCCGTAGGCCTACTACTAGGCCCAGCTTCATCGTCGTGCGATGCTCTAGTTCTCTTTAGAGCTCTGCCCTCATCATCAGATGTAGGATTGGCTCGGTCCTTTTAGGTGCCATAACTTATTATCCTTATAAAAAGGACGTCTAATCATTAGGTAAATTATTTGAAATCTAAACTTAACCTTTGTATTCAACCGTAACCCATTCAAGGTTAAATTTATAGTCTTAATGGATAAATTCTTGACCTAGTAATTTCTTATTTGTCTATATAGGCATGATAACTTTTTCCACCGCTTCCCTAAGGGTTTTGTAAGCTCTCTTAATTTTCTTATAGTTGTCTATATCTTTTTCCTAATTTTCCCATCGACTTTTAAGCTTGGAATCTACTTATTTTGGGCTTAATCTTTATTCTATTTATTTTATCTTAAAGATTTCATTTCCTCAACTTGATATCATAGGTTTACACTTACTATAATTTTGACCACAAAGTCTATTTATTTTAATTAATCATTTGCTAAAAATAAGACTTTTGGTCAATTATAATTTTCTAACCTCACTAATTAACTATGGTATAATTACCACAAATAGATAAAGATATTTTTGACCTCTAGTAATTATCTTATTATTTTCTAACTTAATTATATAATTCCATCTTTAATTTTCAATTAAAATTAGGACAATTTGACTTAAATAAATATTTATACTACTTATCTAACCTTGACATATTTATCACGGCCTCTTTATTATATAAACTAACTGTGATAAATACAATGTATTCATGTAACATGATTTACTAATTTCCCCCTTGATATTTCAACCAGAATTATTATATTTTGACTTAGATAAATATCTATACTAAGTTTCTAACCTTGACATAATTATCATAGTCTTTTCATCATGTAATCTAGCTCTGATAAATAGCATGTAATCATATGGCATGATTTACTAATTTCCATCTTTAGTTTTTAGCTAGAACGAGTATAATTTGACTTAGATAAATATCTATATTATTTTTCTAAGCTTGACATAATTATCACGGTCTATTTATCCTATAATATAGCTTTGATAAATAGTATGTAATCATAGCACATGATTTACTAATTTCCCCCTTTAGTTTTTAGCTAGAATTAGTATAATTTAACCTAGATAAATATCTATGTACTTTTCTAACCTTGACATGATAATTATCATGGCCTATTTATCCTATAATCTAGCTTTGATAAATAGCATGTAACCATAGCACATGATTTACTAATTTCTCCCTTTAATTTACCCTCAATAATAGTGGTTTTCTATTAGGATAACTATCTAAAATAATTATCTATGGTTAAGATAATTATCATGGGTTATGTAAGATGTAATTTACCTCTGATAATTATCTCAGAGCTTTTTTTAATATTTGCTAATTTTCCCCTAAAAACAGTGTAATTCAACTGAGATAATTAGGTAAACTAATTAGCTGAGATTAACATAACTATCACGGGTTTTCTAACATGTAAATAACCTCTAATAAATAACTCAAATAAATTTAAATCTATTTGCTAATTTTCCCCATATAATTTGTCCTAAAAAGAGAGTAATTCTACTAAAGTAATCATATAAATTAATTATCTGAGCTTGACATTTATCACAGGTTCCTTAACAAGTAATTAATATGTGATAAATAACTCAAAGCAATTGGAATCCATTCACTAATTTCCCCCTTTTAATTTGTCCTAAAAAGGAAGTAATTCTGCTAAAGTAATTAGATAAATTAATTATCTGAGTTTGTCCTAATTATCATAGGTTTCCTAACATATATTTATCTCTGATAAATAAATCAAATCATTTTGAATCTATTTGCTAATTTTCCATATTTAATTTGTCTTAGAAACAGAGTATTTTTGCTAAAGTAATTAGATAAATTAATTATCTGAGCTTGCCCTAATTATCACGGATTTTCTAATATATAATTAACCTCTGATAAATAACTCAAATCATTTTGAATCTATTTGATAATTTTCTCTATTTAATTTGTCCTAAAAATAGAGTATTTGTGCTAAAGTAATTAGATAAATTAATTATCTGAGCTTTCTCTAATTATCATGGGTTCCATAACATATAATTAACCTGTGATAATTAACTCAAGACACTTTGAATCAATTTGATTATTTTCCCTTCTAATTTTTTCTAAAAACCGGTGTAATTCTGCCTAATTAATTAGGAAAATTACTCAGAAAATTATAGGATAATTTTCCTAGCTTAATGACTATCTAATGCAGATTGGATAATTACCTCAATTTAATCTAAGCATAATTAATATATTTCTCATTAATTTATGGTTAATTTGGCTAATTTCAGCACTAATATGATAGGATAATTAATTAGCTTAACATGTCCAAGCTTAATTACAACAATCAACAGAGAATAATTAATTAAGATAGAGTTTATGAGTATACATAGGCCGAATCTTTGATTTTTTAACAAAATAGATTAATCTAGCCTTGTTAATTAATAAGGATTAGGCTAATTACCGTTTAGGTTAATCGACTAGTGCTTACTCTCTAGTGATTTCTACGTAGCGTTCTCTCTAGATGAGAGAGAGAGTGTCAAGGCTCCGAGTCTGTCCAATTTGTGAAGCAAGGGGTCCTATTTATAGTTTTCTGGCACTCACAAGCTCTCACAGGCTGTAAAAGGCAGTTGCTTGCAGTTCAAGCAGTACCCAACAAGTAAAATAACCCCCTCTTGCTGCTAAATGAGTCCCTGGCAGGTCAGTGATGACCCTCCCATTACTTGCCAGCTTTTAAAATATCAATTCTGCTATAATTTGACCTATTTTTGCTTAATTGGTAAATATCTTGTAAATATCTAGGAGGCCTTTATTAAAGTCTATGCTTAAATGATTACTGCAATCCTTCAATTTTTCTTAATAATTTAATTTACATTGAATCTTTCAGAAGGACTAGCGGAGTTAGTTTTTGTCCGCATTTAAATCTGAAAATTTCTATCCCGGGGTTTGCTGTGCTTAAGATTCCAAAAATACCAATATTTGCCATGGTCGGACAATTCTACATTGCTTTTTCAATAATCATATAAGTTTGATTAAACTTTATACAATCTTTAAGGTTTCAGAAATTGGAAACCTTACACATGGGTAAAATCTCATGCCCATTTGATCATCTCCTGCTTGATACCTTGAAGATCTCCCGCTTTGCGAGTGGCCAACTTTTCAAGCGCACCGCATACATCCTCAATAATCTATATAAAAAAAAAGAGGATATAAAAGGGAGTGAACGATAAAATGACATTTTTTCAGCATTTTCTTGGTGATATAATTGCCTACAATGTGTGTACATATCCACAAGACTCAAGTTATCAAAATTCTCAACCCGCTTGCCCCTCAAGTTTCTCCAAAATCTTCCACATGCATGTGTCTTTTCTTGGATTTGCAAAAGTTGTTGCTTTACTTCCCATATTCTTCTCTTCTTTTGAATCAATGCCTTGTATGTATGCAAATGACTTTGATAGTTGTCTTTGTCCATAGTTGCATCAAGCTTTATCAAGGACTTTTGAGCATCTTGACATTCTTTACCAAACCACCTTTTGCGTGATCTATCTTTGTTGATACCATGGAGATGCTTTATGGCAAAGCATTCTTCGGCACAAGAACAAATAACTTTCTTGAAAGCTTCCCATTTAGTTTCCAGTGGTTCGTCATATTGAAGCTTTGTCATCCATAACTTTTGCTCAACCATTTCAACATACATTGGTGCCCATTTGAAATCCATACATAGTGATAATTTCTCTTCCCTTTGACTGGGATTATCATGCTTAGTTTCTTATTCCGTCGCCGGGCGGACGTGGCTAGCCGAATAGCCATAAAACGCCAATGCTCGAGCGGTCAATATCGAGTTGGATCGGTATCGATCGCAGATTTTGCTTGATCTGTGAAGATTGCTCTCAAAGTTTGTCGAACTCGCTTTCTTGTGCTCGCTCGCAAGCATGGTGTCAAGCCTTCTTTCTCACTCTCTCTATCTCACAAGCTGCAAATTTTTGAGATCTTCCTTTTCATGAGCTTGAGGAGAGGTGTCAGGGGTCGGAGCATCAAAATGGGTTTAGGATGCGCGTGTGCGTGCGGAGTGTGTGTGTGTGTGTAAGCTCTACTGGCTTTTGATTCAGGTCGACTGCTTCTGCTTGGTTCCACCTACCTTTGCTCGCAATTCCTTGCTCAGAAATCTGTGAACTGGCAGCGCTGCCTATTGCACTCAAGTCCTTGAAGCTTCAATGCTGCAGCCGATTCCTTCTTTTCATCCGATTCACTGCCGCCCTTGATGCTGAGTGTGTGTGTGTGTGTGTGTGTGTGTGTGATCACACACACAAGCAAAAGAAAATTCTTTGCGGTATTGACCTACCCGGGCTCCAAGCTCATTTGTCTGTCTGCTGCCTGATGTTGCCGATTTCTCTGCACTCAACTGAGGGTACTCACTGTCGATTTCTTGCTCCTTTGCCCGACTCTGCAGAGGTTGCCGAAAGCTCTCAGGCTTTTCAAAGATTCTGTTTGATTCTCTTGAGCCTGCTCTTGATTGCTCACTTGCAAAGCCTTTGGGCTTGTGCTTTTTCTTGACCCTGTAAATAAGGTATGATGGTCTGATTCCAGAGTCCATTTTCCAAACATAAAACTCTTTATGTGATACATGATGGCTTCAAAGAGTAGCATATAGTCAATCACACTATCCCCATTATGTTTCCTACATGTAAATCCATTGGTTCCACTCCACAAAGATACACCATTGGCAATGAGCATACCCGTGCTATTACACATATGTAAAAGTAACTTTCCATAGCGATCCGACTCTTTCTCATCCATTGAAGTACGATCATACAAGTGAACTTCCTCCAACTCCCTTGAAATGTATGGCATAACAAATTGTTGAGTATCATGTTGCAATGTTTTTGTGCGAGCATTCATATCCCCAAATATAATAACATCACCTTTGATTTTGAAATAGGCAATGTCATCTTCTAAATCAAAAAATGGCTGATCTCTATCCATGCAAGCACAAAAGGGGGAATCATGATGAGGAATGTAGCAACCAGCAACAAAAATGGGTGCTCTCTTTGATGTGATAATTTTCAGCCATACATAACGTTTGAACTTGTCATCTTTCACAATTGATACAAAATCTTCCAATCCTTTCTTAACCATACACGCTACCCCTCCTTGCCCTCTTTGTTTCTTGATTCTTTGACCACATCAATGAATGTACATTGTAATCCTCCAAGCCGTTAATCCTTTGTGTATCATGCTCCCAAGTTTCACCAAGAAGTACAACATCGGCTTTGCTTGTTAGTTCATCAATGCCAACTCCCGCATTCCATGGGTATCCATTACAATTTCAAAAGCATATTTTCAATTGTAACTAGGTCTCATTGGTCACACGTCCCTATTTTCTTGAGGGACTTGCCTCCTCCTTGGGCACATTTTCTTCGTGAGAGATCTCCTTGTTTTTCTTATTCTTTTCCTCATATGCCTTGCGACACATATTTTGTTGCTTAATAGTGTGATCTTCATATACAAAACATTTCGTATCCCTCAAATAGATCCAACTATTATCAAGGATAATCTTTTGTTTGGTCTCATCTGACATGATGCATACAATTGGTCGTTCTCCTGAGCGAAGAGCTTCTTGCTTACCCACTCTATGTGCTTCATAGACCATAACTCCGGACATGCCAAATTGGGTTTTGAAGAAATATTCAATAACAATGGGAAGAGAGTCTCTAACTTCTTTTTGGGAATTCCATGAATAATAATGTTCTTGGAGCGTTGCTCTTGTTTCTTCAACTCCTCCACATCCACATTCTCAACATTCTTTGTTTGAACCATGGCTTGCATGAGTGAGGAATTAAGAACCACATTGTTAACACATACATCACTCCAAGGCTTGTTTGTGCATACAATTTTCATGTTGCACACATCCCGGCTCATGGTCTCAAAATTATCCTCTTTCAATACATGGTCGTGCTCTACTTTGCTCATGGGCTCCTTCAAAGCATTCAATTACACAAGAGAGCGTTTACATTCCTTGACTTATTCTTCAAGTTGCATCAAACATGTTGTTTGCATCTCAAGTGTCCTCTTGAGATTCTCATTCTCAATCCACAAGTACCCTTAGTGTGTCATTCTCCATTGCAAGTGCCCGTAAGTCTTCGCCTTGTTTGTTTACATTCTCTTGCAACAATACCAAGTATGCCATGATCATGGTTTCTGATGTCGTTTGGCTGGGTGGTCGTGTTGCTATCTCAACACTTGGGATATTTTGGATCATTTTCCAGAATGGTTGTGGACCTTGTTGAAGAAGAAGAAACCTTGCGAGTGTTAGAAGACATTATATGTAAAATAAGAGATGAGAGGCGACTTTCTTGAACCTGTTCACTTCAAAAATGCTGCTACAAAAATGCTTTTCATAACGTTGAATTTTTTTTATCTTTACATCAATACATAGAGGGCATTGTGCTCTTCAATTGAAGCTATAGATCACCCAAATCGGAGTTCAAATGAAGAAGTTATGATCAAAAGAGTGAAATGTTGTCTACTAGGTCAACAAATGGCTATGCTAGGGGAGAGAGAGAGAGAGAGAGAGAGAGAGAGAGAGAGAGAGAGAGAGAGAGAGAGAGAGAGAGACTGTTGAGATTGACGATAAATATCTCCCTTCAACTCTCTCTCTCTCTCTCTCTTTGCCTCCCTCTCTCTCTTACTCACAATGATGCACTCGCACCCACTTCACATCATTGTGAGTAAGAGAGAGAGGGAGGAGAGAGAGAGAGTTGAAGGGAGAGATAAAGAGAGAAAATCTAAAAAAGTAAAAGCTTATTTTCTTTTTAGGAAATTCTATATAAATATCCTGATATTGTGATTGACATAACTTTGTATCAAATTTTGAAGGGTTCAGAGAGGCAACTCTCTCTCTCTCTCTCTCTCTAGCGCCCACTTAATGCAAGGGGGAGAGAGACAAAGAGAGGGAGGGAGGGACAGTGGGCGGGAGAGATAAAAGGGGAGAGTCTTGAGAGAGAGATATACGACGAGAGAGAGAGAGAGAGAGAGAGAGAGAGAGAGAGAGATTTTATTATCATCCTCAGAGGTCAAATATGACCTATGGGACCAAATTTACATGTGATGTAGTATGTGTATGGATGATGAGTGACTCTCGATGCTCCAAAATTGTGGTGATGAGAGTCGCAATGGAGAGCCCACACTATGGCTAGGACAAGAAAGTGTGTAGCTCTAAGTCATGGCTGAAAATGTGAGAGAAGCAAGTTCGGATGTGACAAAAAACTGAGGACTCTAATAGTGTGTGGTACTCAAACTCTCAAACTTGTAGTGAGCATAATGTGCACAGTCAATTTGACTCTTCTTTATTGCCACAACGCCCTGTCTCGCATCGAACGGAATGGGAGCTAAGCCGAATGGCTGCAATAGTGCGTATCACCGACAAGGGGATACGTTCAAGCATGTAAGCGTGAGTACAATTTCCTCTTTCAGCGAAGAACATGATTTTGTAGTTGGGGGCAATATGGGTGGTGTAATGTATGAAGCGTGACCCACCGGATTTCTCCCAAGCCGTGATACATTGGCGTTGTAGCAAAGCTTCATTCACTTGGGAGTCAATTGAAGTATCATGTAGCAAGTGTAATGCATCCCATCTCCCAAACCACTTATTTATGTCTTGCATCCATCCCATGCTCCAGATCTTGCTTTTATGCGTCTTTTGAACTTTTTTGCTTGCTTCCCGTGCAATTGTAGGAAGTGGATGTGAGGGGTTTTGACGCGTCTTTATCATGTATTCCACAACCCTTTCCATGCCCATAACCTCAATTGGAAGAGATCTCGACTCAAGAAGTTGGAGCATATATGGTGTTTGTGTCTTAACTGGAGGAAGTTTGTAAGAAAATGCTTTTGGACATTCTCAAACTCTTTCCAAGTAGACTTTCACATGCTTCCGTCCCACACTTCAACTCCATAAAGAAGAACCAATGTCACCAATGCATCAAAAAGGTACTTCTTGAGAAGCCAATACTTGATGTTTCCCACATTACACATGTTCTCAAATGCATAATATGCTCTCTTTCCCGCTTTCAAACGACGCATAGCACATTCATACCACTTGTGATTGGACGGAACCTCAAGGCAAAGGTACTTAAATCTCGCGACAATTTCAAGTGTCTCATTGTTGTACACAATGCATGGCTTCTCCTTGTGGTTGGTTTTCACAAGTATAACGTTTTTTCTGAATTGATTCAAAAAAGCTTATGGTTGTCCTTAAGAACTTTTGCTTAAATAGTGGGTTGATTGGAGAGAGAGAGAGAGAGAGAGAGAGAGAGAGAGAGAGAGAGAGAGAGAGAGAGAGAGAGAGAGAGGGAGAGGGAAAGAGAGTGGTAGGGAGAGAAAGAGAGAGAGAGAGAGAGAGAGAGAGAGAGAGAGAGAGAGAGAGAGAGAGAGAGAGAGGTAAAGGGGGATAGAGAGTAAACAAGGGAGAGAAAGAGAGAGCGAGATGGGTGGGGGGGGGGGGGGGGGGAGAGAGAGAGAGAGAGAGAGAGAGAGAGAGAGAGAGAGAGAGAGAGAGAGAACAAGAGGGAGAATGATAGAGAAAGCGCGCGCGCGCGTGTGTGTGTGTGTGTGTGTGTGTGTGTGTGTGTGAGAGAGAGAGAGAGAGAGAGAGAGAGAGAGAGAGAGAGAGAGAGAGAGAGAGAGAGAGAGAGTGAGTGAAAGAGAGAGCAGAGAGAGTGGAGGGAGATGGAAAGAGAGAGGGTTCATGGTAGAGAGAGATAGAGAGAGCGAGAGAGAAAGATAGAGATAACATTACAAGCATTGTCTTGCAGATCAGAGCCCTTGTGCCACATTTTCTACTCAAACTTAAGATGTGCCCTTCCAAGAAATTTGATGCTAGAGCTTACGTTGAGTTCATTTACATTGGTTTAGGCTAGATCGATAAGACATTGAACTTGGCTTATCTTCATGGGAGCAGATTTCCATCTAGTTGCTATTCCGTTGTAGTGATAGAAGTATATGGTGGCAAGGATGCTTCTCTCCCTCATGTCCCTTCGTCGAACAAAGAAATGACTACCCTGAAGAAGGCAGAGAAAGTCTTATTGCATGGCCTAAAAGCAATCTAGTATTATTTTACGCTATCTCAAATGGTTCTAGATTAACTTCTCCTTGCGTGTAAACTATTAAAGAACTAGTATTGTGTTGTTGTTACAGCAAGGAAATAACCACAAGAGATGTCTCCATCTGCTAGTGTCTCGCTTTCCAAGAGCAGGTCAATTAGCAGTGTGTCATTGCCACCCGTTGCGACAACAAAAACAACATCTAAAAAGGGTGCAAAAGGAAAAGCACAAGTGCAGGAGGGATCCTCTTCTAAACTTGTTGCTGATGTTCAAGAATCTGAAGAAAAGATTGATGACAGGGAAATAGAGGCATACATGTGAGCAAGAGCAAACACTGGAGTTCAATTTCCAATTAAAGAAGATGTTACAGTTCGCCAAGATATGTTGTCAAAACATCTTCAAAACTTGAAGGAGCATAAGAGAATTTAAGTGCGATGGAGCAATAAATGTTGCAAAGTGTGGGTTTAAACATGTTTTGGACCATGGAGGGGGAGCGCGAGCCTCCAATACCTTAGGTTACACTATGCCGATTGACTAAGTTGGAGAAATCAAGACAGGTTAGCTAGGACCTTAACCGGCTAAAACCATTGGCCGATACATTCTTGATGGAGGGGTACTATGAGCCTAAGGGATGCTTTATATGCTCGCTTGATGCACCGGGATATCCTTCCATCTATGTAGACTATGACATCTTGTAAGCATGGGATCCCTTATGGCAAGCAGCTAACGATGAGTTCCATGCCAAAATTAAATACACTTGCTGGGCTGACTTATCCGGCAAAATTTTGTACACTTGGGATGGAAATCATAGGTTGGCCGCATGGATGGGAGTACTGAAAGAGAGTAAGATATATTGTCAATAGTTTAAACCTACATATGTGTTCATTGCACTTATCATGGATCCTTTTCTTTGGTTTTAGGTGTTGCTTACGACAAAGACGTCAATCTGCACCCAAGAGTTTGAGTTGAACTAGTGGCAATAGACTCTTTGAACGAGGCTGATAAGTTGAGCATTGCCATGCATATAAACAAGTAAGATCCTTTGGATGGTGGTGCATGAGCATCTTTAAAAACATTTTGTCTTGACGCTTTCTTTTTGAATCCTTGAATCCCATGTAGATTGAACGACATAGGTTACATGGCTACCTCTTACACGAACATGATGTGGATGGTGTGGGAAATGGGACTTGCTTCGAAAGAGGCTATCATGCCAAAGCTATCGTGTGTAGTAGTTCATAGCTTGATGCAGGCAGAGATTGACAGGAGAGCTGGAAAGAAATCATGGTACAATGTTCTTGTCGCTCTGATGTCACAGCTTCTTCACCCTGTAAGTAGCATCAAAGTGTTCAATTTATAATTAGATCAATTTGTTTATGTCAAATATTTGAATCATCGTTGGCCATGTGTGTAGGACAAGTATACCCTTGCTCTAAAAAAGATTATGGTAGAGAAGGATACAATGTTGTCCTCAAAGTTTCAAGCCTAATACAAAAAGGCATGCTTTGAAACGGATGGGCTATCTAGAAGAATGACAAAACATGCATTGGCCATTGTTGACACAGCCTTGGGAGCTGATTGGTGGAGGTTGGTTGCGTTTAATTCTGTAATGGTATATGAAAATATGGATGGAGTACAAATCAATATTGATCCATATGAACGCCCATACAGGACATTGCAAACAATCAAGTTGACCAGCCGTCCAAAGAGGGTGACGAAAGAACGATTGTATGGGTTGACTTGTGTAGACCTCCCCACTAGGAGAAAAAACCTACTTTCTCCGTGTGATGGCTTCAAGTGATTCAGCAGGTGTGAAGAGTCTAGACATCCCTTAGACTGGTAAGTTGACTATCTCGCTACCTTCCTATTTTATAATTGGGCAATGAGAATTTGAAATATACAATGTGTGATTGAAACAAGAGAATGTGTTGTCGTTCGAGATTGGTTGTAGATCAAGGTTTTGTCGTCATCTATTGTAAATGAGGCCGAAAATGTCCATAGCTCTGTCAAGAGTCTACATTTGAAATCGATACCTGGTATGGACCTTGACTCGTTCCTTGAGGACGCCAAAGAGTAGCACATGGGTAAGATCTTTGCTTATGAACTAGGTCTAATCAAGAAAGGACCGCAATGTCAGATGAGCAAGGCATTGGCAAACATAGGGAAAAGATGTCTATGCAGGTATGTATTTTATATATTTAGAATGTACAATTTAATTTTGGTGCTTACAATACACTACGTTGTGTTAGATGGTTACAAAAGTGCAGCTTCAACATTAAAAGTGTTAAAAGTTTGCAGACATTGCTTGATGTTGAAAAAGCAGACTACATTTTCAATCCAAAATGCAGATAGCAAGTGATTTCCAAAGCACTGTTTATACGAAATTGTCATGGTTCTTGGAGTATGGTGAGGGGTACCTTCCTCCCAACGAGGAAAAATCACACAATGATGTTGTAAAGGATAGGGAGGAAAGAGCGGGTGGAGGTGCACAGAGTACTCATCACCAAACCCCCCAAATGCCCGCGACGATGGAGTCTAGTGTGCAGGTGTCTCAAAGAGATATGTCTCAGGTCTATGCTTAGTAGTTTCATAAAACGAGTTTTTTTTTTAAATTTCTTTATACGAGTTCGTTTTTTATAGTGATTTCAATTTTGTTGCACAAATAGAGCATTCCGGAGATGCTATAGGCTCTCAAGGACCTGTTCGTAACAAGGAAAAACGTAAGTTGTGTTGCCATTCAAAGATTAATAAAGCATAATTCACTTTTTGATTTCTATCTTTGTGGTGTTCAGGAAAAAGGATTGGAATGTATACGAAGGAAGTGATTGACTTTGCAACAAGTCTGGAAACAAAAATATTGCATGTGTCGGACGTGCCATTAGTTATGTACTCATCATCCAATAAGTGGCCTTATGAAGGGTGATTATTCAATATCGTGTGAATTAGGATCTTGCTTGATTTGCTGACATGGCCTGCTCTGGTTTGGAGAATTTTTGTAGATAGTAAGTGGTCGCATTCAGATTGCACATTTCAGTTTGGACAAAATAGAGGATGACATGAAGGATGCTTTGCTGAGCATTATGAAGCCACACATTGTGAAGAAATGCCTTTGTCCATTCCGTGACGGGTCGACCGTTGAGTCTGTAGTGAACGCTTCTATTTTGTTTTTGCCATCCAATACTCCTGTGTATGGGCTTTTTTATTATGAAGTGCCAGATTGGAACAAAATGGAAGTATGCCAGTTTGGACAACTCGCTCGGCTCCTGCTTGCAACAGCCGATGATAAAGCGTGTTTGTGGTGGTCTGCCGATTTGATAATTAGGGCATGGTTCGTGATATTGCTACTATTGTTGGATGGCATGAAGATCATCTAAACGTAATTGTTTGTAAGACATTAATCTGCAAGAAAGAAGATAGGATTGTGCGCACATTGTTAATGTTCACAGTGAGGAAAGAGCACACTTGGACATTAGATACCTTGTGCAAGAGAAAATTGCACCTCTTCAAGAGCAATTGATCAAAAGCTCCACACAAGACCTACTTGCCTCTCTCTAGACATTTCAAAATGGTACGCAGGCGAACCATCTTGAGTGCTAACTCTTTGTGTGTGTACCAGGTTGCATAGAGGGTGTACCACTATTTTGTTTGCCTTGTGTAGATGCAACACTCCATTGGTGCTATGAAGTCATAGTGCTTGGGGCTGGTATTGCATTGGCTATACCACCTAATAACACTCTCAAGTGTATTGTGGCATTTTCATGGTCTATGCCATTACATCTACCTCCATTTGCCCTATTATTTGTTCCATTTCCTAACCCAAGAAAGTGCTCCCTAATGCAAGGTGCACTTCTTGATTTTTCTTTGCCACATAAATTGCAAAGCCTATCTATAAATGACTTAACATTCTCTACAAATTGCCATTCAAGCTATGGCACCTTACCAGCAATCTTGTGCTTACCTTTATTGGAAACTTCGTTGCTTGATCCTTCACTACTAGTGGATGGGTGATGAGAACCATCTTCATTGATGTTTTGGGAGCAAGCATTAGCATTCACAATAACTTCACAAGTCACCTATGCATGCATACAATTACAAAAATGCTAGGTTTTTGTAATATTGAAATTAATTAAACATTTGGATAATAAGATACAATGACATACATGCAAAAAAAATCAAAAAAAGAAACCAGCTTCATTGATGTTTTGGGAGCAAGCATTAGCATCCACGATAGCTTCACAAGTCGCCTGTACATGCATACAATCACAAAAATGTTAGGTTTTCATAATATTGAAAATCAATTAAACATTTGAATAATAAGATACAATTATATATATACAAAAAATAAGGTAAAATTGATGTAGTGATGAGGAGCACCATTCCAACAATATAAATGAGCCACAAGCACTTGCATGACCTAAACCCTCCACAAGAATGCTCCTTACTTAAAATTGTTTCTAGACAACAAGGGAGGTACGTAATCGTAAAATACAAGTACACTGGTATAGTGATGAGGAGCACTCCATTCCAACAATAGAAATGGGCCCCAAGCACTTACACCACCTGAACCCTCCACAAGGATGCTCCCTACCCAAACCTGTTTCTAGGCGGATAGACACCCAGGGGAGGTAACTATTGGTAAAAGAAAAATACGTCGGTGTAGTGATAAGGAGCACTCCATTCCAACATAAAAATGAGCCCCACACACACTTGCACCACCTAAACTATGCACCAGGATGCTCCCTACCCAAACCTATTTCAAAGAGGATAGACACCTAGGGGAGGTAACTATTCGTGGGTTTTGGAGGAAAAAAGGTCAAAAACATTACATGATAAAACTAAAGCCTAAAGGATAAACCTCAAGTTTTAGTTCTTTGTGAGGGCTCTAGAGAGTGCCAAAATGGGGGTCTAGGAGGATGGGACATTGCTTATATAGCTATTAGCCCCATCGGGCAAATGAAAAAGCTCGATGGGCATCGAGGACTCCCGATTCCAAGTAGTCAATGTAAATTGGATGTTATTAAAATTCCCATGGGGTGTTAATAACATGAGCTATTACCACTTCACGCTTCACGTGAAGACATGAATGAAATCCTTGCTTGAAGGTATTCAATTGCATCCCATAGAGGTTGTATGTGAGCTCGGCTTCACTGAAAATTGAGGCTCCAATCTAGGTTTTTGTGCATGGAATTAGGTCTTCACATGAGCTGCCTTTTACCAAAATTAGATGGAGTCCTTGAATCCCATACCTTATGGGTCAACTCTCCCAACTCTGTGAGCTAACCACTTAGCCAAATGGCTTTCGACATGGGGGCTTCAAGAAAATTGAACCTGATGGGTCTACCGTGCAAGGTAAACCACACACACACACACACACACACAAAATCCATAAAATTAATCTCTTAATATGATGAGGAAGGAAGCTCCAAAATGTGAATAGAAGGGCTTTATAGAAGGTTAGAGAAGGTGGTAAGGCTAGAGATGAGAGATGTGCGAGATAATCTAATCTATGTTGGCTAGTTTCTCTTTTAAGTCCTTGACCATTTTAACATATACATCAAAGGACCACCCATGCATATATCCTCAAGTTACTTTCTCCTTGAGTAAAGCCATATAGTTGTTGGGATATGGAATTTACCTTAGGTGATTATAACTTCTTGTCTACATGGAGCCTAGGTGACATAGGGCACATGTGGATGTGTAGTCGGATGGTGAGGTGGATGATGTACTACAATTTTGTGCTTCACTTGTACTACATCCTAGCTCTTCTATATGAGAGCACTCTTGTAAATATTTTTCCAAGTTCATTCAATCTAGTTATCATTTGGGTTTACTCTCTCTCTTGCCCTCTCTCCCCTTGAGCAATTAGTGTGCTAATTAGAATTATGATAATAAGAATGCTACTTTGCTCAATGCCCCTTAACCTTTCAACTGGTATCAAAGCCATTAAGGATGATTAAGGTCTCTTAACCATTGTTAATTTCTATTGGTATTCCTCCTAGCTATTTGCATAACCTATATGTAAAAAATGGATGTACAAAATAAAAAGAAATTTTGATTGTAGTCTTGATAAGTATAAAGCAGGATATGTTGCACAAGGATATTCCCTCAAAGAATGCATAGACTACATAAAAACTTATGCACCCACATCAAGAATGTATTTGATTCATATAGTAATTACCTTAGTGGCACATCAAGGTTGGTCACTATACCACCTTGACATAAAAATAGCTTTTCTTGATCCATCTTCCATAAAAACTACATCTTAACTAATCAAGATATGGTTGGTCTACATATATTACAACCTATAACCTTTGCTTTTCAAACTATAACAAAACAACATTTCAATTTTTTGACATTGTTGCTCAACCACCAAAGCATACATCAAGCAAGCAAAGACATGTAAGTGAGCAATGGATATCTTCTTGCCATGAGAAGCCATCATATGGAGTGATAGATTGCAAAAAAACAGTCCACATGACAGCCTCAAGACAAAACACATGGCAAAACTTGGCTTTTGACTATACATCTTGCCATTTTTATAAGTGACTTGTATTTTCCCTCGACAATGCCATTTTGTTGAGAAGTATAACATTTTTCCCAAAAGACAGCTTTCATGTACATGTTTATGTGATTCCTCAAAAGGAGGCAATGAGGCAACCATATCAAAATTTTGCAAATTTATACAATAGGGTATAAAAATTCAAATGAACAACCCGTGCATGCCAAAGCTTTGCATTTGAAACAACCTTAGAAATAGAAGGTGCACATGGTGAACCTTCTACAAATTTTTTGTAAGCATTGAGCAAATACAACCCATGACACAGTGCTAAATGCCACGATAGTCTCACCATCATGCACAATACATTGGTCATCCACAAACTTGACCACAAGCCCAAGTTTTGTGCACGTACAAACAAAACATTCTTCTTCATCCAAGGTACATATAGAGCATAAATAAGTGTGAAGGAATTGCCACCTGCAATAGTAAGCACAATCTTTCCAACTCCCTTAATTGGATAGAGGCATTGTTGACACATGTGATAGTATTCCCGATAGGGGTAATCTCTAGAGAAGTTAAGAAATCATAGTGACGTAATGTGCTTGGTTGCATTACGTCAATGTACTACACTTGATCCATAGACTTTGCAATTAATGCATTATGAGTAGATGGGTCATATTGAGTTTTTTCACTAAAGACTCGTTATCTATTTTGCACAACATTTGCAAAGTCAACGTTTGAATAAGCATCTAGAATTGCTTCATTTACCTCTCTCTTGTGACCTCTTTAGCCTTAAGCTCAAGATATTGGCTAATGAGATGTTCATTTTCCTTACAATAATGGCATTGCATCTTCTTGTTGCCTTATCATCATAGTTCTCAAGTCTATTGTTGTTTGAAAAAGAAGCAGTTTCTGCAAGCCCATTGCTCAAAGAAGTATTAGGGGTGGCAACATTAATAGTCTTTTGTTGAGCAACCACAAAAACGTGTTCAATAGTACATTTCTTAGCCCTACTTTTAGATTGGGTCTCTTGCGGCGCCCACCATTTCCAATGGTTTCCATGAGAACCAATGGTTTTCCAAGGTCTATGCCTTGGTCTTAAGGCTTAAGTACATGCTTATAGGGTGCTACAAGTTCTTGGTTGTGGATAAGGGAATTCATGTACAGTCACGTCCCTATTTTTTTCTACATCTACACTTAAAAACCACTATTACATGCTATGACTGTGGACAAGGTACGGCTATGCATTGAAATTGCACTAAGAGATAGAGATGAGGGTGAAGAAGACGATCCACACAAACTGGGTCCAAATTGCCTCCATGCACAAGTGAGATTCTCCATAGTGCATATATTTTCTTGTATTAATTTAACCCAAAAGTCAGCTCAAAAGAAGAGGTAACTTTTATATCAAGTAAAAAGTATCTATTTGAAAAGAGAGTTTGCACAATCTAAGAGAGGTTGCTTATGAAGTAAGGGCTAAGTAGACTTTGCTCTTTATTGTAGAAGGGGAGGCTGCTCAAAGTGAATGAGTCCTTGTAGTCAACATCTACTCATATATCAATACACATCAATTACACATTTTATGAGATTCCTAACTAATCAAGATATGCTTGAATTGCAAATGATACACCCTGTAGTTTTCGCTTTTTAAACTATAACTAAAAAAAAAAAGGTTTCATAACCTCCAGATCCAAGTTTTTGCATTATTTCTTAAGAGCATAGGCCAAGCAACCAAAGTTGGGCCAAAGACATGCAATTGAGCAATGGATGGGCTCCTTACCATTCTAGGCTTCATATGGAGTGATAAAAAGTGATAGACTGCATACTTTAATGTGATACCTCATTGGTACATACATAGTAGAGAAGTGAACAAATTAGATGAGATGCAATTTGTGCCACTTTTAGAGCACCAACATGATCCACAAAAGCTTCAATAAATGCATCATTAATAGATGGGTCATATCGATAGTGCGTGCACATTAAAAGTTTATTTTGCATTTTACACAACTTTTACCAAATTTCCATTTCAAGAAGCATCCACAATGGTTGTATTTGTCTCTTTCTTGTAAACCTGGTCGAAGGTGAGGGGCCACATGGCTTGGGGATCAAAGCGGGTTGTGATTCGACTATGATGGCTTGGGTGCTTTATCAGCAACGTGAGCAGAAAGACCCTCACATTACCCAAGAGCTTAACGAGAAGGATCAACATGCCCTTACCATTTGGAAAACCTGAGACATATTTAGCGAGCAGTAGGCAACCATCTTTAGTGAACAACTTGTGCAAGAAGTGGTAAAGTACATGCAATGAAAGAGACACATGCATGGGTGTATCTACTTATGGCTAAAAATGTATCGAGTTGTATTGTGGGCATCCTACATTTTGATTGAGGGGGAAGTATATATCCAAAGAGCTCAATGCAGTTTTGGTGAGTCATTGGATAAAACACCAATCTACAATGCCACATACCCCTCTTTCAAATAACATTGTAGAAATGAAAAACAAGTCACGTATGGACATGGCACGATGTATGGTCAAAATCCAAGCTTTGCTAGATACATTTTGGCTTGAGGTTGTCATGAGTGTTGTGTGGACACTAATCAAATGTCCCACTAAATCATTGCGACCTATCATTTTGAATGAAGCTTGGCATGGTAAGAAGCCATCTATTGGTCACTTGCATGTCCTTGGGTGCTTGACCGATGGTTCATTGCTTGCAACGATGTAGAAAATCAATTGACAAGGTTGCAAAATGTCTTTTTATTGGTTACAATTTAGAAAGCAAAGATTACAAGGTGTATCATTGCAAACCATGTTTATCTTGATTAGTTGAGATGCATTTTCATGGATGCAACATAGTCCTTGGTACCATGTTCTAGGAGACATATGTAAGTTCACAAAATGTTCATGATACATTGTTTGCCTTTGTTTAATGATGGAGTACAAATAAATCCTAGTGAGGCACATAAACAACTCCTGTAGATTTCAAATGATGTGATGGATCATTCCATCACTAATGTCAATGTACAAGATGTGCTTGTTGAGGATAGGACTAAAAATGAGCAGGCTAAAGGTTTGCCAAAATGGTTGGTACAAGCTTCACCCGATAGTGAATTGGGGTATACCTTTGTCTATTGCACTCATTCAAATTCTCAACATGCCTCTTATGTAACAAGATTGTTAAGCTTTGGCTGTATTTGAGATGTGAGATTAAGAGAAACCTTTGCCATTTGATGAAACACAAAATTCAAAAACTTGGTTGGATACAATGCAATCTGATATGTTGTTATCATGAAGAATGGCACATGTTCTTTGTGTTACTTCCCCACTACCAAAAAGGCCATTCGTACTAAGTGAGTTTTCACATTGAAACATAAGCCTACAAGTATTGTTGATCAATATAAGGCTTGACTTGTTGCAAAAGATTATGCTCAAGAGATGTCATAAAATATAATATCTAACTTTACCAAATGATTTTCTCATATTAAACTGATCATATAATATGGAAAGATAATGGGGAAAAGAGAGTTAGGATATAGATATGTGCTTCTAGACCTATCTCAACAAGGGATCAAAAGGAGAAATGGCTGCATCTCAATAGGGGTCCAAAAGGAAACGGTCTACCAAAGAGCAATGTGCAATAAGTGCTTCTAGATTTACCTCAGTAAGGGACCAAGAGGAGAGGAGATGGTTACATCT
The DNA here is from genome assembly GCF_014529385.1 of Adiantum capillus-veneris. NCBI lineage: Eukaryota > Viridiplantae > Streptophyta > Polypodiopsida > Polypodiales > Pteridaceae > Adiantum > Adiantum capillus-veneris. Next base: position 138,843,895 of record NC_140951.1, on the reverse strand, counting down.
TAATAGGGGCCAAAAGGAGGTAGTCTTCCAAAGAGAAACATGCATCTAATGAATCCTAAAAGGCCTTAGGATTAGCTTCATTGAAGACCTCCAAAAGTTAGTGTTAAAAAGTCCTTTGACCTTAGGCAAGCTAGGGCCCAAGCATGAGGTGCTTGTCGGCTTGCTAACTAAAGTGCTTAAAGTATTTGTGGGAACCTTGCTTGAGGTGATTCTCGTGCTTAAATGACTAAAGTTCTTGAAGTGTTCAATTCAAAGATAAACTCTCAAGAGGCATAAAGGGTTTCCATGCTTAATTGACTAAGTGCTTGAAATGTTCAATTCAAACCAAATGACTTAAGAAGAATAAAAGACACATGTCAAAATCCTCCACATGTGGCCGTCATGATGTGCTTGAATCCTATTAAATAGGCTTTAAAGGGGTCGAATGAGAATTTATATGCATAAAAATAAATAATTAAGTTATTTCTCTCGAAGAGGAAAAAGAGGACACATGTCCAAATGATATAATTAAATAATACAAGAGAGAGGGAGAGAGAGACAGGGGTGGACCAAGCCTGAAGGGGGGGGGGGGGGGGGGGGGGGGGGGGTATACTCTCCCACACACACACACACACACACACACACACTCTCATTATGTGAAGTGCAAAGTGCAAGAGCTCTATCTCCTTCTCCAAGCTTGTTGAGAAGTGGAGAGCCTACACCAACACTCTTGGCTATGGAATGAAAATCCAACCAAGAGACATGCTTCAATGCTTAAGCTTGCCATCTTTTTATTAATCTATTATGATATACTAAGCAAGAAGAGTGATGATAAGTGAGGAACTATTTATTTCTCCTATGAATGATTCTTCTTCCTCTTCCCTCATTCCCCACTAGCTCTCTCCACCTTCGAAGGTGTTTGAGGCCTTGGGACTGAGGCTTGGGATACTTAATGCTTTTTGCAAAGTTTATGTTATTCTCGTGATGCATGAAGCTTTCCATCTTCATAACATCACCAAGGTCACAAGGAACACAAAGATTGTATCGTACCAAGACTCTCTTGATGGGAGAATCTATAATACAAACGTCTTTTGGAGGGGGGACAGGCTCCAAGTTAAACCAGTCCTCAACTATTGTCATGTTATCTAATACTCTCTCTCTTGCAAAAGTATTGTTCATTCCAAGTTAATTAAGTACTATGTTTGTGTTGCTACCATCAATTAAGTTCACCCTCTATGTTCTCAAAGTAATCTCACAAAAATGCTCACTCTAATCCTCTAAATTCTGCAATCCTCAAAGTTCATAGGCCATTTCCATAACATTAGTATCAGAGCATTTGGTTTCTCTTTTCTTGCTTAAGAAGAGAGGTCCTTAAGTAGCCTATTAATGGTTGATTTTGTTAATTATATTAGGGCAAGTGGGATTGGGATCTATTGTCAATTTTGTTGAGCCCACTATGTGGGATATGGTGCACACCTCGGTGTTAATAATGGGGTCTTTTTAGACTTGCCTACGGCTTTACCATTATTGAGCCATAAGAAGTCTGAAAGGAGCTATCCCTTGGCAAGTCTGCTATGTTAGAGCCACCTCACTACTCTCTATAATTAACCAATTTGAGCCGTGGGTATAGATAAGTGCTTATTTTCAAAGGCTAGGAGGAGTAGCAACTAAGGTTTTGAATTGCCAAAGAATACACTAATTAAACACATAAGTACAATTAGCATGGCTGACAATAACCAAGAGAGTAGAATGATAACTTTGATTTTGCACATGATAATGCCCCCATGTTTATCAATTATCTTGTTACTAGGTTGCATCAAGCTATGGGAAACCCTATTTTGCAAGCCGAGTTACTCAACAACTTGGTGCTTATGGATTTCCCTTCCTCTCCGAGAGAGAGAGAGAGAGAGAGAGAGAGAGAGAGAGAGAGAGAGAGAGAGAGAGAGAGAGAGAGAGCTTAGGAGGTCTCTTGATGAGACTCCCGAAAGAAGACTCTCTCCCATAAGAGAGGAGGAATCCAAAGAATGAGAAAGAAGCAAATCCCTAAGTTCCTCTGAAGATGTGGCTCCACAAAGACGACGGTCTAAACTGTCGCCAACTCCTCCCAAGAGGAAACGTTCAACCCATAGTCCTTCTCCTCGTCATTCCAAAAGGGAAGAGAGGAAACAAACGAAGAAAGAGGTCAACCTCTTCTCCTTCTTCTTCACCTTCCTCCTATTCCGACGAAAGCAACAATTATTCTCCTAGAGAATACAAGAGGAGAGAACATCGCAAAACTTACCCTGCATGGCGAAGGTCCCAAAAGCTCAAGAAATTCAAAGAGGGAGGAAAGAGTATCTCTTTTCTGAACTATGATGGCACTTTGGTGCCACCGACAAAGTATTGGCCTTTATCCAACAATTTGATGTGGCCTTTGGAGACGAGGGCTTCATGGAGTCCTCCAAGATACGCCATGTAGCCTATGCACTTTTAGAAATCTGCTCGTCAATGGTGGACTAGCCTTCATGTCAATAGCGAAGCCCCAAAGACATGGAAAATTCTACAAGAAGCAATTTCTTGCAAGCGATGCCAAGGACAAAGTGCTCACCGAATGGCAAAGCTTGAAGCTGCTCTTCAGCGAGTCTCTCCACAAATGTAGACAAGTTTTGGGATTTACATCTCAAAGCTACGATCTTTCAAAGGTTACACTTCGTCGAACAAAAGCAACAATTTTGTGCGGTATTACCTGAAGAAATGGCCGAGTATGTCAACTCACAACGGCCGAACACCATCACCGAAGTCATCCACCACACGATGGTTGCTTCAAGGATCAATTTCCAACAAGGGGCGAGAAGAAATTTCAAGCCCATGGTTCAACCACATGGCTGCCAACATAAAGTTCCCTGAAAGGAAAATCTACTTCACCTATAGGGAAATGAGCATGTACATAGATGCTAATGAGTCAGGGAACACCATGTCCCTGGTAAATACGCTTGCTTTTGATAAGTCAATGAATATCTCTATTTTTTGCATATATGATTTTTGTTAGAGAATCTCTAAATGATTCTAATGTTTTCACAAGTAGCACTAAAGCGAATCAAGAGGAATTAGAGTTGTCTAATTTTCTAAATGGATTCCAAGATGTTTTCATTGATGACATCCCTAGGAGCTACCTCCAAAATGAGGGGATGATGACCATGCAATAGAGCTTCTACTAGGAAGCTCAGCTTCTACTAGGAAGCTCACCGCTTAATAAACCTCCTTATTGAGTTTCACAAGCTCAATAAGAGGAGATCATGAGGTAAGTGCAGGAATTGGTGGAAAAAGGGATGGTGAGGCTTAGCTCCTCTCCATTTTGTTCACCAGTACTTTTAGTGCAAAAGAAAGATGACATATATCACATGTGTGTCGACTATAGAGCACTAAAGAGGATCATAAAAAAAAGATTTCTCGTGCCGCGGGTAGAAGATCTATTTGATAAGTTACGGGTTTTTGGCTTGACAAATGCTCTATCTGCATTCAAACTCATGATGGACAAAAATCTTCAAGCCACTCAAATTCTTTTGAGGAGTACAGGTGACACCTCTAGGTAATCTTTCAAGTTGTGAGAGAGAATAAGCTTTTTATTAATCAAAAGGAAAGTGAACTTTTTTTCTACAAGAGATTCAATATTTAGGTCACATTATCTCTCAAGATGGTATCTGTATGGATCCATTAAAGTAGGAGGTAATAAAAGCATGGCCTAATCCAAGGAATCTACATGAACTAAGAAGCTTTATTGGTATGTGTGCGTACTATAGACCCTTTATAGCAAAAAAATTCAAATAGCAGGACCATTACATGACTTAACAAAGAAGAACGTTAAGTATTCATGGACTGCTAAGGAGAAAAATGCTTTTGACAAGCTCAAAGAGAAGCTTACCTCTCAACCAGTCCTTATGCTTTCGGGTCTCTCAAAGCCATTTGAGGTCCAATGTGATGCTTGTGGTGATTGTCTTGGAGCAGTTTTGCTTCAAGAAGGGCATGCCATAGCATATGAGAGCCAAAGGCTCAATGCCGATGAACGGGTCTTGGACATATGCGAAAAAGAGCTTTTAGCTATTCTACATACCCTAGACACATGGAAGCATATCTACGAATGGATCACAAAGCCTCAAGAAATTCATGACGCAAACCAAGCTTTACGACAAACAAATGAGGTGGGCAAATTTTCTTTCACAATTTAAATTTCATATTGCTTACATTGCTGGCAAGCACAACCAAGTGGTTGATGCACTTTCACAATGGCCAAGGGTAAATGTGGTGTCTATACCAACTCACAATGATCTATCTTTTATGATAGATGAGTATGCTACTAACCAAGACTTTAAGTAGGTAATTACAACCTTTGCATTAGGGAAGAAAAAAAGAACCATTCACCTTGAAGGATGGTTATCTTCCAAACGGCAATAGGCTATGTGTTACTCACCAACACAATAGAAAAGTCATGTATGAATCCCATGCTTCTCCTTATGTGGGGCAAAGAGGGATTCCATAATCTACTCTTTGAGGAGTAGAAATGTATTTCTGTTGGTCTACCATGAAAAGTAACATACAAGAGTATATTTCAAAATGCGTGGTATACCAAAAATTAAAATTTGAGCGAGGGAAGCAACTTGGATTGTTTCAGTCGACAGGCTTAGCAAAAAAGTACACTCTATGCCCGTCAAAAAGACTATTAAGCCACATCAAACCACAATCCTCTTTAGATCTAAAATTTTCAAGTATCATGGCTTGCCAACATCCATAGTGTCGGACAAAGATCTTAGAATGACTAGTAATTTCTAGAAGGGTCTCTTTGAGAATCTAAGAAGTAGATTAAATTTCTCTTTCGGCCTATCATCCACAAACGGATGACCAAAGTGAAATAACTAATCTAACGATTCTTGAATCTAATAAAAGCCCATGTCATGGAAGTAGATCAACGTTCTCAATGAGAGAAGTACCTACCTCTTATAGAGTATGCGTACAATGACATTGTGCATACTTCTATGGGGAAAGCACCTTTGGAGGTTAAAGAGGGAATATCCAAAAGTCCCTTACTACTTAAAGTATATGGAAAGATCTTCGTTGTTGTTGATGAGTATAGCCGAGAATTACAAGAATATTTTCCAAAGATTAAAGAGGTTATATCCATCTCAAAGCAAAGGCAAAAAGGGCTGCTGCTAATAAGCACAAAAGAGCCTTAGGATTTAAGAAAAATGATTGGGTCTTGCTAAAGTTTCTCAAGGCTTGTCTAAGGCATACTACGGGCAAGAATCCTATAGGCCACCAACAGTATTATGCTAAACTAGCAAAAAGATACTATGGTCCTTTTTAAATTCTAAAGCCAATCAATGAGATGGCTTATCAATTAAAGTTTCCCAACCATTGGCTCATTCACAATGTTAACCATGTGAGCCTACTCAAGCCTTACAAAGGAGAGCCACAAAAAGAACCAATAATTAAGGACCCACCAGAGATCGAAGATCAAGAAGAGGTGTTGCAGTCTGAATCGATTCGACACTAAGACAAGGTACTAAGAAACGGTAAGACTATCTAATGATATCTTGTTGAGTTTAAGAATTAGATGCTAGATGGATGCAAGGAAGCTAGCTTAAGGATAATATGAACCTTGTCAATGATTACAATGCTAAACTATTGTAAGCAAATGAAAATACATTTTAAATGAACAGCGTTTTTGTTTTATAAGACTTATTCTCTTTCTTTTATTGTGCACAAAATTTAAGAAGTATGCATGCTTAGGATCATGTTTGTGGTGACAACGTCTCCCAAACACCAAGTAGAACTTGTCACTCTACTTTGGAAGTATGATATGGACTAAAGAGCGACATGCTTGCGGTAGCTAAGTCTCCCGAGCACCAAATGGATTAGTCATCCATTCTGGAATGATGTCGTAGGGTAAAAAGGGATCCTCTACCCGCTAAGAAACATGGACTAATGACTAGGCTTTATCTTCTCTACATCATAGTCGAGGACGACTATGATTTCAAGAGAGAGGTAATGTCATAAAAAATGTAACATTTAATGGTCTAGTAACTTCTGTGTAGCGGAAAATAACATAGACATACTGAGCATTTCATTAGAATAGATTCCTAATGAGCATAGCAAGAGTGCTTGGATGGAGAGAGCAACAAAATCATAACACCTAGTTAGATAGGCATGAACAATACTTCAAAAGAGAGAGAAATTAAGCTATTGACAAAAGTTGAGGACCGAATTTACATCGAGCCGGTCCCCCCTCCAAAAGGCTTTGTATTATAGGTTTCCCCCATCAAGGGAGACATTTTACAATACAATACTTTGTGTTCCTCCAATAACTTGCTAGTGCAAGCACCAAGATTACACTTGAAAACACAACATCAATTCCCTCACGGTCTCAGACCCAAAACCTCACACACCTTCGAAGATGGTGATAGCTAGCGGGGTGTGAGAGTAGAGCAAGAGGAAGAAGGAGTATTCTTACGAGAAAGAAGTATGTCTCCTCACATAATTACTCATAATAGCTTAGCATAGCTTAGTAATTAGCATGGTAGAGGAGATGAGCATGCATTGGAGCTTGGCTCTTGGTTGGATTTGCATCACAAAGCATTGGGTGATGCAAGATCATAGAGCTTTTGGCAAAATTTTCGAGGAAAGATGTTGTGGAGCCTTCAACAAAAGCTATGCCATGCAGTAAAATCCACACTAATAGTGAAGCAATCAAGGCTTGCTAGATTCCAAAACAATGCTTGACTTGAAATCTCAAAGAGAGGGGGGGGGGGGGGGGGGGGGGGGGTTCACTATATGTAAAACCTATATATGACGTGCATTCAAGTACTATTTATAAAACCCCTTATTTGTGAATTTCTCACCAATAAAAGAGACCCTTTTTCTATTCAATCTATAATTTCTTTTTCAAAAACAAATTTTCAATACCCTTTTGTATGTAAAAATGTGAAAAAAATGTAGAATCAAATAATCCCCAATTTGAACTCACGTAATACACTTTTTTTTGTAGTGACACCCCCCCCCCCCAAGCGTGAAATGCTAGCAAAAAAAAACCCCCATTATATACAGATCCTAGGATTTGTATATCAACCTTTTCCATTCAAGCACATTACATTCCCGTTACATTGAACACTTGTCACGGAGCTCACCTTGACGAGTTGGCTCACGGCAAAAACCTCATCCTAATGGGCATTGCGTGCTAGTAAGTTTGTTCAATATTGTTCTATTATGGAGAATCTTCTTGATTCTGATCGAAAGTTTAAGTGAAAAGTTTGAGTTTGTATCGAAACTTCAACTTTTGTTTGATAATCAAATTAAAGGGAAAATTTTTGAAGTGCTTTGTCTGAGTCTCTTCAATCTTGGACCCATTTCTATTAGGGATAATCTTCTTGATTCTGATTGGAGGCTTAAGTGAAAAGTTTGAGTTTGTATCGAAACTTCCAACTTCTGCTTGATAATCAAATTAAAGGTTTAAGTGATTTCACTTAAACCCAAACGCATTCATTTGTGCAACAAGCACTTGCTTGGCAGATCCAGAATGGTAACACCTTGAGTTTTCGAGAAGAGTCAATTGAATCACCAACTTATTTAAATGGGGGCGCTATTTTCTTCCTCTCTCGTGCATCAACATGAGGTAATTTTTACCTGCATACCTACCATGAATGCCCCTTCAAGTATTTATATTTGCAACCCATGTCTTGTGTTACAAGTGGGTAGATCTCAACCCTAATCAAGATAATATGTTGATTTGTAGGTTGGTGGGAGCAATATGTATATAGAGCGGTGATATAGAAAGTGATGCGAACTCAGGGGGCTCACCGTTCAATACCCCCCTCTATAACGTGCGTTCACAGGTATTAAAAAAACCCTCTTTTAACATGTCTGAATGAATAAAATGACTCCTTATTTTAGGATACTTTTCCAAAATTGAATATAAAAACCTCTTATTTCAATGTATCTCTGTTAAATTGTGTATATCTCTTGCATTTAAAAACCCCTCCTTTCGAACTCACGTTATACATTAACATGATTGCATAGTGCACCCCCCAAGGATGCGGACAATTTGAGGACGACCAATTGTGAGAATTTAAGAACAAATTTGTGTGCAGAGAGCTAATGTAAGTTTCCCTCCCAAGTGTTTTAGAAATGTTTTTATAATCTTACTTCCAACATTGGAAGCCCAAACCCAACTCTAACTTTAGGAGTTCCTTACCGTAATGGAAAGGAGGGTACATCTTACCATTATTATAATAATAGGGGAGAATGACACCTCCTCTCTTGGCACACTCATCTAGCTATTTTTTTAGTATGTATGTATGCTGACTTACAGTGTAAAACATGCACAAATATATAGATATATGCATATCCATGCCAGGATTACCCATCATAGCACGATGCTCCAAAATCTTTGCATCTAAAAACTCATCATGAAATTGCAAATGAATCCCTTCTCGACGCTGCTATTCAAAAGATACTAAATCAAAGTCTACTTCAAAAGATTCTAAATCAATTTGGCCCTTTCCTTGTTTCTCCTTTTCTTATTATTATCCCCCATTTCATAGCACTCCTTGTCTATATCTACTTGAAGGGATTGTTTACCATGAGTACATAGACGTGTTTTGATGAGTGCTAGCACTACAAATTGAACCAATTAAACGTGATTTCCATTCTTCACAATGTAAATTTATTCTTCACAATGTAAATTTATACAACACGGTGAGAAGTGCCAAAAAAACTAAGATTTTTTCTATGGTCCCTAGTGGTACATACTAGTAGGCTTTTAAAAAAATAATTGGTGAGAAGATTTCCCCTACCACCACCACTCCATCATCTACGACATGCACCCTTCGCCATCTGCACCTCACTTGCACCTTGCCGACCCCCCCACCCCCCCCCCGCCCCCCCCCCTCTCTCTCTCCCTACCCATCTCCTTTGATCTGCACGCCTCCTCCCGTGCACCTCGCCCACCTTCTCCATCCCCGTCTCTGTGCATGAAGACCTCCTCTTTGCCCCTCCAATATTGATTCAATGGCCTTCAAAATTTATGGCTCCTTCCCAACATCATGGTCAGTATCATTATTCCCATGATACTCCGTCACTATCTTCAACAGCAACATCGTCCCTTCTTCTAGCCCTTCTACTGTGTTGATGCATGGACTTCTGAGGTGTTTTGAGACCAGTAACGAGAGAGAGAGAGAGAGAGAGAGAGAGAGAGAGAGAGAGAGAGATCACAATAGAAGAGTTCAAGTACGTACATGCTGGTGAGTTTTTCTAAGAGGAATGAATTTTCTGTCATACAAGCAAAGATGTCACTAGTCCTCGTGTTCTTACTGCTCAATACTTTTGATGTTCCTACTTTGCTCCTTAGTGAATTAAAAAAAGGTCTTTTAAGGCCCCCATGCGTGATCAATTTGAAATCGAATTTTCGAGTAGGAAGTAACATGATGCCCCCCCACCCCCCCCCCCAACCCAAAATTTCTGTCATACAAGCAAAGATGTCACACTAGTCATCGTGTTCTTACTGCTCAATACTTTTGATGTTCCTACTTTGCTTCTCAGTGACTTAAAAAAAGATCTTTTAAGGCCCCCATGCGTGATCAATTTGAAATGAAGTAACATGGCCGCCGCCCCCACTGCTTTACAAATCGTTGGAATCTTGCCACTACTACACTCAATAATGCTGAATTCAACAATCGTATCCTCCGCACAATGGTGTTTTGAAGTCATGACGTCCCTGGTGTCCAACACAACGGAGAACCGTCGGTACCACTTTCTAAGGAGAAATCCCATTGTGATACAGCCACGATCATTTCTTTCTTCATAAAATTTGTACTCCTATACCCATGCAACTGAAGTATATTTTCTCCCCTTTAAATCCTAGTGCTATCTTTATATGAAATCTAGAACTGAAAAGAAAACATTGATAGAAACCAAGTAATTAAACTGTGATTAGAAACCATGAGAGAAAAAATCAAAAGTGAACTTTATACCAATATGAAAACTCTATTAAGCAAGCTACATAGTCGCTATTAGAAAGCACGAGACAGAAATAGAAACATGGACACAACTTGGGAAATTTCCAAGAGAACCAACCCCAACCCCAACCCCCACCGAGCGCATGGGGCCACCCCTACGGTCTTTCAAGGAAATAAATCATCTTCATTTATGACATGCATGGGCAACATGAGCTGTACCTAACGAGAAACTTTATAACTATGATCAGAATCCATGAGAGACAGAAAAACAAGGACACAACTCGAAGACCCACAATTCTCCAGGCAGAGAAGAATTAAAAGCAAGCACAAAGTGTCCTGGCTATGATACTCCCATTGCAACCCTTAATCAAAAACACTTGATTCATGGGAGGCTTCAGACAGCAATTACTTACAGTAGTAAGAAAATATAACGCAAAGCTTTTCCATTTGAAACATCTGGACCCTCTAAAATGTAACCTTCAATTTAGGGCACCTGAAAACCAAATGAACAAATCTAAAATTGCACGCACAACTATCCAAGGATTTTGTGACAGGCAGAGAGACTCCCATATGCTTATGTTATCTTTGCACACCCTACAAAAAGCTAGTTGAAAACCTTGCAGATCCACCCACTAGTAATCTCTAATCATGTGGTTGCTTTTGAATACTAAGGACCTTGCTAAACAGACCGCAGGACCTTAAAGGTCACCATACATTCAGGCCAACAACACCTTCAGCTTTCCTTCAACCAAAGGCATAACCACTCAGCTTTCTCAGTAGACACATCCATCACACATTAGGACCGCTCAACCTTTTTTCATCAAACAGAAAGAAAAGCAGGGCTCAATTGAGAGTTTTGCGATATTTGCATTGAAGAGTAAGGCAACAGTGTGCTCCATTCACAAGTATGTTTTCTCTGCAAATGTGAAGTTGGAGAAAGAAAAAATGCTTTAGGTACCACAGCAGCTTGATTTAATCTTACTACCAAAACCTTCTTCCACATCATTGTCAGGAATCTGTCTCCTTGTCTTTCTCTTCAGCTTTATGTTCCTGGAAAAAATAGAGGAGATCAGTGTAGACAGCTTTCTCACCATCCCTCAAAATTTGATTCTTCATAATGTTCTCTATCTAGCTTTGATTACTGCAGTTCGATAAGCTTGATACTTACACTTTCAGACTGCAGCGATGCAAGGACATCACGCACAGAAGGATCATTAGGATCGACTCCAGGAAGCTGTTTCCCAATCCCCAGAAATGAAAGGGTTAGATATCGGAAGCGGTACCAAAAGCAAGAGGAAGTTGACCTCAAACATTACCGATGACAGTATTGAAGAGACAAAACTTTGATCACCCAAAACTTTATTCATGTCGGAAGACCCTTCAGCTGTAGTTGCGGCCGGTCCCTGCATAGATATCCGCAATGCTGCACAGACACAAAACCTTCAACTGAATGCAAAAACCTCAAACTTCGTAATGTGGAATCTACTGATGATCTGTGCTGTGCTGCCAGCTTGGTATCTGTGCACCATTCACAGTAAGAGTAAAACACACACACACACGTATAGATAAAAACAAACAATTACACTTGAAAATGCTTTTAGAAAGGCATAAGCTTCCTGGATTGAAACTTGGGAGCAAGAACAAAATCATAAATCCTGATATTAGTTAAAGACTACATGAGAAACTACTACGTGCCTACCTAGAGGAGGCAAAACACAACCGAACTATACAAAGTTAAAAACTTGTCAATATGTGACCTTAACTTTGCTCCTTGTCCAAACAGGAAGAATAAGATGGTCACCTTTATCATACATAGCTTGGACAACAGCTATAACATCGCTACTCACGTCACCAATGCCGAAGAGCAAGTGCAAGTTTGTATAGAGTTCATTTACGATTAGAACGTGCTTTATAAACCAACGAACTGAGTTTCGATCACACTCCGGAGGTGATGGCGTACTCAGCCATGATAAAGGTTGGCACTTGTCGATACACCTAAAGATCTAAACAACAAATTAGTTTGTTACTAAGCTAAACAATAAGTGCCACAAGACATGGAGCTGAGTAGCACCCAGAGGTAGAAGAAACAGATAAGATTCTTATGACACAGCAGGTCCCAGCACACAAAGAGAGGAAAATTGAAGGGTAAGCTGGTCCGCAAGTATTTGGTCAAGTTCACGAACGATATATTTGTAGGCCTCTCTCACGAAATTCCTATTTTCTTCCTAATAGTGCGTATTTTTACGTACCTTAAACCTTAATCCATATAGGATTGCGTACTTTACGTACCGAATACGTACAGTATTTTACGTTTGGTTCCACCTTGGGCCAATCTCTCTGGGCACGGAACTACGCCGGGCTGTGTCGACTCAATTGAACTGTGATTGAATTTTGTGAAGTGTTTTAAGTAAATCTCTCTCTCTCGTGTCGCGACAGATTCCAGATTTGGGGTGTCCAAGTTTGTTACAGTGGTGTCAGAGCTCAGTCGATTTCTCTTCTACCGAGAAATCCAATCCCTTTTCTCGTGGCACACATGGATTCACGCAAGAATCAGACGACGACGACTCCTACCACCTCGGGAACCGGAGGCAGTATGGAGAATTTGAGTGGATTATCAGAGCACGAGTATGGGCCACCTCGGCCTACGGAGTACCAGCTTATGGAGACGCAACGTCAACAGCAAGTCGATGAGTGCGCAAAGCAGATGCTCCAATTTGCAAAGGATCCACAATATGCAAAATTTTTGACCCGTTAACCGATGGATGAAGTGCATACTCATTGGCAGAAAGCCATTGAGTCACCCATAAAACCGGCCCTCAAGCAATCTCCTACCCCAAGAATGTTTACTAAAGAAGAACTTAATGACGTTGTCCAAAAACGAATCAATCAACTTCTGAAAGCCAAGAAATCGTCCAAGAAACAATTGAAGAAGCGCAACAAAGGGACTAACTACCCCGGTTACTTGGGTCGTCAATCTTCTTTTGCAAATGCACAAAAACAAAAGAAGCATGTACGTTTCGAAGGTCCTTCGTCTTCTTCTTTTGACAGTTTGGACAGCTCTTCCTCTTCTGACTCGAGCGAGGAGGACAAAAAGGGAAAGAAGCGAAGCAAGAAATCAAAAGAACAAGAAAAAGGCAAAGAAGAGTAGATCCCGACCCGTTTCTGACAGTTCTACTGCAGAGTCATCCTCTAACAATTTGGACTCTGATGATCACATGTTTTATGCAAAAAAGAAACACTTTTATAGAGCCAACCAGTATGATTTCCTCGAAGACAAGGGCAAAAAGACCAACGAATTTAAAGAGGGTGGACAGTTAGTAAAGTTTGAATCCTTTTCCGGATTCCGAGATGTTCCCAAGGCTTTAGCTTTTATTCAGCAGTTTGATATAGCTTTCTCCAGAGGGTGCTACTCAGATTCCTCCAAGATCAGGAGGGTAGCATCATTCTTGAAAGGAAATGCTAGAACGTGGTGGTCCACTCTTCTTTTGAGGAGAGAAGCCCCGACTAAGCGGTTAAAGTTCAAACGACTCTTTATTTCTTCCTGGTTGACTCAGGAGTCGATTGAGATGTGCGGACCGCTTGGAACCATCTTCGAATGACCAATGCTGACACTTTGGATGCTTATTGTGAAAGTTTTGGGATGCTTTTCTACCAACCTCTTCTTTTAAGAAGGTCACTTTCAAGAAGCAAATCGAGCGGTTTTGTTGTGGACTTCCCAAAGAGATCCGAGATTCCTGCCTTGAGCAGAACTCGGAGTCCCCCATACAACGATTGATGGGACATGCTAAGCGGAGATTCTCTATACATTCGGGTAGCCTGACTTACCCCGCTGATGAAGTTTCGACGCCAAGGACCGGACAAAATTTGACAAGTGAAAATAGAAGAAAGAGGAAGTTCCAGAAAAAGAAGGATGCACGACCCCGATTGATCGAGGAGCAGAGAACTAAATATCTCAACGAGGGGAACTGTTTTGACTGCGGAGAACAAGGACACATCTCTGCGAGGTGCCCTAAAAAGGCATAGCAAGGACAATCTCAAGATAGGCTAGAGAGCTCCAAAGCAACAGAAGAGCATGGCAGAAAAGGCAAGATGAAAGCAGGACTGGTACCAGATTGTGTGGGGACCGACCCGAGTCAAATGGACAAAAGCACAAAACTTTACAGCGCATGGGGCAAAGTGAAAGATCAAGAAGCAAACTTCATTTCACCTGAATTGGCGGCTCGACTTGGAATTACGCCCGACGGATAGGGCAACAGGTGGAGGCAGAGCTAGCGGCACCCGAACGAGATATTGCTATTACACCTATCATTGACAAACTTTGTTTGCATTGTCAGGGGTATTTAGGGCACGAAAACTTTCACATCATGCCTTTGAAAGGGTGTGACGTCCTCCTAGGAATCCCTTGGTACCACAAGAACAACGCCGTGGTGGACTATCGAGCCCAGAAAGCGACTTTGACGAATGAAAAGGGCAGGAAAATTGTACTTGATGTAAAATTGAAGGGCAAGTCCGTCCCTACTATATCGGCTTCGGCCATTTCAAAATCAAGGTTGTAAGGTACGTAGTATTCGGTACGTGTTCGGTATGTACTGTACGTTGTACCGTATGGATTGGGCCATAAGGTACGTAAAATTCGTGGTTTATTTTTTAAAAGCTAAAAATACAGAAAATTTCAAATTTATATACAACCTATCTAGTTTAAAAACACTGCACAATACTTAAACATAGTCACAACTTTCCAAAAACACTTAAAATCACCCCATAAGTTAAGTAACCGCTAGAATCGAGTCCAGACCACATGGCATAGTGTAAGTCAAAAGTACATAACTGAATGCTGAATCCTGATACAAAAATAACATAGTCACTCAATGAAGAGTCTGGGTGGCTCAAGCAACAAAATAAAAAGCATAAATGAGTCATGACAAATGTCCAAGTCCCAAGACCCAAAGCACTGGGCAATCACTACTACTCAAAATCATCATCAGAGGCTGATGAAGACTCAGAGAGCATGTCTCCATCTGTCAAGACATTGCCCTCATCATCATAATCGGGCTCTCTCTCCTCTGGCACAGATGCTAGGGGTGCATCACGCTCATCTGGATCATCAGCCTCTGAACTCTGGGTGTGGATGAGTCGAACAGCCTCATTGGCTCGTTTACGAGCAGGCCGAACGGGTAACTTTCCTCTGCGAATGCTCTCTCTGTGTGCAACCTCTGGATCTACAGCAGCAATGCGAAGAGGAATACTGTAAGCTCGAGAGGGAGATCTAGTGACCCGACGATCCACGCTCTCTAGCTCCCTGTGCAACTCTCGAAGGATCTCCTCCTGCTCATCTCTTATCCGTGCATCGACCTCCTCCGCAGTAGGATCTGCCACCATCTTCAACTCTGTGGGATCCACCTACAATGACAAGACAAAACATAGTCCATGATTCAACACTGTCTTTTGATCATTGACTTGTTTTCATAAATGTGCATGTAAATCTCACTTGCTTGGGTGTCCCCAAGGCATGAAAGCTGCGCACAAGCCGCATGTTAGCACGGCAATAAACCAATCTCTCTAACTGCTTGGTGCTAAGACGATTGCGGATCTTCGTGTGAATAAGAGAGTATGCACTCCAGTTGCGCTCGCATGCCCCAGCTGAGCAATCCTAGAGCAATTCAAATAGCGAACACTCATGGGTCACAAGTGTCACGTGTGACAATATAGATTCATCATGCCATAAATATAAATTATAATTTAGACTTAAGTATTCACCTGAGAAAGGATGCGCAATGCAAGGTGACACAACTTGGGAAGGCCCTGGCGTCCATAGTTCTGCCACCATGTTAAAGGAAGCTTGGTAGCCTCCTTTCTCAATGCTACGGACCGCACAAAGGTGGGTCCTAAACTGTTCATGTAGCTACTCATCTCTGAATCCAGAATCAATTGCTCATCCTCATCGTATATAATGTTCAGATATTCAGAGCGTAGTGTGAGCAATGAAGCCTCCTCAAACAATTCTTGGCTCTTGTAGAGAGGATGGAGAACTGCAGCCATCCCATGGATGGGACGACGCATGAACTGCCATCGAGTCTCTACAATAGCCAAAATATCATCACGACTGCAAACAAAATAGTCACAGTAAGTATGTGTTTTGAAAAATTATAAAAAAGACATGTCACATGAGGACATTTGAGCACTTTGTAGTTTCTGTACTTACCGATCTGTGTGATGAGGTACATCCAAAAATGTGTGTCTTCATTTGCATAAACAGATGATACACCAACCCAAGTGTAGAGCCCTCCATGTCTGTGACCCGTAGTAGTACATACAATGGCTGTAGAGCCACTGCCAAGGACTGCACCTGTGTCCAGAAGGTCTCATCAAGAACCTTTCTTTGAATGTACTTGGTCGCCTCTGACTGAGCGTGGTGCATCAATCTCCACTTTGGATCCACAACTATCTGCAACAGTGGATCTCTCAATCTGAACAGCCTCTGAAGCACTAGATGCATGTATGCAAATCTGGTCTTCGAGGGACGCACCATGTCTACTATGCTGTGGCTCCTGAAGATTGCCAAGGCCTGGTGTTTTTTGCGGAAAAAAGTGGTAAGCTTAGACGCATCAGACACTGTAGGCTGCACCCAGGGAAGTTTGCCTATGTCCTCCATGAGAAGGTCTAGGCAATGTGCAGCGCATGGTGTCCACACAATGTGCTTGAACTCAGCCTCCACCATATCCCCCATGGCCTTGCAATTGGAGGCATTATCAGTGACCACCTACAATGAGTCATGACAAGATATTAAATGAAGTGTGGACATTATTACGTTGGACAATGTATGCAAAATTCAAATGTGCATGCCACATGGTCAGGAATCGGTATCTACCTGCACGACGTTCTTCTCCCCAACCTCCTTGATGGCCTGGCGAATATGTTTGAAGATGAACTCTGCAGAAATGCGTTCTCCAGCTTTCCCTGCATCCACGGCTCGTAAGAAGTATGTGCCCAAGCAGGAGGAAACAAGGATATTGATAATGTGGCGCCTCCGCGTGTCACTCCACCCATCAGAAAGAATAGTGCATCCAAATTGTTGCCACCCAACCTTCACTAGAGTCAATGCTCGGTCTATGATCTCTTTTTGGTCGTCAAGCATGGTAGTGCGCATCTTTTGGTAGTCAAGACCATTCCAGGAATCTGTAGCACCAACCTGTGAAATAGCTCTCACCATCCTCTTCCATTGATCAGTCTTCAACACATTGAATGCAATGTTGCACTCTATGAGAGTCCGTGCAATCTCCATCTCTACAACTTTCTGTCGCTCTTTTACCCATGAATCACTGTGTACACGTGATGGCAATGTGGTTTGCCTTGGGCCACGTACACCCTCAACCCCACCTGCACTTGCTGTTGAAGCACTAGCACCCTCATCCTCAGCCTGTGAAACACGAGCTCTCTTTCTACTAGTGCCTGCAAATGATGGCGCTGCAGACGCAGAGCCGCCAATATCTCCAAGTAATGCATCTTGCAAGGCATCCTTTGCTGCTGTTGTTGCTGCACGTGCTCCCCCTGACTGTGACGATGCAGTAGATCCTGGAGGATAATGCTCCAAAATCAAGGCATCCCTCAATGCTTGCGGGATAGTCTCGCAACCCCCACAATGTCCAGTGGTGCCAATACCAGTGAGGTGCTTCAAAACCCTGGTAATTGTATTGGTCATCTGCTCTCCGCAGTACTTGCACACCCAAGTGCGAGTCCCTGAACCTGCTTGGCCTCCTGTGTTGACAACTCTCAGGACATTGGTGTGCTCGGCCCAAAGAGGATTAGGTCGACGAGGCATGATAACTCTGCAACACAATTAACGCAAACTTCAAAGTTGAAAACAAAACTTACAATCTTTCGCGAGGTCACGACTCTAGAGTGCCTCCTTCAGGCTTGCTGACTCCAAACACAAAGGGAGGGAGGGAGGGAGGGAGAACCTTATCGGCGGCGTTCCACACTTCCTTTGTCTCTGTGCAGACTCTTGAGGCTGAGTTCTAACTTCTGCTACTCTGTAATGTGGTAATAAGATAGGTTGGCTTATAAAAAGGCTCGCCCAAAGAGTCCGACCAGGCGGATAAGCAACCGATGGCCGAAAATTTTTTTTTAAAGCCATGCACGTACGGAATCGTACGGTACGTACGGATTCCGTACGGAAGTACCGTACGGTACGGAAGGCAGCATGTACGTTTCGAATGACTACCCAGTCCTTCGTCTTCTTCTTTTGACAGTTTGGACAGCTCTTCCTCTTCTGACTCGAGCGAGGAGTACAAAAAGGGAAAGAAGCGAAGCAAGAAATCAAAAGAACAAGAAAAAGGCAAAGAAGAGTAGATCCCGACCCGTTTCTGACAGTTCTACTGCAGAGTCATCCTCTAACAATTTGGACTCTGATGATCACATGTTTTATGCAAAAAAGAAACACTTTTATAGAGCCAACCAGTATGATTTCCTCGAAGACAAAGGCAAAAAGACCAACGAATTTAAAGAGGGTGGACAGTTAGTAAAGTTTGAATCCTTTTCCGGATTCCGAGATGTTCCCAAGGCTTTAGCTTTTATTCAGCAGTTTGATATAGCTTTCTCCAGAGGGTGCTACTCAGATTCCTCCAAGATCAGGAGGGTAGCATCATTCTTGAAAGGAAATGCTAGAACGTGGTGGTCCACTCTTCTTTTGAGGAGAGAAGCCCCGACTAAGCGGTTAAAGTTCAAACGACTCTTTATTTCTTCCTGGTTGACTCAGGAGTCGATTGAGATGTGCGGACCGCTTGGAACCATCTTCGAATGACCAATGCTGACACTTTGGATGCTTATTGTGAAAGTTTTGGATGCTTTTCTACCAACCTCTTCTTTTAAGAAGGTCACTTTCAAGAAGCAAATCGAGCGGTTTTGTTGTGGACTTCCAAAGAGATCCGAGATTCCTGCCTTGAGCAGAACTCGGAGTCCCCCATACAACGATTGATGGGACATGCAAGCGGGATTCTCTATACATTCGGGTACCTGACTTACCCCGCTGATGAAGTTTCGACGCCAAGGATCGGACAAAATTCGACAAGTGAAAATAGAAGAAAGAGGAAGTTCCAGAAAAAGAAGGATGCACGACCCCGATTGATCGAGGAGCAGAGAACTAAATATCTCAACGAGGGGAACTGTTTTGACTGCGGAGAACAAGGACACATCTCTGCGAGGTGCCTAAAAAGGCATAGCAAGGACAATCTCAAGATAGGCTAGAGAGCTCCAAAGCAACAGAAGAGCATGGCAGAAAAGGCAAGATGAAAGCAGGACTGGTACCAGATTGTGTGGGGACCGACCCGAGTCAAATGGACAAAAGCACAAAACTTTACAGCGCATGGGGCAAAGTGAAAGATCAAGAAGCAAACTTCATTTCACCTGAATTGGCGGCTCGACTTGGAATTACGCCCGACGGATAGGGCAACAGGTGGAGGCAGAGCTAGCGGCACCCGGGCGAGATATTGCTATTACACCTATCATTGGCAAACTTTGTTTGCATTGTCAGGGGTATTTAGGGCACGAAAACTTTCACATCATGCCTTTGAAAGGGTCACAATGCTTACTGTCAACACTGATGTATTCAACACATGTCGACACATATACGACACATACATGCTCATTGTCAACCCTGGTGTATTCAACACCTCGTCGACTCATGTATTGCCTGCGTGTGAACCCTGTCCCAATGACATAGTGGTAGCTTCGCACTCTGCCATTGCTTTGAGTCACTAACTTTCCAATGACAAAATGGTAGCTGCACATTTTGCCACTGTCTTATAGTACACGTTGGATCCCGTAACACTTTCGAGCATACCCAAACCGACAGTTTAAGAATGCAGTTACACATGTACTCTTCAATAGAAGCAATCACTGTATCCTTGACAAACTGACAAGAAATACTCACTTCTATAGCACTAACCAAACTTTTGGACATTTCATAAGAGCAATTGCCAAACTGACAATCGTACAGCTCTAACATTCATGTAACAGGTATTTGATTTGAGCTCACTTTAAATACCGTAACGCCTAGCAACCTTGCCTTTCACTTTCCTTTCTTTGTGTGCCAAAATCTGTTCAGGGACCAAGATCTCGTCAAGTTCCTCGACTTCCGGCTGATCTTCAGCTGGTATATCTTCTGGCACATCACCCACATAGGGTCTGAGAAGACTCACATGAAACGCATTGTGAATCTTCCAACTGTCAGGCAATTTCAGCCTATATGCAACATCACTGATTATGTCGCACACTTGAAAAGGCCCATAGTAACGCATGCTGAGCTTTGGAAACACTCTTTCCTTGCCCTTCATCTTCTTTAACCTTGCCTTTTCAAAGCGTAAAAGCACCCAATCACCAAGTGATACCACTTCACGACGGTGACGATCAGCTGCTTTCTTTTGCTTTGCCTGAGTCCTTTCTAAGGCCACTTTGACCTTCTTGTACATTTCATCCATGTCCTGAACATACTTATCTGCTTCAAATATCTTGTCCTTTGTATGCAGTATGGGAGGAACTTTCTTGCCACCTTCAACTATCTCAAAGGGTGCCTTGCCAGTTGATGAATGCACTGTATTATTGTATGCATACTCCACCAATGGCAAATACTGCTCCCACTTTCCTTTATGCTCTGACACATAGCACTTGAGCAGATCTAGGACAGTAGAATTTGCCTCTTCCGACTGCCCATCTGTTTGAGGATGAAATGACGAAGAGAATTTGAGCGTGGTGCCCATATTCTCAAACAAACCTCTCCAGAACAAACTTGTCATGCGTGGATCACGGTCGCTAACAATCGACTGTGGCATGCCATGATACTTGAAAATATTGCTCATAAACAAGCGTGCCATCTGATCTGGCTTTATCTTCTTCCTGACAGGAATAAAATGAGCCTGTTTGCTGAATCTACAAATAATGGTCCAAATACCATCATTTCCTGTCTGCGTTCTTGGAAGATCAAAGATAAAATCCATAGCAATACTTTCCCATGGTTTATCTGGAATAGGTAGTGGTTGCAATAACCCTGGTGCCTTTTGCCTGTCAAACTTGACCTTTTGGCATATTAGGCATTCTCGCACAAAGGCATCCACATCCCTTCTCAATGTAGGCCAATAGAAGAATGTCTCAACCGCTTTCACTGTAGCATCGATACCACGATGCCCTGCATACGATGGGACATGACTCTCTTCCATAACTTTGCGTCGCAATGGCTTTGTGACACACAATCTGCCATGCATCATCATGAACCCCTCTTTGAGAAGATAGTGTTCATGACGTTGTCCATCCATTAGCTGCTCGAAGACCTTTGCAAAATCTTCATCATTTGCATACTGTTCTCTCATATCATCAAGTTCATGATGATAAGGAATCGACACAGCTGAAATTTGTGGCTTCCTTGACAAGGCATCAGCCACAACGTTCTTCTTGCCTTCCACATGCACAATCTGAAAATGGAACATGGACAAGATATTTGCCCATCGCATATGCTTCTCAGATAACTTTGTCTGTGTCAAGAAGTATCGCAAGGTCTGATGGTCCGTTTGGACAACGAAATCTGCACCTAGCAGGTAGTGTTTCCAACTTAAGAGCGCATGAATCACAGCCAGTAACTCTTTCTCATAGACCTGCATGGTCATCTCTGGCCCTTGCAAAATTCTGCTCTCATAGGCTACTACCCTGCCATCTTGCATTAGCACTGCACCAATGCTACTACCGCAGGCATCACACTGGACCACAAATGACTTCCTAAGATCCGGCAACACAATGACTGGATCTGAAGTCATCTTTTCCTTTAAGAGATTAAAAGCTGAAATCTCTTTCTGTGTCCATCTGAAGGTGACTGCCTTCTTTTGAAGAGCATGTAAAGGTGAAGCAATCTCAATAGGTCACAAAAAGCTTCGGACATCATGCACCGTCTTCAAATTTGCCATGACTTGATCGCTTCAACTTTTGCAGGTTCCATTCTGACACCATCCTTTGAGACAATTGTGTCCCAGAAAGTGAATCTCTTCCAGAAAAAAATCCTCACTTTTTTTGCATTGATGAGAAACCTATGACTGCGTAGCTCTTTGAACACAATGGCCAAGTGATGCCTATGTACTCTCTTTTCTTTGAATAGACTATCATGTCATCAAAGAACGTACCAACAAACTGCTGGTGTGGACGGAAAAATTCTGTCCATCATCCTATTGAACGTAGCAGGAGCATTTGTGGACCAAAGGGCATCACTAAAAATTCGTAAAGGCCAAACGTTGTTCTAAAGCAGTCTTGTGCACATCCTCTGAATCTAATGCGGATCTGATGATACCCACTCTTTAGATCTATCCTGCTAAACATAGCTGCTCCTTCTAATTTGTCCATAATATCATCAATTCTAGGTATAGGGAACCTATTCTTGATGGTATTCTTGTTCAGTGCACGGTAGTCGATGCACATACGCCATGAGCCATCTTTTTCTGCACCAACAATACTGGAGAACAGAATGGAGATGAACTGGGCTGAATCAGCCCCTTTTCTAACAGCTCCTGTACTTGGCCCATTATCTCTTTCTGCTGAGCCGCACTAACCCTGTACGGAGGCTTGTTTGGTGGGCTACTGCCTGGCACCAAATCTATCGCATGGTCCTCGGGTCTCTCTGGCGGTAATTGAGACGGTAATGAATCGGAAAAACAGTCACTATACTGTTGTAAAAACATTGACCTTTCTTTATCTAGCACAGATAAATTTGATTCATCACAATCTGACACTTCACGTGCAAAAACCAAGTACGCAGAAAGATGCTTTTTCATTACAGAAGTAATAGCAGAAGCTGATACAGTAGGAATAGACTCCCCTTTAAGCTTTACATCCAGAATATGAGTCTTTCCCCTGCTCTGTACAGTGATCTTTTTGTTGTAGGCATCCAGGATTCCCTGTACACGAAACAACCAAGGAATACCTAACAACACATCACATCCGTCCAGTGGCATGATGTAAAATTCTTCAGCATCTACATAGGACTGGATATGTAGACGCAACTTTCCAATGATGGGTGTCACAGCCTCTGTATGGCCAGGACATGCCAAACCTGCCTCTGCTGTATACCCCATCTCTTCAGGTCTGATTCCCAACTTTGAAGCCAATTCTGGGGAAATAAAGTTGGCTTTGGCACCTGGATCAAAGAAGATAAGCACTGTTTGATCCCTGACCTTTCCCCATGCTCTGCAAAGCTCACTTGCATCCGAATTTGGCTTATCGCCCACCATATCTGGCACTAGACCAGCCATGGGCTTCTTTCCTTTCTTGTCTTCCTTGTCTTCAGAATCAGCTGGCCTTTTCTTTGTAGGACAGTTGTAAGCAATGTGGCCAGGCTGCTCACATATAAAGCATTTGTTCTCTGTCCTCAGGACCTTCTTTTGCTCTTCTGACTTGCGAGGAAAACGTCTTTTCCATTTCTTTGCTGGTCCTTTTTCTGATTCAGCCGTAGCTTTGTCTTTCCCTGCGTTGGCTGACTCCTGAGTCCCTTTAGGAGCCTCATTGGGAACGTGCTTCTTGGCTGAATTTTTCTTGCCTGATCCTGCCTTGACGCCAGTGTTAAATTCACAATCTTCTCCCTTGAGCAAACCATTGCCAGTGTTTGCTACCTCGATGAGCTGCGTCAAAGTAGTGACTTTGGTCTTTGTGCAGTATTTTCTCAATCCTTTGGGTAGGCCACAACAGTATTTTTCAATCTGTTCTGTCAATGGCACAAACCTATAGGAAGTTACTGGAAGTAGAGCTTTCCAAAACTTCCGATTGTAATCATCCAGATTTCTGCAAGTGGCAGCATTAAGCTGGTGCCATTCTGTCATGACATCTGCTTCGAAATCATCAGATAACCATGCTGCTGCAAAAATCTGCTTAAAGTAAATCCATGTGGACGGAGCTTGCCCTTGAAGCAATAAAGTTGTCCACCATTGTCCCGCATTCCCTGTCAAGAAAGTGGCTGCCTTGCGGACCTTTGAAGCCTCTGTAAAGTTTCCCCCTGCATAGGCCTTGTCAAACTGCTGGAGGAATGAAAGAGCCTTCTTCCTGTCATCAAACCCTGTAAAGGTCGTGAATGACACTCCTTTGCCACCTTCTTTGTACGGAGTTGGCCTCTCCAGCGGCGTTAAATTGTCATATGGAAGTGACTGAAACATGGGAACACTATTAGGGTTCATCTGTGTTCCTTGGCCGCTATTAACTTGACCTGGAAATGCCATATTTGGCTGCTGATTTGTAATTCCAGCCATACCAAAATTTGCTTGTGGCATCCCAAATTGTCCCTGAGTGCTTTGAAACCCTGGTTGCATACCCATGACACTGTACATGGGGTTAGGCATCATCGTTTGAGCACCCCCAAACACTGTTCCTGGCGTATAAAACTGATTTCCAAGTGCATGACCAGCCATGCTCTGAAATACCGATCCACCTCCAAAATAGCCAAGGTGTACTGAAGGTGGTGGGAAGACCTGTTGCATAGCCTGTAAGTTGCTTCCCTGCCCATTAGAACCAGCTATAGGCTGTTGAAAGGTGGCGGGCTGAATTGGTACAGCTTGAAAAACTGGCATCTCAGCCACCTGTTCTTGCACCTTAGGCATACGTTGTGGAGACTGCATGTTCTCCGTCAAGTGTACAGGTGTTTCCATTGACTGTGCGGTATGAATCACCTGTGTTCGAGCCTTAACAGGCTTTTGAATATGATCCAGTGACCCAACTTGCTGAGACGGAACAGGAGGTTGCAGAAAGGCTAAAAACCTTGGGTTCTGCATTACTTGTGTGAACATAGCCACAGCAGTAGCCAACTGGGTCCTGAATATATCATCATCAGTCTGTGGTGGTCTTGAGGACTCACCCACTTCATGTGTCTGTTGACCCTGTGAAGAGGAAACCTCTTCAGTCACATCATCTGGTCTGTCAGCCATAATTACAATTCCCTGTGTCTGGTCTATGATCCCCTGTGTCTTCAAGCCGAAAACTGACCAAGGCTCACTTCTATGGGAAAAAGTGATTTAATCCCGTCGATGGAACCATGAAACCGGCCTGTTCAATCCAAAAAGGGCGGTAGACTTTACTTTAAACCTTGATTTAGCTTTCACCCATTATTAGTCGTCTATTTTACCTGTACTTTCAAGACACAACAAAGGGGAGAGGGATACAGGCTGCTAGATTGCACCTGTATGAGTGGACAGACACCAGATTGGCCCCTAACTTAGGCGCCCCTTTCGGTATTTCTTTATTGTTCAAAAGAGGGAATAAACGCTGTGGTTCCTACAAGCTGCCCCGCACAAACTCGGCTGAATTTCCACTGTTCCAGCCCGATTTCGGCAGCATAACTGTACTAGAACCTTTCACGGTCAGTATTCCCACGCATTGACCGACTTTCCCGACGCATACGGGCACTTTGCAAAACCTGGCGAGAATCTGCAGCACGCTGAATTCTCTGTTTTCAGCCCTGAAAATACGCCAGATCGCCTATACAGCGGTCCCCTTGCGTCCCCGAACCTCCTGGGGGTATTAGGGTCCGTTTAGGGCCAAAACCCTAAACCTGCAAAAATACACAGCAGGCTGTAATTCACTGTTTCGGGCTCCGTTCCGCGTGCCGGTCGCATCCCTAGCAAGTCCTCGAGCTCCCGCACCTGTAGGGCTACTTGCCCTTTGAATCGGACGAGATTTCTGGCGTGAAACCTCTCCGAATTCACCTGTACCTGCGGGGGGATTAGCCGCTAGCTAATCCAGTACCTGTGCAAGAGGCTCTTGCCTCGGCAATCGCGCATGAACCCACACAACTGTACATTGGTCAAATGAAGAGCCCACTAGAGGGGCATAACATACTGCCAAAGGGGAGAGAGAGGGCAGTGCGTAGCGTGCAGGGCATCACTCCTGGCACCGCACTGTGCATAAGAGGGAAAGCAAGCACTCCATAGCTCTTAACCTGTGACAGAGACTTGCAAAATGAGCCTCCCAGCTATAAATCACGTTTTTGCCTTCTCTATAAGTAGTAAACTGGCCTCAGAGTGCCAAGTGTCACTCATTTGTGCATTTTCCCGCTTTAGACCCTCGGGTCTAAAAATATCTCACCTGCAGCCTCTGTTGACTTGGCCACAGAGTAACAAAATGATCCCCATGTCAAACTGCACGTAATGACGCGAAGACATTTTCAGGTCCCAAAATAGCAGTTCCCTAAATTTTAGGAGATGCTGCCATTATATCTTTCTAGGTCATCCGACCCTCTTTGTACACTGTGGCCACATCCAAAACTGAAATGTAGCCTCTGTAGCAAAGGATTCCACTTTGGCTAGTCAATGACCCCACTTGGCTAACCATAGTCCTTGTCCAACCTTAGTGCTCTCTTGCCCTCAGGCCTGGACTCCCTCTGGACAGTTCCACACTAGCTATGCAATGCAGGGCAGTTAGATTTCCCGAGGGGTGTTTCCAAAAAGTGAAAGTAAATAGATAATAAGAAAGAAATCAACAAAAAGGATAGATAGTAGTCACACGCTGGTGACATGTGACGTCCTCCTAGGAATCCCTTGGTACCACAAGAACAACGCCGTGGTGGACTATCGAGCCCAGAAAGCGACTTTGACGAATGAAAAGGGCAGGAAAATTGTACTTGATGTAAAATTGAAGGGCAAGTCCGTCCCTACTATATCAGCTTCGGCCATTTCAAAATTGATAAAAACCAATCTTTTTGTTTACTCGATCTACTTGAAAGAATTGAATGATGAACAATGAATCAATATGTCTAAATTAGATAAAGAACGACAAGAATGTATGCACACACATGCTGACTGTTTCTCTGAAGGCCTACTAGGCGAGTTACCTCCACCTCGTCCTGAGGATCACACCATTGACTTGATTCTTGAAAGCACACCGCCGAACCGGCCACCTTATCGAGTTAACCGAGCCCAAAATGACAAAATCATGAACCAAGTGAAAGAACTTCTAGAAAAGGGTCTCATCCAACCTAGTACATCACCTTATTGTTCTCCGGTTTTGTTAGTACCAAAGAAAGACGGATCATGAACAATGTGCATCGATTGTAGAGCTTTCAATAAAATCACCATCAAGAACAGATTCCCTATTCCAAGGATCGATGATATTCTCGATAGACTTCGGGGAGCCTCTTGTTTCAACAGGATTGATTTGAAAAGTGGATATCATCAAATTAAAAGCGCTCCGAGAGATGTCTACAAGACAATCTTTCGCACAAGTTTTGGTTTCTTTGACAACACTATAGTTTTCGCCAAGAATGAAGTAGAGCACCAACACCATATGCTACAGGTCTTTCAAGCATTGTGCAAGCATAGATTGGTTATCAATGCCCAAAAGAGCAAGTTTTTCTTACCAGAGAACATTTCTTGGGACACATCGTCTCAGCGAAGGGGATACAGATGGACCCGGCCAAAATTGTGACCATCCATGATTGGCCCGACCTAAAAAATGTTCACGACGTCTGAAGCGTTTTGGGATTGGGCCCCTCCTATCGGCGGTTCATTTGGAAGTTTGTAGAGATAGCTTCACCTTTGTATTTATTGACTCAAAAGGGAGTCCCTTCCTCGTGGGGACCAACGGAGGTAACTGCTTTTCAGGCGCTTAAAGAAAAACTGACTATCAGACCAGTGTTGGCTTTGCCAGATTTGCAAAAGCCATTCGAGGTTTATTGTGATGCTTGTGGTCGTAGTCTGGGAGCGGTCTTGATGCAAGAAGGCCATGTGATTGCTTATGAAAGCAGGGTACGAGGGACTTGGACTCTGTGTCACAAATTGCTGACGTGTCAAGCCGCTAAAGAACGGAGCCAACCTTTAGATCTTGACTGAGGGGCCTAAACCCTAAAAAGAAGCAACAGAAAAAGTAAAAGTTCCACCAACTTTTGGGACCCTGTCTGATGGGGCCCAGAGGACATAAAGGCAGTAAAATAAAGCTAGACCCACACACACACACACACAGAATAGTTGCGTTGGCTTGATAACGTGCCAACAGGTTTGTCACAGATTACCTCGATGGAATAGAGTCACTGATTTCCCTTTGAATTTTAGGGATACTGCTATGTTGACAGTATTCTGATGTATGACTTTATGAATGTTGAAAATGGGAATCCCGAAATTGAACTTGAATAATGTGTTCTCTCTCATGCGGTTTGTTTGAGTGCAGGAAACTGAAAAACGAAATGATTGCAACATTTTGGTCTTGAAAATCTATCGACATGATCGCGATAAGAATTGACTAATGCGACATCAGTGAGGTCTGGGATAGACCTAGATGCGATTGCTAAATACGTTATCAGGATCATGGTCTTAGATTTGGAATTAATTTTTATGTGATTAATGTTATGTGAATGTGCACTAATCGTGGCGTCTTTGTGCAAGTGCTAGATTTGTATTGGTCTAGTGCGTCGGTACTTAGGGTCAGTGTCTACTGAACTGGTTTATGGCCTCTCTCTGTTTTGCACGCATAATCGAGGGCGATTACCATTCTTTCAAGAGGGGGGTATGTCACAAACTAATGACGTGGCATGCCTACCGGACACAAGTCCTAACTTATGGACACCAACCGAGGGGGGGCCAAGGGACATAAGAATTGAAAGACTACGGACTACCCAACTGTACCGATGCCACAATTACGCTGATTGTTGACTGTACAGCAGTTTCCGCGATTTGCGCTGAGAGCTGACGTGGCACAACATACAAATTTTTGCAAGTAGCGCTGGTTGCTTTTTGGCACCATATGCTTTTTGAACTGAAGCTTTTTATGTAAACTGTTTTTCCATGGCCAAGGGCCTTTAAAAAGGACCCTAGGCTCCCTCTGGCTCATACAGAGCTGATGAGTCGGTGAGGAGAGGAGAGCCGCTCAATTGTTAATACAAATGAGAAATACCGAAAGAGGAGCCAGTCTTTGGGGCCAATCTCTCTGGGCACAGAACTACGCAAGACCGTATCGACTCAATTGAACTGTGATTGAGTTTTGTGAAGTGTTATAAGTAAATCTCTCTCTTGTGTCGCGACAGATTCCAGACTTGGGGTGTCCAAGTTTGTTACATATGGGCGTAGGAACTCGCAATTATAAGAGCTTTACCTTCAGGCTTTTGGTTCAGTGCCGACTATTCCAAGAGTGCACGGAAAATCAACAAATTGAATCTAGTTGTGATTGGAATTCCTAAAGAACTGAATGAAACATGTACTCTTTCAATTGTTGTTTTTGTCTGAGCAGGGTGTCAAACTGATGACATGGCATGCCCAAAGGGAAGAGACCTAAAGTGATAAGTTGTCCCAACTTATGAATACCTGCCGACAAGACCCTGGGGACATTAGAATTAATTAAAAAAAGAGAGAACGCTACCTGTACAGATCTCCGCAAATCGCGTTGGTCAGGCCGTACTGATTTCCGGATTCTAAGATGGCTGTGCTGACGTGGCAACATACGGATTTCCGGATTTTGTGTTGGCTGAATTTAGCGCCAGCTTTTGGGAACCATTGCTTTTTGAGTTTGAAAGCTTTTCATGTAACTGCTTTCCATGGCCAAGGGCCTTTAAATAAGACCTTGGGAAACTCTCTAGCTCAGAAGTGTTGACAAGCATCGGAGAAGAGAGGACCCGCGGACAATTGTACTTTGCTCAAGCATTAATACAAAAAGAAATACCGAAAGGGACGCGAGTCTTTGGGGCCAATCTCTCTGGGCACGGAACTACGCCGGGCCGCGTCGACTCAATTCAACTGTGATTTAAGTGTAAAGTATTTTAAAATGATTCTCTCTCGTGTGTCGTGCCAAACTCTCGACTTGGAGTGTCCAAGCCAGTTACAAAGGTATCAGAGCTCAATCGATTTCTCTTCTACTGAGAAATCAGATCCCTTTTTCCACGACACACATGGATTCTGGTGATCATTCTTGCAAGAATCATACGAACCCCTTTAACACTTCTGGGCAGCACGGGAAATTTGAATGGATCACCAAATCAAGCATACGGCCACCTCGGCCTACGAAGTATCAACTAATGGAGATGCAACGTCACCAACAGGTTGATGATTGCGGAAAGCAAATACTCAAGTTCACGAAGGATCCACAGTATGCCAAATTTTTGACTTGGAACCTGATCGATGAAGTGCATACTCAATGGCAGAAAGCCATTGATACCCCACTTAAGTCAGCCCTCAAGAAACCTCCTGTCCCAAGGATGTTTACTGAAGATGAACTTGATGACATTGTCAAAAGACGAGTCAAGCAATTTCTGGGGGCAAAGAAGCAATCGAAGAGACGCAACAAGGGGACTGACTACCCTGGTTTATTTGGGCCGTCAATCTTCTTTTGCTAATGCAAGAAAACAGAAGAAGCATGCGAAGGATTGTCCATTTCGTCCTCATCTTCTGACAGTTTGGATAGCTCTTCCTCTTCTAATTCGAGTGATGAGGACAGAAAGGGCAAGAAACGAAGAAAGAACCAGAGATTTGGAAAGAACAAGAAGAAGGCAAAGAAGAGCAGACCATACCGCAGATCTCGACATTTTTCTGACAGTTTAGACGAGGATTCATCCTCTTCTGAAAGTTCGGACTCCGATGACCATATGTTTTATTCAAAGAAGAAGCATTTTTGCAAAGCCAACCAATATGATTTTCTCGAGCAAACTCCATTTGCATTGTCAGGGGTATTTAGGGCACGAGGACTTTTACATCATGCCTTTGGAAGGGCGTGACGACCTCCTAGAAATCCTTTGGTTCCACAAGAACAACGTCGTGGTTGATTATTAGGCCAGAATGAGAAGGCCTGGAAAATTGTACTTGATGTAAAATTGAAGAACGAGTCCGTCCCCCTTGTATCGACTTCGGCCATTTCCAAATTAATAAAATCCAATCTTATTGTTTACTCGATCTTCTTGAAAGAACTGAATGATGAACAACGATCAGATATGTCTGAATTGGAAAAGTAACGACGAGAATTTCTGCACACACTGGCTGATTGTTTCTCAGAAGGCCTACCATGCGAGTTATCTCCATCTCATCCTAAGGACCATGCGATTGATTTGATTCCTGGAAGTACACCACCAAACCGGCCACCTTATCGAGTTAGCCGAGCCCAGAATGAAGATAGAATCAATCAAATCAAAGAACTTCTAGAAAAGGTTCTCATTTAACCTGGCACTTAACCTTTCTACTCTCCAATATTGCTAGTACTAAAGAAAGACGGATCTTCGAGAATGTGCATTCCCTATAGAGCTCTCAATAAAATTACCATAAAGAACAGATTCCCTATTCCAAGGATCGATGATATTCTCGACAGACTACACGGATCCTCGTGCTTTAGCGGAATTGATTTGAAGAGTGGATATCATCAAATCCGAATTGCTCCGGGGGATGTCTACAAGACAGCTTTCCGGACAACCTTTGGTTTATAAGAATATTTGGTTATGCCTTTTGACTAACGAATGCTCCAGCAACATTTAATCGAATGATGGATAGGATTTTCAAAGAGTATCAACCTTTTGTGGGCACTTTCTTTGACGACATTATATTTTTCTTCAAGAATGAAGCAGAGCACACACATCATCCACTACTTTCAAGCATTGTGGAAGCATAGATTGGTTATCAATGCAAAAAAGAGTGAATTTTTCTTGCCCGGGATACATTCCTTGGGGTACATCGTCTCAGCAGGAGTATAAATGGACCTGGCCAAAATTTAGACTGTTCGTGATTGACCTAACCCAAAGAATGTTCATGGAGTTCGAAGCTTTTTGGGCTTGTACATATCGGCAATTCATTCGAAAGTTTACACAGAGAGCTTCTCCTTTGCATTTACTGACTCACAAAAGAGTCCCTTTCACGTGGGGACCAACAGAGGTTACCGCTTTTCAGACCCTCAAACAGAAATTGACTACCGGACCAGTGTTGGCTTTGCCAGACTTGCAAAAGCCATTTGGAGTTTATTGTGATGCTTGTGATCGTAGTCTGGAAGCAGTTTTGATTCAAGAAGCCCATGTCATTGCTTACGAGGACAAGATGTTTTCACGTCCAGAGTTGGTAGCACAGATTTATGAAAAAGAGCAGTTATCCATGCTCTTACTCAGAGCTACTTTCTCAATCTTTACGGATCATCAGAGTTTACGCTACTTCTTGTCACAGAAGCAGCTTTCGGAAAAGCAAATGCGATGAGCTAACAATGCATTGTCTCGAAAGCCCTTGGTTCTGGCTGTTTCCGTGATACATCACCGAAGCTTCGAGGATATGGTTGACCTGTACGCCACAATCCTGACTTTGCTGACATTTTTACCTGGATACAGAATGGGGAGATAGTTTCAGGCTAATCCATACGGGACAGCTATTTGATGCGGAAAACGATGTTGTGTTTTACACAACCTTTTAAGGGAAAAGGTTTTGACAAAGTGCCATTGTCCACCTTTTACGGGCCATTGCGGCATAGATACCACCTTGAAGGGTGTTGAGCGTTACTTCTATTGGTCGAGGCTCAAAAAAGATGTGGATGACTTTGTTCGCAGTTGTTTAGTAGGCAAAAAGGTCAAGTTTGACACGCATAAAGCACCAGGACTTCTACAGCCTTTTACCCATTCCCTCCCACCCCTGGGAAAGCATTGCTATGGACTTCATCTTTGATCTTCCCAAGACTCAAAGTGGGCACGATGGCATTTGTACAGTCATTGACTGATTTAGCAAGCAAGCTCACTTTATTCCAGTAAAGAAGACGGTCAAGCCTGATCATTTGGCGAGACTATTCCTTGCACAGATTTTTCGGTTACATGGCATGCCTAACACGATAGTTTCATACAGAGATCCCTGATTCACAAGTTTGTTTTGGAGGGTTATTTGAGAGAACATTGGCACGCGGTTGCAGTTCTCATCATCATTCCACCTGCAAACAGATGGGCAATCTGAGATAGCCAATACCGTGGATTTGGATTTATTGAAGTCTTACATTTCGGATCAAGAGACTCAATGGGAAACGTATTTGCCTTTGGTGGCATTCCCTACAATAACACGGTTCACTCTTCGACCGGGAAGGCGCTATTTGAGGTAATTTCTAAGCACCAAGGACAAGATTTCTGAAGCAGATCAGTACACGAGGGATTTGGCCACTGCTTTTGCCAAGGTTCGTGAGGCTTTCGAAAAGTCTCAAGCACGACATAAGAAGGCAACAGATAAACATTGACACGACTTGAAGTTGAAGGAGCATGGTCCATACGCTCTAAAATAGTACACACTTGTTTGAACAAAGGTGATGGCAATCCAATGGTATAGCAGTCGCACAGGTCCTCCAAGGTTATTAGATTGAAGAAAGACACCGGACAGTAAACATCGAGGAACCTTTGGTTACAGTCTTCCATCGTTTCCATGGCAAGCATTTTCAGGTTGCCCCATTCTAGCAGAAGTTGTACTTCAAAGAGGGATGTCATGTGGCTCCAAGAAAAAATATTCTTGAAAGCTTGCCAAGTCCTTGGAGCATGCAGCTTGGTAGCTATAAAACTCCACCACTGCATAGCATTATCTTTGATAAAACCGGCGGCTCGAGAGATTCTTCAGTGTAGCTCCCTAGGGCATAGATGTTGTCAAACTGCTAAGATTTCTTTCTATCTGTCACGCTTGGAAAGGTGAAAAATTCTCTTGTAGATCTAGCATCCTTGAAGTCCCTTGGTTGATGCCATGCAAAGCCACAATATGGATAGTAGGGGTAGGCATATGGACTCCCACCGTTGTATCCAAGTGGCAATTTGGAGGCCCCATTGAACAAGGTCCCATAAGTTCGTAGGAACTCCTCTTTAAAAATAGGCCACTCGGCAAGACTTTGTAAGTTGGTAAAACTTCTTGTGCAGCTTCTACTTCTGTTGTTGCTGCTTCATAGGGTTTAGGCCCCTCGGCCGGGATTTGCATGTTGGCTCCGTTCTTCAGTGGCTTGACACGTCAACAAATTGTGGCATCATTAGTCATTGCAATTCACAAAAATCAGCCCCAAATGTCAAGCTTTTGATATTTTAGGTTTTAGGCTCCTCGGCCGCCGCTCCATAAGTTGGGCAAGGTTATGTTTTTTAAAAGCCCTAACCCCTTCTCTCTTTAGGCCCCTCGGCCATACCTTCTAGGTTCAGTTTATTGTCCTCTCGACCAGTTCTTCCCCAGTTGGACATGCCACATCATCACTTTGTGACATACCCCCTCTTAAAAGAATTGTAATCGCCCTCGATTATGCCCCCAAAACAGCCAAAGGACAAAAACTTTCTTTAGTAGATACTGACTCTTATGTATCCATGCACTAAACTCCACCAATCCAACACTTCTACAAAGACATCAATCATTGGTCAATAACATTTCTATCGAGGGTCTTAGATACAAATCATGATCATTGTAACCATATCGAGGAAATTTCCAATTCAATGTACATATGTTCATAAAGTTATTCCGCAAAATACTGTAAGTTTGTCAGAATCCCTAAAATCTCAAGAAGAAATGAGTGACTTTATTCAATCTAGGCAGTCTGTGACAAAGGAGTGGAGTGGCTTCCCTCTTGTGCAATCCGCAGTGCACGAGGTTCAACCTGCTGATTTATCGATAACTCTTGGCATAAACATTGCTAATAAACCCAAAAGCTTCAAGGTA
Organism: Adiantum capillus-veneris; assembly: GCF_014529385.1. Taxonomy (NCBI): domain Eukaryota; kingdom Viridiplantae; phylum Streptophyta; class Polypodiopsida; order Polypodiales; family Pteridaceae; genus Adiantum; species Adiantum capillus-veneris. The sequence continues at coordinate 138,809,322 of NC_140951.1, read as the reverse complement.
CAGCTCATAACTTAAGAGAATTTGCAATGTTTTGCAATGTTCTCCTCCTCCATCCACTTTGCATCGAGAGCCGAAAAAGTGTGTAAGACTTAGACATTCCAAGCCAAAGATCTAATGCAGCACACATGAGAGAAACTGAAACAACTAAATAAAACTGAGAGGGACGAAACGGTACGGCGGTGTTTTGCGCCCAAATGCAGTGGCCCCAAAGAGAGGCACCCCTCTCCGATAATTGTAACAAACTGATGACGTGTCAAAGTCCTGTAGAATGGAGCCAACTTGTAGATGCCGGCCGAGGGGCCTAAACCCTAGAAGAAGCAGAAGCAACAGAAGAAGAGAGCAACACATTTCCGTCAGCCTGCTTACGTGGCAGATTGTACGGATTTCCAAAAATTCCGTTGATTAATGACGCGGCAGAACTGTACGGATTTTCGCTTTTTACATTGGCAACGTTGACGTGGCAGGACTATACGGATTTCCATGATTTACGCTGGCAGCTTTTTGGCTTTGCTTTTGAACTAGATGCTTTTGAGTTTGAAGGCTTTTTACTGTAAACTGCTTTTGGGGCCTAGGGCCTTTAAATATGAGGTTAGGGCTCATTCTCTGGCATGCTTCCTAGAGAAGGTGCAGAGTCTAGAGTAACGGCTTGTATTGTGTTGATGCAATATAAAGAAATACCGAAAGGGGTGCCAAGGTTTGGGGCCAATACTCTATGGGGTGGAATTCCGCCACTCCATGTCGCGTGTCGTCTCTCTCTCTTTCAGTTCAGTTGTTATTGAAGTGCTAAAATTCTGCTCAATCTGTTCTTTTCTATTGGCACGTGGTGCCCATCTTGTGACAGTAATTCTGCTTTTGGGGCCTAGGGCCTTTAAATATGAGGTTAGGGCTCATTCTCTGGCATGCTTCCTAGAGAAGGTGCAGAGTCTAGAGTACCGGCTTGTACTGTGTTGATGCAATATAAAGAAATACCGAAAGGGGCGCCAAGGTTTGGGGCCAATACTCTATGGGGTGGAATTCCGCCACTCCGTGTCGCGTGTCGTCTCTCTCTCTTTCAGTTCAGTTGTTATTGAAGTGCTAAAAGTCTGCTCAGTCTGTTCTTTTCTATTGGCACGTGGTGCCCATCTTGTGACAGTAATTCTTTATTATTATTATTATGCTTCAACAAGTCCAATGTTCGAGGGTCCTCGCTCTCTCTGCAGTGCTCCCCAGACCATGGCACACTTATAAAGGCGCTAGGCCTCGCTCAAAAGCTGTTACATGAAAAGCATTAGTCTAAAATCATCTGGAGCCCCAAACGCTAGAGTTGTTCGTACGGCATGCCGCCGCAAATCGCGGACATCCGTACAACTTGCCACGTCATCAACTGCTTCGCAATTTTGGGACAAACGCTTTATTTTCAAGGTTTAGGCCCCTCGTCGGTGTACCATAAGTTGGTACAACTTATTAAGTTAGTTCCCTTAAATTTGGGCCACTCGGATAGGTTCCATAAGTTGGTTAAACTTCTTCAGCTTCTTCCCGAGAGTTTTTAGGTCCCTTTTGTCTGGGCTCTGTCCTTTGGGCCATGCCACATCATGACTTTCTGACATACCCCCCTCATGAAAGAATTGTAATCGCCCTCAATTGCGGCTGCAAAACAGACATAAGACAAAAATCAGTTCAACAAGCATTGACTCTAATTACCAACGCCACATATATCCAGCACTTGCAAGAAGACAGACACTGAACATTCACATCACTATCCCCGTCGAGATCTTAGATGAGAATCGTGATCATTTAACTTATTTAGCAATCACATTGAGACCGCGTTGATCTTTTCATGGATGTCTTGACCTACTAGATCTCATTACTATCATATCCACCTCACCCATTAGGTGAACAAGACAAAATGTTGCAGTCATTTCATCTTTCAAACATGCACTCAAACAGCACATGTAACAGATTCATTTTGGGAATTTCCATCTCAAAATACTCCTTTAAATAAAGTCATCCAGAAGAATATTGTCGATCTGTCGAAATCCCTGACTTTATTCCATCGAGATAACCTATGACAAAGGAGCGGAGTAACTCCCCTCTCGTGCAATCCGCCCCACACCAAATTTGCTAATTCATCGGTTACTCTTGGAATAGTCGGTGCTAAACCAAAAGCTTCAAGGTAAAACTCTAATATCTGAGGAGTATCTGCTAGGTCCTCGTCCATCCACTTAGCATCGAGAGCCAGATAGTTCATGAACTTGACTATATACCTGCGTGTCAACGTACCTTTCACTTCCTTTCTTGGTGAGCCATGACCTCTTTTGGACTGAGAATTTCTTTGTCTCTTCCACTTTGGGCTGCTCCTCTGGCTCCCTATCCATTAGCACTTCACCTTTGAAAGGTCTCAATAGACTCACATAAAATGCATTGTGGATCTTCCAAGTATCTGGTAGCTTCAGTCTGAAGGATACATCATTTATCTTTTCTTGGATCTAGAAAGGTCCATAGTATCGCATACTTAGCTTTGAAAAAGTCTCTCCTATTGCCGTAGGCATGCCTTCTCAAACCCTAGTACACCCACCCATCTTCCTTCAGCTGCAAGTCACGTCGATGCTTGTCTGCTGCCTTCTTATGCAATACTTGAGACTTTTCCATAGCCTCCCGTACCTTGGCAAAAGCAGTGACCAGATCCTCTATATATTGATGTGCTTCAAAATTCTTATCTTTAGTGCTCAGAATAGGTGGAACCTTCTTGACACCCTCGATAATCTCAAATGGTGCCTTGTCTGTGGACATATGTACCGTGTTGTTGTAGGAAAACTCCACCAAGAGCAAATACTTCTCCCATTGAGTCTTTTAATCAAAGATATACGACTTTAATATTAAAGTCCAAAACCACTGAATTGGCTATCTCTGTGTCACAAACTGCTAACGTGTCAAGTCACTGAAGAACGAAGCCAACCTACAGATCCTGGCCAACGAACCTAAACCCTAAGTGGAGAAGCAAAAGCAGTAGAAGAAGCGTGCAGTTATGTAATGCCCCACAAGAGGGCTCTTCATTTGACTGATGTACAGTTGTGTGGTTTCATGCTTTTGTGCTGAGGCAAGAGCCTCCTTGAGCAAGAACAGGGGTAGCTAATTGCTACTCCAAAGCAGGCACCGGTGAGGGTCATAACCTCACCGTACAGGTACGTTTTCAGCGCTGCGTATGTGCTGTAATTTGACTGTTTTTCAGCCGTACTGATGCCAGGAGCATTGAGGAACCGTGCCCCACTGACAGAGGACAATACGGGGCCTGTTTAGGGCTGAAAACAGAGCAAAAATCAGTAAATACAGCGTGCTGAATTTACAGTTTTCGGGTAGGAATCAGGGGTGTATGCCGATAGAAGGGAGTTCCAGTAAGGGAATTGGTTTCGCGCAAGTTTTGGGGCTGTTATGCTGCCAAAATTTGGCCAAAATAGGTGGTATCTAGCTAGATACAAGTAAAGGATTCCCAGGACTACTTTGTAATTTACCCTCTCAAAGTATAAAGAAATACCGAAAGGGGCACCAATTTTGGGGCCTACAGGTTGTCGGCGTCTGCTCAGAGCATTCTAGCTTCCGAGCCGTATGTGTGCATAAGTGTTAATTCCCGTCGCAGGTTCCCTTTGCAAAGTGCTCTGTGTGCGTGTCTAAAGTAAAGAATTTCGGGTGAAAGCCAAAGCCTACCACCCCATGGGCCGGTTTCAGATTCACTTCAAAACAATTCAAAAAATTGACACAGCCCAATGTAGTTCCGTGCCCAGAGGTATTAGAGTCACAAAGTGATGACGTGGCTGCCAGAAACCCTAATTCTGCTGAAACCCTAACCCTAAAACCAAAAACCCTAATTTTGCTTGAAACCTAACCCTAAAATCAAAAACCCTAATTCTGCCCTAACCCTGATTTGCTGACGTGGCTGGCTGACACGTGGCTTGCTGTACGGACATCAACGTGATTTACGGAAAGCTGGGCAGCTTTTTGGCATTGCTTTTTCTACGCAAATTGCTGAGAAAGAGAGAGAGAACCCTCTTTGCTTTATTTTAGCAAGAGAGAGAGAAAGAGAAAGCCTCTCTGCTTTATTTATTAAAAGAAGAGAGAGGAAAAACTTTTGCTTTATTTTCGAAGCTTTTACTTGAAGCTTTTGATTTCAGCTTTTGGGGCTCTGCTTTTAGCAACCCTTGTACCTTTAAATATGTGAGCAGGCCTCTCACAACTCAGAGCATATGGACGCAGAGTCTGACTCTGAGCACCTGCCCACACTCTTGTACTTTGAAATCAGATTAATACAAAAAGAAATACCGAAAGGGGCGCCAGTCTTTGGGGCCAATATCTCTAGGCACGGAACTCCGTCGGGCCAGTGTCGAATAAATTGTGAACTGTGAACGGTTTTGAAGTGGCTTTTTGGTGCTGTCGCGGTAGATTCTTGACTTAGAGTGTCCAAGTCTGTTACAGTGGTATCAGAGCACGGCCGATTTCTCTTCTACGCGAAATCCGATCCCAAATTTTTCTTCCGCGGCACCTATGGTTTCAAGCAAAGATCAGTAGACTCTCTGCATCCGAAGATGCGGGAAGGGATCACAACGAAGATTCCCACAAGGAGTATGGACCACCTCGGCCTACTCAAGAGGAGCGCCGAGAGATGGAGCATCGTCAATTGATCGGCAATGCAACAAAGATGATGCTCAATATTGCGAAGGACCCAAATTTGCAAAATATATAAGCGAGACTTCTTTCCAGGAAGTGCACGCACAGTGGCAAAAAACCACACCACCACCCCCAAAACCCGCTCTCAAGAAACCTTCTGCTCACAAGAAGTATACAAAGAAGGAATTAGAAGAGGTGATTGATGCACGAATTGCTCAGCTTTCTGACGCGAAGAACAAAGCTTAAAAGCACGGCAAAAAGCAGAATAAGGGTACTGACTTCCCGGGCTATTTGGTCGTCAATCGACATTTGAAAAAGCAAAGAAACAGAAGAAGCGTGTTCGATTTGAAGAAATACCCAGTTCTTCTTCTTCTGACAGTTCTTCTAGCTCATCTGACTTGAGCGAAGAAGACCGAAAAGGCAAAAAGCGAAGCAAGAAGCAACGCTTCGGAAAGGCCAAGAAAAAGGCAAAGAAGTCTAAATCTCGCCCCGTGAGTGACAGTTCTACAGAGGACTCATCTATAGACAGTTCAGACTCTGACGACAACAACTTTTATGCAAAGAAGAAGAATTTTTATAAAGCCAACTAGTATGACTTTCTGGAAGACAAAAGCAAGAAAGTCCGAGAGTTTAAGGAAGGTGGACAGTCAATTAAATTTGACACTTTTTCTGGTTACAGAGATGCTTCGAAGGCTTTGTCTTTTGTACACCAGTTTGACATCGCTTTCGCGGGAGGGCGTTACTCAAGGCACTCTAAGATTCGGAGAGCTGCCTCTCACTTTAAGAGGAATGCTCGAACTTGGTGATTCACGCTTCTATTAAGCAAGACTGCGCCAGTTAAATGGCTGAAATTCAAGAGGCTTTTTATTTCTTCTTGGTTGACTCGAGAGTATGAACGCGATATACGAAATGCTTGGAACCATCTTTGGATGACCAAGAAGGATACAGTGGACGCTTATTGCAAGAGATTCTGGAACTCTTTTCTACCCGCCTCTTCATTTAAGAAGATCTCGTTCAAGGAGCAGATTGAGCGGTTTACCTTGGGATACAAAGATCCGAGATCACTACTTAGAACAAAAGTCAGCTTCCATTCAGGAGCTGATGAGTCATGCGAAACGGGGTTTTGCCATTCACTCTGGCAGTCTGACCTACCCCACAAATGAGATCATGACACAAAGAGTCGAACAGACTTTGAAAAATGAAAGTAGAAAGAGAAAGAGCAACCCAGAATAGAAAGATAAGGATGCACGACCCTAGCTTACTCCTCAAGAGAGGGCTCTCTACATAAAGGAGGGGAAGTGCTTTGAATGCGGGGAAACTGGGCATATCTCAGCGAAGTGCCCTAGCAAGGCACCGAATGAACAGGATGAAGAAAGGCCAGAAAGTTCTAAAGCAGCTGAGAGACGTGGCAGAAAAGGCAGATAAAAAGCAGAACTGGTACCACATTGCGTGGGGCCTGAACCAAATCAAATGAATGAAAGTACAAACTTGGTCGCTTTTGGGGCAAAGTGAAAGATCAGGAAGCTCTTTTGAAGGAGCCAAGGCCAACTTCTTTTCACTTGGAATTCGCGGCTCGATTTGGAATAACGTCCGATAGGCTGAGGCCACAGGCGGAGGTAGTTTGAGTGGCACCCGGACGAGATGTTGTCACGAGGACGTGGCAACTGCTAACCTTAGTTGTTGGTTTCTTTTCAATGATTTTTAGTTTATTTTTGAGACCCTCTTTTTGAAGTTGCAAATGGTCGGAGATTGTATGGCCAATGTGAACGGCAGTTTCACCCGCAGACGGAAATTTGGTCGGCACTGGAACTCGTAAAGTAAAAAGATGTCTAGGCTCAGTTCAAGATCATGTAGGTATCCCCGTCGCACTTAGCAAGTTGGTGGATACTATGAAGTGAACTCAATAAAGGCATAAAGTCAAGGTGGGATCACCAACAGAAAGTATCCTACAGTTGGGCCACATTGCACTTTTGGATGCGGTCCCAATGAGGATAGATGGTCAGATGACCAGTGGGAGCCCAACGGAAGCATCTCCTAAAATTTAGGAAACTGCTATTTTGGGCCACGAAATCTATTCGCGTCATTAGCTTCATAATGAAAAGGTCGAGAGATTTTTAAGCAAGAAGCCAAATGCGGGGAAATTGCATGTATGAGTGCCAAGTGGCACTTTTTGGCCAATTTACCAAGTCTGGGAGAACAGAACTCGTAACTGACTCTTTGGAGCAGTTTTCGAGGCTGTTAACACCGATTTTCAGCCATCTCTCTCCATTTTTGAACTTCCCTTGACTTTGCCTAGGTCCAAGGAGCTCATTTTCAACATTGGAAGGCGTCAGATGCATGTTTTGCTGTTTTGCTGTGTTTTTCAGCCATACGCAGGTTTTGGCAGGGCTGTGGAAATCTTCCCCTTTTTGCATCTATTTGCTCACAGATGCATTACAGGTTAAGGGCAAAAGAGGGAGCACTCGATTTATGTTGGGGGGATGCTTCATTGAGAACCTGTCACACAGGTTAAGAGCTATGGAGTGCTTGCTTTCCTCTCTATGTACAGTGTGGTGCTAGGAGTGATGACCTGCACACTACACACTACTCTCTCTCTCCCCTACATGCAGTTATGTGATGCCCCACAAGAGGCCTCTTCATTTGACTGATGTACAGTTGTGTGGTTTCATGCTTTTGTGCTGAGGCAAGAGCGTCCTTGAGCAGGAACAGGGGTAGCTAACTGCTACTCCAAAGCAGGCACCGGTGAGGGTCATAACCTCACCGTACAGGTGCGTTTTCAGCACTGTGTATGCGCTGTAAATTGACTGTTTTCAGCCATACGGACGCCAGAACCATTGGGAATAGTGCCAGCCTGGCAGAGGACAGTTAGGGGACTGTTTGGGGCTGAAAACAGGGCAAAAACCAGTAAATACAGTGTGCTGAATTTACTGTTTTTGGGAAAAAATCAGAGGGTTTATGTCAGTGGAAGTGAGTTCCAGCAGGGGAATTCGTTTCGTGCAAGTTTTGGGGCTGTTATGCTGCCGAAATTTGGCCAAATCAAGTGGTATCTAGTTGGATATAGACAAAGGATTCCCAGGACTCTACTTTGTAAATTTACCCTCTCAAAGAATAAAGAAATACCGAAAGGGGCGCCAATTTTGGGGCCTACAAGTTGTCGACGTCTGCTCGGAGCATTCTAGCTTCCGAGCCGTGTGTGTACTTAGGTGTTAATCCCCGTTACAGGTTACCTTTGCAAAGTACTCTGTGTGTGTCTAAAGTAAAGAATTTCGGGTGAAAGCCAACGCCTACCGCCCCACGGGCCTGTTTCAGATGTTGCCATTACACCGAGCATTGGCAAACTTCGTTTGCAATGACAGGGGTGTTTAGGGTACGAGGAGTTTGCATTGTGCAATGACAGGGGTGTTTAGGGTATTTGCCTTGGAAGGTTGTGATGTTCTACTCGAAATCCCTTGGTACCACAACAACAACGCCGTGGTAGTCAACAATTTCTGAGCCCTTCATTTGTCAAAGTCGCATTCTCGGCCCACTTGATGAACTTCAGTCTCTTTACTCGTTTTTTTTTTGGGGAGAGAACTGAATGATAAATAAAGGTCGAAGATGTTTTGACCTGAACAAAAGAACGCCAAATTTTCTCCACGCTCATGCCGATTGCTTTTCAGAGGGCCTGCCAGGCGAGTTACCATCCGCTCGTCCTACTATTGATCTGATACCTGGAAGCACACCACCGAACCGGCCACCTTACCGTGTGAGCTGAGCCCAGAACGAAGAGATTATGAACCAAGTGAAAGACCTCTTGGAAAAGGGTCTTGTCCAGCCTAGTACTTCACCGTATTGCCCTCCAATGTTGTTGGTTTTGAGGAAAGGCGGATCTTGGAGAATGTGCATCGATTATAGAGCTCTCAACAAAATTACCATCTAGAACAGATTTCCGATTCCTAGGATCGATGATAATACTCGACAGATTACAGGGATCCTCGTGTTCTAGCAGGATTGATTTGAAGAGTGGATGTCATCAGATCCGAATCGCACCGGATGATGGACATGATTCTTTTCAAGAGTACAGGCTATTTGTTGGCACTTTCTTTAACGATATCATTGTTTTCTCCAAGAATGAGGCAGAACATAGAGATCATCTGCTTCAGGTCTTTCAGGCATTACGAGATCACAAGGTAGTGATTAATGCGAAGAAAAGTGAATTTTTCCTATCAAAGATACACTTTTGGGACAGCAGCGAGAGTGCAAATGGACCCGGCCAAGATAGAGACTATCCGTGATTGGCCCGATTTAAAGAATGTCCACGAAGTTAGAAGCTTCTTGGGATTGTGTTCGTACTACAGGCGGTTCATTAAAAAATTTGCAGAGGTTGCTTCCCCTTTGCATATCTTGACACACAAAGGAGTCCCTTTCTCGTGGGGATCCACAGAGGTGACTGCCTTTCAGACTTTGAAAGAGAAATTGACTACGGGACCAGTTTTGACTTCACCGGACTTGTAGAAATCGTTGAAGTATATTGTGATACTTGTGGTCATAGAGCTTTTGGCGGCTATCCATGCTCTTATTCAGTGGCGACATTACCTGCTCGGAGCCGATTTTACGTTTTCACAGATGATGGGAGTTTACACTACTTCTTGTCCCAGAAGCAGCTATCGGAAAAAGCAGATGCGATGGGTAAAACTTCTTGTCACGGTTTACTTCCGGATTGTCCATGTGCAGGGACAGAAGAAATTGGTGGAAAATACTTTGTCCCGAAAGCCGTTGGTTCTGGCTATTTCCGCGATACATCATAGAAACTTCAAGGATATGGTTGGTCAGTACGCCACAGAACAGATTTTGCAGATGTATTCAATTGAATACAGCAAGGGGAGATAGTAGCAGATTATTCCATTCGGGATGGCTACTTGATGAACAAAACCATGTTGTGCGTTACACAACCATTGAGGGAAAAGATTCTAACCGAATGCCACTGTCCGCCTTTCACGGGTCATCGCGGCATTACTACCACCTTGAAAGGGGTAGAGAAATACGTCTTTTGGCCGAAACTCAAGAAGGATGTGGACGAGTTTGTGCGCAGTTGCTTCGTATGCCAGAAGATCAAGTTTGACAGGCATAAAGCACAGGGATTGTTATAACCTTTTTACCCATACCCACCCGCCCTAGGAAAGTATTGCAATGGATTTCATCTCCCGAGAACACGGTGTGGGCACGATTGTTTATTGCCCACGTCTTTAGATTACATGGCGTGCCTGAGACGATTGTCTCCGACAAGGCCCCAGGTTCACGAGTTTGTTTCGGACGGCTATTTGGGAGAACATAGGCACGCGATTGCAATTCTCGTTCCACTCGCAAACTGACGGGCAATCAGACATTGCTAATTCAGTGGTTCTGGATTTGTTGAAGTCTTCTTGGTTGGATCAGAAGACTACTTGAGAAAGGTTTGGTGGAATATGCCTACAGAAACACCTTATGCCATTTGAGATTTTTGAATTCGCTACAAAGGTTCTACCCTTCCTTAGCGCGAAAGATAAGACTTTTCTTTGAAGCCAACCAGTTCATGAGGGACTTCGTCCGGAAGGCTTTACAGAAATTTCAGGAAAGATAGAAAAAGGCAGTAGATCGCCATTGTCGCGATTTGAAATTGAAGGAGAAGAATTGGGTGCTCTTATATTATGGGAAGGCACGACCGAGAAAGAAAACAAAAGGGAAAGGAGCGACATCTTTGTAAGCTTATAGCATGACAAAGTGTGGACCTTTCCAGGTTTTCCAAAAAGAGAAATGATATCTCCTTTGGACTAAAGCTGCCAGAATACTTGGAGGATTCACAATGTTTTTTTATGTGAGTCTCTTGAAGCCTTTTGAAGGCGATGAGCCTGTTGATGAACAACCCAAATTGGACGAAAACGAGCAGATACTCGTTCCAGAACAGACATTGGCACAAGAAAGAAAGTAAGAAGGTAAAGCGAACTGACGGTTCTTGGTTAAATTCAAGACCTACTTCGCATTGGATGCGAAGCGAATGGAGGAGGAAGACCTAGCAAATATCCTCGGAATGTGAATCTTTATCTTGAAGCTTTTGGTTTAGCATAGTCTATTCCAAATGGAACCCAGAATTCAGCTTGGCCGGAGATCTGGTGCAGTGGGTTTGCACAAGAGGGGAGTTACTCCGCTCCTTTGTCAACAAATGAGTCGAATTTTTGAATACTAGAGTCACTAATGAGCTTCAGGGATACTTAGAGCTGACAGTATTCTGTTGGATGACTTTATGAAATGGAATTCTAGAAAATATAAAACTGACTTGTTCTTGACATGTTTAAGTGCAAGAATTGATAGACGAAATGACTGCAGCACAGCGTAACCCGAAACGTTTCACCCCGAAACATTTCACCCTAGGCTAAGGCCTCATTGAAACGTCTGACCGAAACGCCAATTTTGTGTATATATAGAGTTATGTATCGACAAAATAGGTGTTCACAGTGCAGTGAGTAGAGACACATGCTATGGTAACCTTGAAATAGCATATAGATAATAAATAAATAGCTATTTAATGGCCAAATTCTCTAAAGAAAATTTTTTATTTTAGGCGTTTCACCTTGCAGGTGAAACGTTTCGGCCTTTTCACCCGTTTCGCATTTTAAGCCTGCTGAAACGCGTTTCGCAGTTATGCTGCTGCAGCATTTTGGTTAATTGATCTCGAATAGACATGGTTGCAATAGGGGTTAGTTAATCGGGTATCGATGAGGTCCCAACTGGATCTAGATGCGATTGCTAGCTACATTGCCGATAAATCATGGTCTAAGATCCGAATGAATGTTGAATGTCCTGTGATGTCCTGTGATGGCGTGTGATGTGACTGTCGATTGGTACATGTGCTAGATGTCACAAACTGCTGACGTGTCAAAACCCTAAAGAATGGATCCAACTTGCAGATGCTGGCCGAGGGGCCCAAACCCTAAGAGAACAAGTAACAGAAGAAGAAGTCCTACCAACTTATGGGGACCCAGTCCGATGCGGCCCCAGTCACATAAAGGAAGTAAAATAAAGGAGGACCCACATACACACACGCAAAACTGATGATGTGGCAGCTCTACGGCAGATTTTTGAAAATTGCGTTGACATGATGACGTGGCAGGCTGTACGGATTTCCGCGTTTTGCGCTGGCTGATGACGTGGCAAGTTGTACGGATTTCCGTGATTTACGCTTGCAGCTTTTTGGGAGTGGCTAGTAAGTCCGAGGTCGAAACACGAAGCCAAAATTTCCAATGAACTTTTGGAAGTGCAATCTTGCTCTCTCTCCTCCTTGGTAGGACCGGTATGCTTTCAGAAAAGCGCACGCACCTGGCTCTGATACCACTGTCACAAGACGGGCACCACGTGCCAATAGAAAAGAAGAGACTGAACAGACTTTTAGCACTTCAATAACAACTGAACTGAAAGAGAGATCACACGCGACACGGAGTGGCGGAATTCCACCCCAAAGAGTATTGGCCCCAAACCTTGGCGCCCCTTTCGATATTTCTTTATATTGCATCAACACAGTACAAGCCAATACTCCAGACTCTGCACCTTCTCCAGGAAGCATGCCAGAGAATGAGCCCTAACCTCATATTTAAAGGCCCTAGGCCCCAAAAGCAGTTACAGTGAAAAGCCGTCCAAAAGCAAAGCACATCGCGCATCGGGCGCGCTCCCGTCTTCACCGCTCGTGTCTTACAGGGCATAAGCCATTAAGGTCACTTGCAAGAGAAGGATCCAAGATTTGCTTCAAGCTGCTGTTTTTCTCAGAGACAGTGCCATGCAGATGTTGATGTCTATAGCTACCAAGCCGCACACTTCCAAGGACTTGGCAAGCTTTCAAGAAAAATTTTGCCCGAAGTTATATGGTTTCTGACATCTTCCTTCATAGTGCAACTTCTCGCAGAGTGGGGAATCCTGAAATGCTTGCCATGGAAACCCTAGCAGATTATATCTTGAAATTTCTCGACATCTCTCAGTAGATGTCTCTTCTTGAATTGATAACCTTGGAGGTTCGGTGCGATTGTTATGTCTTGGGACTACCATCGGCGTCAGACGAACATTGTCTGTCCAAGAGCTGATGGACCATGCTGTGGTTGTCTACGACCTTATGGAAGGAACCTAACCCTAATTTTTTATGCAGGTTTCAGGATGGAAAGCCAATCAACTTTTCGAGCTCAACTGATGTCAAGATTGCTTTTTAAGTTTGAAATTTGTTTGAGAACTTGTTTGGTGATCCTGTTTGGAATTTGTTTGAAATGGATGGTATCTGTTTTGAACCTGTCTTGGTGCCGATTTGAAATGTTTGACTCTAGTTTTACTACTGGTTTCATTGATTGGTGATTTTACTCCCGAGTGGAGAAGTGAGAAATACTGTTTTGGTATTGTTTGAACCTCGGAACGAGGCAAGCGATGCCTGGGGAGCGTTCCGTTGTATGCTAGAAAACCTCCGAACGACGCAGGCCAATGCCTAGGGAGCGTTTGGTTGTATGCTTGTAAAATAATTGTTGTTGTGACTCCCGGCCCGGACCTAGATGGTTATGCGGGAGGAGTATTAAGAAGTCCGAGTAGTGGTTACTCTCAGCACCTCCAAACGACGCAGGCTACGGTCTGGGGGGGCGTTTGGTTGTAAAAGGCCTCTATATCTCCCAGCCCGGATCTTTTTAGCTTATGCGGGAGGAGTGATGAGGGAGTCGTTGAATATCTCCGGGCCCGGACCTTGTTAGGTTATGCGGGAGAAGTGTTCATCGGCGGCTTCATGTTTCTATGTCTTGTAACATGCATATGTGAGCATTTGTGTTGCATTGTGATGTGCCAACCACTGAACATAATTGGATGAGATTGCCTCTGTATGTCATTTTAGTGCATCAAGACACCCGTGGAAGATCAATACGGTCTGGGTATGATGGCTACTTTTACTACGCCAGAATATCAAGAGTTCGGATCGGGAAGACAGGAGAAGCTAACTCCTTGATCAAAACAGCCGAAAGGAGAAGCTAACTCCTTGATCAAAAGAGAAAAAAGGAGAAGCTAACTCCTTAATAAAAAGAGCACACTGATTGTCCCTCGGAAATTTTTTAGCTAACTTGAGTTGTTTTGCAGATATGTTGTAATCGCGGACGATTACTCTAGTTCAAGAAGGGGAGATGTCACAAACTGCTGACGTGTCAAAACCCTAAAGAATGGAGCCAACTTGCAGATGTTGGCCGAGGGGCCTAAACCCTAAGAGAACAAGTAACAGAAGAAGAAGTCCTACCAACTTATGGGGACCCCGTCCGATGGGGGCCCAGTCACATAAAGGAAGTAAAATAAAGCAGGACCCATATACACACATGCAAAACTGATGACGTGGCAATTGTACGGCAGATTTTTGAAAATTGCGCTGACACGATGACGTGGCAGGCTGTACGAATTTCCGCATTTTGCATTGGCTGATGACGTGGTAGGTTGTAGGATTTCCGTGATTTACGCTGGTAGCGTTTTGGCTTTGCTTTTGAACTAGATGCTTTTGAGTTTGAATGCTTTTCACTATAACTGCTTTTGGGGCCTAGGGCCTTTAAATATGAGGTTAGGGCTCATTCTCTGGCATGCTTCCTGGAGAAGGTGCAGAGTCTGGAGTACCGGCTTGTATTGTGTTGATGCAATATAAAGAAATACCGAAAGGGCCGCCAAGGTTTGGGGCCAATACTCTTTGGGGTGGAATTCCGCCACTCCGTGTCGCGTGTCATCTCTCTTTCAGTTCAGTTGTTATTGAAGTGCTAAAAGTCTGTTCAATCTGTTCTTTTCTATTGGCACGTGGTGCCCGTCTTGTGACATCGATGTGCGTTCCTAGTACGTAGGTACTAACAGTCAATGTCTACTAAGACGGTTTATGGCTTCTGTATGTTTTGCAGGCGTAATCGAGGGCAATTACAATGCTTTCAAGAGGAAGGGTATGTCACAAAGCGATGACGTGGCTGCCAAAAACCCTAATTCTGTTGAAACCCTAACCCTAAAACCAGAAACATTCTGCTTGAAACCCTAACCCTAAAATCAAAAACCCTAATTCTGTTGAAACCCTAACCCTAAAATCAAAAACCCTAATTCTGCCCTAACCCTAACCCTGATTTGCTGACATGGCGGACTGACACGTGACCTGCTGTACGGACATCAGCGTGATTTACAAAAAGTTGGGCAGCTTTTTGGCATTGCTTTTTCTACGCAAATTGCTGAGAAAGAGAGAGAGAACCCTCTTTGCTTTATTTTAGCAAGAGAGAGAGAAAGAGAAAGCCTCTCTGCTTTATTTATCAAAAGAAAGAGAGAGGAAAAACTTTTGCTTTATTTTCAAAGCTTTTACTTGAAGCTTTTGATTTCAGCTTTTGGGGCTCTGCTTATAGCAACCCTTGTACCTTTAAATATGTGAGCACGCCTCTTACAACTCAGAGCATTTGGACGCAGAGTCTTGAGTGTGAGTGCCTGCCCGCACTCTTGTACCTTGAACTCAGATTAATACAAAAAGAAATACCGAAAGGGGCGCCAGTCTTTGGGACCAATATCTCTAGGCGCGGAACTCCGTCGGGCCAGTGTCGAATAAATTGTGAACTGTGAACTGTTTTGAAGTGGTTATTTGGTGTTGTCGCGGTAGATTCTTGACTTGGAGTGTCCAAGTCTGTTACATATTAGCCCCAAAGACTGGCGCCCCTTTCGGTATTTCTTTTTGTATTAATCTGTGTTCAAAGTCCAAGAGAGTGGGAGGGTTCTCACTCTCAGACTCTGCGTCCAGATGCTCTGAGAAGTGAGGGCCCTGCCCACTAATTTATAGATTTACAAGGGATGCCCAAAAGCAGTAATCAAAAGCTTCTCCAAAAATAAAGCAACTTTATCCAAAAGTTGCTATAAAATTCAGCTAACGCTAAAGCAGTTTTTTCGTACGCTTTGCCACATCATCAGCTGCGCAAAAGCAGGGAATCCGTACGCTGTGCCACGTCAGCTTGTCTCCACGTTTTGCGCCAAAAAATCTGGGACTACCACGTCAACACTGTTTTCGCGTTTCACGGACCTGTTGCCAACCAGTTGGGTGTAACCGGGTATGCCACGTCACTGGTTTGTGACATACCCCCCTCTTGAAAGCATTGTAATCGCCCTCGATTACGCCTGCAAAACAGACAGAAGCCATAAACTGTCTTAGCAGACACTGACTATTAGTACCGACACACTAGGAACAACACATCTAGCACACGTACCAATCGACAGTCACATCACAGGACATCACATGACAAATCACATTCAAAAATCATTCCAATCTCAAACCATGATTAATCGGCAACGTATTTAGCAATCGCATCTAGATCCAGTCGGGACCTCACAGATGCTCGATTAACTAATCCTTATCGCAATCATGTCTGTAGAGATTTATCAGTACGAAATGCTGCAGTCGTTTCGTCTTTCAATTCCCGCAATCAAACAAGTCAAGTACAAATCAATCAGTATCATTTTCGGAAATTCCAATTCATAAAGACATTACAGCAGAATACTGCCAGCCCAACAGTTTCCCTGAAACCCAATAGGGAGTTCCGTGCCTAGCAGTATTGGCCCCAAAGACTGGTGCCCCTTTCGGTATTTCTTTTTTGTATTAATCTGTGTTCAAAGTACAAGAGAGCGCGTAGGTGCTAACTCTCAGACTCTGCGTCCAGATGCTCTGAGAAGTGAAGCCCTACCTGCTTATTTATAAGTACAAGGGATGCCCAAAAGCAGAGCCCCAAAATCTCTAAATTTAAACGCTTATAATCTCCAAAAGCAATTGTACCAAAAGCTGCAATAAAAATTCAGCCAGCGCTACTTACGGAAATCTGTACGGAATGCCACGTGAGCACCTCAGTGTAAAAAGCGGGTCTGTACAACTGCCACGTGTCCGCGCAGAATGCGCCGCAAATTCCGAAGGTCCGTACATTGCCACGTGACAACCTGTCGATGCATAATCCGGGTTTGTGTGAGTCCGAGGCTAGCCACATCACCAGTTTGTGACATCGCTCCCTGGAATGTTCTGAGAACCACACACCAGAGAAGGCGACGTCAAACTGTTGTTCAACTCAAGGGCTCGATGCATGTCCTGGCCTGACTCCCTTCCTTGAACTCCTTGGTTTTCTTGTTGATCTGGTCATTGTCAAAAGAAGACGACCTCCTCCTCCTATAAACGGCTAGATGGTCTTCCATGCCTTCTAGACTTTGTTTCAAAAATCGTCTTTAAAAGAATCTTGTCTTAGGTGCTTAGAAATTGAAGAAGCTTCTTAGCACCCTCGAACACTTCAAATGGAGTCTTTCCCATGTGTCGTTCGTTGTAGGCAAACTCCACCAAGGGCAAATACTTTCCCATGTAGTCTTCTGATCCAAAGAAGAAGACTTCAAGAAATTCAAAACCATTGAATTGGCTATCTCCAAATTGCCCATTAGTCTACGGGTGGAACAAGGACGAGAACTGCAACCACATGCCAATGTTCTCCCAGATTGCCATCCAAAACAACCAGTAGATCGGGGATCTTTGTCCGAAACAATGGACTCAGACATGCCATATATTCAAACAATTTTACCAAAGGATCGGGCTTAACTATCTTCTTTACTGTAGAGCAGTGAGCCTGCTTAGTGAATTTGTTGATGGCCATCGAAAGGCCATCATGCCCACTCTGTGTCTTCGGGAGATCAAAAATGAAATCAATTGCAATACTTTCCTAGGGGCGGGTGGGAATGGGTAAAGGCTGTAACAATCCTTGTGCTTTATGCCTATCAAACTTGACCTTTTGGCATACCAAGCAACTGCGTACAAAGTCGTCCACACCCTTCTTGAGTCTCGGCCAAAAGAAGAAACGCTCCACACCTCTCAAGGTGGTGTCGATGCCGCGGTGACCCGTAATAGGTGGACAATGGCACTCAGTCAGAACCTTTTCCCTCAACGGCTGTGTAACACACAACATCGTTTTCTTCATCAAGTAGCCATCCTGTATGGAATATCCCGCTACTACCTCCCCATTCTCTATTCGAGTGATTACATCCAAAAAATTTGGATCTATGGCGTACTGATCAACCATGTCCTCGAAGCTTCTATGATGCATCGCGGAAATAGCCAAGACTAGCAGCTTTAGCCTTTCGGGACAAAGCATTTTCCACCAAGTTCTTCTGTCCCTGAGCATGGACAATCTGGAAGTGAAACTGTGATAAGATGTTAGCCCACCGCATCTGCTTTTCCAAAAGCCGCTTTTGTGACAAGAAGTAGCGTAAACTCTGATGGTCAGTGAAGACCGTAAAATCGGCTCCGAGAGGTAATGTCGCCACTAGATAAGAGCATGGATCACTGCCAATAGCTCTTCCTCATAAATCTGTGATGTCAATTATGGCCTTGAAAACAATCGGCTTTCATAGGCAATCACATGGCCTTTGTATTAAGACCGCTCCCAGACTACGACCACAAGTATCACAATATACTTCGAATGACTTTTGCAAATCCGGCGAAGTCAATACTCGTCCAATAGTCAATTTCTCTTTTAGTGTCTGAAAGGCAGTCACCTCTGTGGGTCCCCACAAGAAAGGGACTCCTTTGTCACAAAGTGATGACGTGTGCCCGGGAGCCGAGCTGCTGAAAACCCTAATTCTGCAAACCCTAACCCTAAAACCTGCAAACCCTAAAAACTGCCAAAAACCCTAACTCTAATCCTAACCTTAAAACCTATCCTAAACCCTAAACCTAACCCTAGCAGCAGGGCTGAATTTCCGGATAAAGCGCTGAGCATGATGACGTGGCACCGTACGGACGAAGCCCGCTTTCTGCGGCGCGAATTACGACAGCCAGAAGTGCTTTTTCCTCTACGCAATTTGAGCTAGAGAGAGAGTGTGTTCCATTGCTTTATTTTATTAAAGCCCTAGAGAGGGCTTGTGAGAGAAAACAAAATTTGCTTTTGATTGGAAGCTTTTGGGGCTCTGCTTTTGGCATCCCTTGTAAAACTTTAAATAAGTGGTTTTGGGCACACTCTGCAGAGCATCTAGACGCAGAGTCTGAGAGTGAACCCCTAACCGCTCTCTTGTACTTTGAACATTGATTAATACATAAAGAAATACCGAAAGGGGCGCCAGTATTTGGGGCCAATATCTCTAGGCACGGAACTCCGCCGGGCCATTGCAAATCTATTGTGATCTGTGAATTGTTTTGAAGTGGTTATTTGGTGCTGTTGTGACTGATTCTTGACTTGGAGTGTCCAAGTTTGTTACAGTGGTATCAGAGCACAACCAATTTCTCTTCTACGGGAAATCCGATCCCCAATTTTTTTTTTCCGCGGCACCTATGGCTTCACGCAAGGATCAGTCGACTCCCTTTGCATCTGGAGATGCGGGCAAGGATCACAACAAAGATTCTGGCAGAGAGTATGGCCCGCCTCGACCTACTCAAGCGGAGCAACGAGAGATGAAGCGTCGTCAATTGATCGGCGATGCAACAAAGATGATGCTCAGTTTTGCTAAGGACCCGAAGTTGGCAAAATATATGAGCGAGACTTCTTTTCACGAAGTGCATACACAGTGGCAGAAAATCACACCACCACCCCCGAAATCCGCTCTCAAGAAACCTTCTGATCACAAGCAATATTCAGAGAAGAAATTAGAAGAGGTGGTTGATCCACGGATTGCTCAACTTTTTGACGCGCAAAAGAAAGCCAAAAATCAGAAGAAAGGCATTGACTTCCCGGGTTATTTGGGTCGTCAATCGACATTTGACAAAGCAAAGAAACAGAAGAAGCGTGTTCGCTTTGAAGGAGTACCTAGTTCTTCTTCTTCTTCTTCTGACAGTTCTTCTAGCTCTTCAGATTCGAGCGAAGAAGACAGAAAAGGCAAAAAGCGAAGCAAAAAACAACGCTTCGGAAAGGGCAAGAAAAAGGCAAAGAAGTCTAAATCTCGCCCAATGACTGACAGCTCTACAAAGGACTCGTCTACAGACAGTTCAAACTTCGATGACGGAAAATTTTATGCGAACAAGAAGAATTTTTATAAAGCCAACCAATATGACTTTCTGGAAGATAAAAGCAAGAAAGTCCGAGAGTTTAAGGAAGGTGGACAGTCCATCAAATTTGACAATTTTTCAGGATACACAGATGCTTCGAAGGCTTTGTCTTTTAAACAACAGTTTGACATCGCTTTTGCGGGAGGACGCTACTCAGAGCACTCCAAGATTCGGAGAGTTGCCTCTTACTTTAAGGGGAATGCTCGAACTTGGTGGTCCACGCTTCTTTTAAACAAGACTGCGCCAGTTAAATGGCTGAAATTTAAGAAGCTTTTTATTTCTTCTTAGTTGACGCAAGAGTATGAACGCGACATACGAGTTGCTTCGAACCATCTTCGGATGACCAAGAGAGATATAGTGGATGCTTACTGTGAGAGATTCTAGAGCTCTTTTCTACCCGCCTCTTCATTCAAGAAGATCTCGTTCAGAAAACAGATTGAACGGTTCACCTTGGGTCTACCTACAGAGATCCGAGATCACTGCTTAGAACAGAAGTCAGCTTCTATTCAAGAGTTGATGAGTCGTGCGAAGCAGGGCTTTGTCATTCACTCTAGCAGTCTGACCTACCCCACCGATGCGGCCATGACACAACGAGCCGAACAGACTTCTGGGAATGAAAGTAGAAAGAGAAAGAGCAACCCAGAGAAGAAGGATGCACGACCCAAGCTTACTCCTCAGGAGCGAGCTCGCTTCATCAGGGAGGGGAAGTGCTTTGGATGCGGGGAACATGGACATATCTCCGCGAAGTGCCCTAAAAAGGCACCGAAAGAACAGAATGATAAGGACGACGACAGGCCTGAGAGTTCGAGAGCAACTGAGGAACGTGGACGAAAAGGCAAGACGAAAACAGGACTGGTTCTAGATTGTGTGGGTACCGATCCCAACACCATGGACGAGAGTACAGAACTTTGCCGAGCTTGGGGCAAAGTGAAAGATCAAGAGGCCCTGATCTTCTTTGATGGAGGAGCCAAGGCCAACTTCATTTCACCGGAATTGGCGGCGCGGCTCGAGATCGCTCCCGATCATCTGGAACCACTTGCAGAGGTAATTCTAGCGACACCCGATAGGGACGTAGCCATTACACCTGTCATTGGCAAACTTCGGTTGCATTGTCAAGGGTATTTGGGGCATGAGGACTTTTTCATAATGCCTTTGGAGGGTTGTGATGTTCTCTTAGGGATTCCCTGGTACCACAAGAACAACGCCATGGTCGATAATCGGGCGAGGAAAGCGACATTGACTACAGAGAAGGGCACAACCATTGTACTTGATATTAAACTGAAGGGCGAGTCTGTCCCTATTGTATCGGCTTCGGCCATTTCTAAATTAATGAAATCCAGTCTGTTTGTTTACTCGATCTTTATGAAAGAATTGAGCGATAAGGATAGGACAAATATGTCTAAACTTGATAAAGAACACCAAGATTTTCTCCACTCTCACGCCGATTGCTTCTCAGAGGGCCTACCACTTGCTCATCCTGAAGATCATACCATTGATCTGATACCTGGAAGCACACCACCGAACGGGCCACCTTACCGTGTGAACCGAGCCCAGAATGAAGAGATTATGAACCAAGTGAAAGACCTCTTCGAAAAGGGTCTTGTCCATCCTAGTACTTCACCGTATTGCTCTCCAGTGTTGTTGGTTTTGAACAAAGACGGATCTTGGAGAATGTGCATCAATTGTAGAGCTCTCAACAAAATCACCATCAAGAACAAATTTCCGATTCCTAGGATCGATGATATACTCGACAGATTACAAGGATCCTCGTGCTTTAGCAGGATTGATCTAAAGAGTGGATATCATCAGATCAGGATCGCGCCGGGAGATGTCTATAAGACAGCTTTTCGGACGACTTTTGGACTATTTGAGTTTTTGGTGATGCCTTTTTGCTTAAGCAATGCTCCTGCGACATTTAACCGGATGATGGACAGGATTTTTCAAGAGTACAGGCTATTTGTTGGCACTTTCTTTAACGATACCATTGTTTTCTCCAAGAATGAGACAGAACACGGAGATCATCTGCTTCAGGTCTTTCAAGCATTACAAGATCACAAGTTAGTGATTAATGCAAAGAAAAGTGAATTTCTCCTACTAGAGATACACTTTCTAGGACACATTGTCTCAGCAGCAGGAGAGCAAATGCATCCAGCCAAGATAGAGACTATACGTGATTGGCCCGATTTGAAGAATGTCCATGAAGTTAGAAGCTTCTTGGGACTGTGTTCCTACTACACGCGGTTCATTCGAAAGTTTGAAGAGGTTGCTTCTCCTTTGCATATCTTGACACAGAAAGGAGTCCCTTTCTCGTGGGGATCCACAGAGGTGACTGCCTTTCAGACATTGAAAGAGAAATTGACTACAGGAGCACTTTTGACTTTGTCGGACTTGCAAAAGTCGTTTAAAGTATATTGTGATGCTTGTGGTCGTAGTCTGGGTGCGGTCTTAATGCAAGAAGGCCATGTCATTGCTTACGAGAGCCGATTGTTCTGAAGGCCGGAGATGACAGCACAGATTTATGAGAAAGAGCTTTTGGAAGTTACCCATGCTCTTACTCAGTGGCGGCATTACCTACTCGGAGAGGATTTTACTGTCTTTACAGACCATCAGAGTTTGCGCTAGTTCTCGTCACAGAAGCAACTTTCGGAAAAGCAGATACGGTGGGCGATCATCTTGTCACAGTTTCACTTCCAGATTCTCCATGTGCAGGGAGAGAAGAATGTGGTGGCAGATGCTTTGTCTCAGAAGCCATTGGTTATGGCTATTTCCGCGATACATCATAGGAGCTTCGAGGATATGGTCGACCAGTATGCCACAGATACAGATTTTGCAGACGTTTTCACACGGATACGGGAAGGGGAGACAGTAGCGGGATATTCCATTCAGGATGGCTACTTGATGAGAAAAACCATGTTGTGCGTTACACAGCCATTGAGGGAAAAGGTTATGACTGAATGCCACTGTCCACCTTTTACGGGTCACCGCGGCATTGCTACCACCATGAAAGGGGTAGAGAGAGACTTCTTTTGGCCGAGACTCAAGAAGGATTTGGAAGAGTTTGTGCTCAGTTGCTTAGTATGCCAGAAGGTCAAGTTTGACAGGCATAAAGCACAGGGATTGTTGCAGCCTTTACCCATCCATACCCACCCGCCCCTGGGAAAGTATTGCAATGGATTTCATTTTTGATCTCCCAAGAACACAGAGTGGTCACGATGGTATCTGGACTGTTATTGACAGATTTAGCAAACAGGCTCATTTCATTCCAGTGAAAAAAACAGTCAAGCCGGATCACTTAGCAAGACTGTTTGTGGCCCAGATCTTCAAATTAGATGGCATGCCTGAGACGATTGTCTCCGACAGAGACCCCAGATTTACGAGTTTGTTTTGGAAGGCAATTTGGGAGAACATTGGCACGCGGTTGCAGTTGGCACGCGGTTGCAGTTCTCGTCATCGTTCCACCCGCAGACTAATGGGCAATCTAAGATTGCAAATTCAGTGGTTCTAGATTTATTGAAGTCTTATATCTCCGATCAGAAGACTCAATGAGAAAAGTACCTACCTTTTGGTGGAATTTGCCTACAATAACACGATACACTCTTCGACGGGGAAGGCGCCATTTGAGATTGTTAAAGGTGCTACGAAGGTTCCACCCTTCCTAAGCACGAAAGATAAGATTTTTGAAGCGGATGTATATACGTGAGACTTAGATACTGCTTTTGCCAAGGTTCGCAAGACTTTGCAGAAGTCTCAAGAACGACAGAAAAAGGAAGTGGATCGCCATCGTCGCGACTTGAAATTGAAGCAGGATGATTGGATACTCTTACGTTTTGAGAAGGCATGCCTAAGAAAGAAAAAGGGAAAGGAGAGGCTTTTTCCAAAGCTTAGTATGCGATACTACGGACCTTTCCAGATCACTGAAAAGATAAATGATGTCTCCTTCCGACTGAAACTACCTAATACTTGGAGGATTCACAATGCATTTCATGTGAGTCTCTTGAAACCTTTTAAAGGTGACGTGCCTGATGATGGGGAACCTGATAAGCAACCCGTAGTGGAAGAAAACGAGGAGATCCTTGTTCCTAAAGAGATTTGGCACATAAGGATACGAAGAATAAAGGTAAAGTCCGAAGGCGGTTCTTGGTTAAGTTCAAGAACTATCCTGCATTGGATGCGCAGTGGATGGAGGAGGAGGACCTAGCAGATACTCCTCAGATTGTGAAACTTTACCTCGATGCTTTTGGTTTAGCATAGTCTACTCCAAATGGAACCAGAATTCAGCTTAGCCGGAGATCTGGTGCAGTGGGATGCACAAGAAGGGAGTCACTCCGCTCCTTTGTCAACAGATGCCTTGATTTAGATACTAGAGTCATTGATGTCTCTATCAGGTTCAGGGATACTGAAAGCTGACAGTATTCTGTTGTATGACTTTATGAATGGAATTCCTGATTACGATACTGATTTGTTCTTGACTTCTTTTAACTGAAGGAACTGACAGACGAAATGACTGCAGCATTTTGGTCTGATTGATCTCGAATAGACATGGTTGCAATAGGGGTTAGTCAATCGAACATCGATGAGGTCCCGGCTGGATCTAGATGCGATTGCTAGCTACATTGCCAATAAATCATGGTCTAAGGTCCGAATGAATGTTGAATGTCATGTGATGTCGTGTGATGTGACAGTCGATTGGTACATGTGCTAGATGTGTGTTCCTAGTACGTAGGTACTAACAGTCAGTGTCTGCTAAGACGGTTTATGGCCTCTGTCTGTTTTGCAGGCGTAATCGAGGGCGATTACAATGCTTTGAAGAGGGGGGTATGTCACAAAGTGATGACGTGTCTGCCCGAGAGCCGAGCTACTAAAAACCCTAATTCTGCAAACCCTAAAATCTGCCATAAACCCTAACCCTAACCCTAGCAGCAAGGCTGAATTTCTGGATAAAGCGCTGAGCATGATGACGTGGCACCGTACGGACGAAGCCCGCTTTCCGCGGCGCGAATTACGACAGCCAGGAGTGCTTTTTCCTCTACGCAATTTGAGCTAGAGAGAGAGAGTGTTCCATTGCTTTATTTTATTAAACCCCTAGAGAGGGCTTGTGAGAGAAAACAAAATTTGCTTTTGATTGGAAGCTTTTGGGGCTCTGCTTTTGGCATCCCTTGTAAAACTTTAAATAAGTGGTTTTGGGCACACTCTACAGAGCATCTAGACGCAGACTCTGAGAGTGAAACCCTAACTGCTCTCTTGTACTTTGAACATTGATTAATACATAAAGAAATACAGAAAGGGGCGCCAGTCTTTGGGGCCAATATCTCTAGGCACGGAACTTCGCCGGGCCAATGCAAATCTATTGTGATCTGTGAATTGTTTTGAAGTGGTTATTTGGTGTTGTTGTGACTGATTCTTGACTTGGAGTGTCCAAGCTTGTTACACCTTTCTATGTCAAAATGTGCAAAGGGGAAGCTACCTCTGCAAACTTTTATGAACCACCAGTAGTAAGAACAGAAGCCCAAGAAGCTTCTAATTTCATGAACATTCTTCAAGTCACGCCAATCGCGGATAGTGTCATTTTTTGCCAGATCCATCTATACCCTTTCTGTTGAGACGATGTGTCCCAAGAAATGTATCTCAGGCAAGAAGAACTCGCTCTGTATCTCTTTACTTGGAGTGTCCAAGTTTGTTACACCTTTCTGTGTCAAAATGTGCAAAGGGGAAGCTACCTCTGCAAACTTTTGAATGAACCACCGGTAGTAAGAACAGAAGCCCAAGAAGCTTCTAATTTCATGAACATTCTTCAAGTCATGCCAATTGCGGATAGTGTCATTTTTTGCCAGATCCATCTATACCCTTCCTACTGAGACGATGTGTCCCAAGAAATGTATCTCAGGCAAGAAGAACTCGCTCTTTTTCACATGTATAAGCAATTTATGCTTCCTCAGTGTCTAGAAAACCCACAAATGATCGATATTCTCTGAAAATCCAAAAAGGCGTCCTGAAAGCTGTCTTGTAGACGTCTCCAGGAGCAATACAGATCTGATAATAATCACTCTTCATATCAATTCGGCAAGTAGAATTCTAAAGTCTATCGAGTATATCATCGATCCTTGTAATGTGGAAATCTGTTCCGGTTCATTGTTTCTTTATCTTGGCTGCGGCTAATGCTGTAAGGTGGTCGGTTCGGTGGTGTACTACCACGAATCAATCATGTAATCTTCACGACGTAAAGGAAGTAACTCGCTTTGTACGCCTTTAGAGAAAAAGTCAGCCTCTATTGCAGAAAAATCTTGTCGTGTCTTTTTGAGGTCAAACATATTCGACCTTCAATCATCATTCAGTTCTCTCAAGAAAAATCGAGTAAAGAAACTGAATTTCATCAAAGTACAATCTCTTTGCCCTTCATTTGTCAAAGTCGCTTTCTCAGTCCGATAGTCAACCATGGCGTTGTTCTTGTGGTACCAAGGGATTTCGAGAAGGACGTCACAACCTTCCTAAGGGCATTACATAGAAGTCCTCCTGTCCTAAATACCCCTGACATTGCAAGTTTGCCAATGATCGGTGTAATGGTAACATCCCGTCCGGCTGCCGCTAGAACTACCTCAGCCTGTTAAGCGTAATTCCAAATCGAGCCGCCAATTCAAGAAGTTGGCCTTGGTTCCTCCATCAAAGAAAAATGGGGGCTTTTAGATGTTTCACTTTGCCCCAAGGGCGGCAAAGTTTTGTATTCCTTCATCTGATTCGGTTTGGGTCCCACTCAATGTGGTACCAGTTCTACTTTCATCTTCCGCACTCAGCTGCTGCTCTGTAACTCTCAAGTTTATCTTCTGGTGGTCCTTTGAGTTCCGGTCCATCTCTTTCTCCGTGTACACGTTCCGCTTTTCTGCACTCGTTTGTCCTTTCGGCTTTCCTCCCTACCTGAGAGGAAAAGCAATGGCTACATGCCATCTCGAGTAAATCTTATCAATCGGGTAATTCTTCAGGTGTCTCGCCTATCTCGGGTCCCTAGAGTACTTAATCAATCTGTTCACACATATGCCAATCTGTAGTTGACGTTTGTACTCCATTCTAACAAATTTATCCGAAAAAAAAATTGCCCAAATCTTCATTCTTTTCTTTAGTTCCCACGCCGGATCTTCAACTTTTCTTAGCCTTCGCACTAAGAGATGTCATCTCTGTCAAATTCTTCACGAGAACCCATGTGTAATCTGGGATTCTTTATGGCTTTATGCCCTGTAAGACAAGGGGATAAAGACGGGAGCACGCCCAATGCACGATGTATGAAGGGTGGGAGTGGCTAATAAGTCTGGGGTCGGGACACGAAGATTCTTTTCCAAAAGTTGTGTGCGCTGCAAAAAGGATCGGATCCTCCGTAGAAGAATATCTTTGTGCTCTGATACCACAGAATATCTTTGTGCTCTGATACCACTGTAACAAACTTGGACACCCCAAGTCTAGATTCTACTGCGACACAGCAAAGATTCACTTTAAAACAGTTTACAAAAGACGACACGGCCCGGCGTAGTTCCGTGCCCAGAGGTAATGGCCCCAAAGACTGACGCCCGTTTCGGTACTTCTTTTTACACTAATCTATGTGCAAAGTACAGGTGAGCCCGCAGGTGCTCGCTCTTAAGACTCTGCGTCCAGATGCTCTGCAAAGTGAGCCCCTAAGGCCACTTATAAAGAGTTTACAAGGGATGCTAAAAGCAAAGCCCCAAAAGCTTTTAAAATAAAAAGCAACTGTCTCAAAATCAACTTATCAAAAATCTGCCAACAAAAGCTGTCAGCATAATTTGCAGAAATCAGTACGCTCTGCCACGTCAGCAAGACAGAGCACTCCCAAATGATACCCAGATTTTGTTTACCTCACTTTACATTTGCAGATCATCCCTCAGCCTGGGCCCAGTATAATTGCTTCAAATGAATTTAACAAAATACAGGAAGAAAATCCTCTCTTGAAATCCATTATTATTTAGAGACCAAAACAATGAAATCCAAAACATCACTTATTTATCTAGGGAATAAGAACAAGGATCTCCGTATAACTTCATAACGTCAGAGACGTCTGAAATCACAAATTAAAAGAGAGGCTACAGCCCCTACACAAAACAAAAAATCAAGACACACAAGAAAACGGATAGGTAAGGAAATATCTATAACTAAGTACCTTATTTGTTTCCAAAACTAAATAAATACAAATGAAAGAACATTTACTTATAAATGCTTTCAAAAAGAACAAGAAATCTTTCCAAACTGCATTTGTGTCAAAGGTTGCACAAAGCACGATTACATGTTTTCATTGATAGAGACCCTGCCCTCATTTTTTTTGTTAAGTATTATAAAATGCATACATCATCGATGCTCCATGAATTAGTTTGGCATGCTTGCACTAGCCTAAGCTTAGCAAGATGCACTTTTGAATGAGGTCATCTTGCAGTTGGACTATCTGTTAGCATTATGATCTAATTTGTTCCACATCCAGTCACAGAACTATACAGAATAAAAATTAAAAAAGCTAATAAATGCAATGATATCTACCATATGCCAACTCATCTTCTGCTGTTTCCGCCATGTTTGTATCTCCATCTGTAAGACTGCCTGAAGCTGCCGCTCCATCGGACATAGACATTGCAAGGGCTTGTTTCAAGAGAGAATTTTCATCATCCTATTACAAACACAACCAAGTTAACGAGAGTGGATCCGGCAATTACACCAAAACAAAACCTTTTAACAAGCTTAACCAGCACAGCTGCATGTGTTACACAGTTCCTCTCTAAAATAGAAAACTGTCTTCAAAATGGTAAGGTCAGAGATTACCATGGAGTCTGTTCCTATTCCCACACCAGAATCACCGCCATCTACTTCTGACATAGTGACATCAGCTGCACTTCTAGCTTGTGTATCTTGAGAAGCTGCTGCAGTGGCAGCTTCAGCAGCCCTCTTGGCATTCGCCTCTTGTCTAGCACGCTCCTCTTCCATAGAGACACGCAATGCAAGAGCAAGCTCTGGATCTAGGTTCGGATCAACACCAAACTCAAAACCACTCCCTCCCCCAGCTGCAGCTGCAGCTGCGGCAGCCCCTGCAGCAGCCGAAGCAGCAAAACCACTCCCTCCTTCTCCATCGCCTGTAAAAATAGGAGAGCTGCATAGAAAACAGGACGAGGGTGTGAGCGTCAATGTGTATGCTTGTATGTCAGTCCGGGCCAACAGAGGGCCAGGGATGTAAAGGAAATCTCTGTTCAGCACACCTCAAAAGAACATCTGAAAGAACATTGGAACCAGTCGGAACATGCACAATATGGCTGGAATCATTGCTGTTTACAGCAGCCAAAAAAGAATCCAACTTCTCTGATTTTCCATCGTCTTCTTCTCCAAAATTAACTATGTCAAGAGAGACACTGTTCTTCTTGAGTTTCTTTCCAACAGTCTCTAAAAGCTTCTTGTCGGCTGCGATTGGACTGCAAAAAAGAAAAACTCCAAATTAAAAACGCACTAGGTAGCCCACCTTTGCAAGTGATCGTATCCAAGTCACATACATCAGAACTGCAATGCACATTTCATATGTGTGCCCCTGCACTTGCTAGATTAAACTTACCTTCCAGCAAATACGATAACCCTTTGGCGTTGATGCTTGTTTTGCCTGTGCTTCAGAGCCAATTGAGCTACCTGCACAGCAGCTGTTACGTTTGCATCGCCTCCTATTTCCACACCTGCCGATAGCGTAGGATAAGCTGCAAAGTGAGTTACCCTTGAAGATACACAACTAAAAATTAGAAGCCCCAGATACAGAAACTTCACCGTGCATGCAAGAAAAAATTTTCCCAAGATCGGTAGTTGGGGTTACAAGCACTCGGACTCCCTTTCCAGCCATAGTTAGTATACCCACAGTGCTCTCCGGATTTGACTGAAGGATTTAAAGGAGTGAAATGAGCAATCCTTAAAGATTACATAATAAACACAGCTATCATCTTTACCTGTGTCTTGGCACCACAGATGAGATGGACCGCCTCAGCTTGCGACTGGAAGCGACTTGGTACATAATCTCCGTTCCGCATCCACTCTGAATTGTCAATGCAGATCATAGTCGCCTGCTCATCACCTAATGGTCACGCACGTACGCCCGCCCAGACGACAACGCAAAAGAGAGAAGGTGATGATACATACCTCGAGCACCATTGTGAAGCCGAATCAGAGAACCTGTTACCCCGCTACGCAACCAAAAGAAACTTGCGTATTCGAAGTACTCAAATCGCACTGCCTACCTTCGTGACAAAACGATTGGTTTGTGTGTGTGTGTGTTGGGGGGGGGGGAGGGGGGGGGGGGTGGGTTAAGAGTGTGTCAAAGATAGTGTTGGTGTCAAATTGACATTTACAAAAAGTTGTGTATATTGTACAGATGACCATTGTCATGGTGTATTGTGTTGGACCAATGTTCGCATACACATGTATGTGTAGATACACAACATTGTCTATTGTTACAAAGTGTAGCGCTTGAATTCATCAGCACGTGGAGAAGCCATGATGCTATCTGTGACAACAAGACTCGATTATGAGGTGTTGCGGTGATTTGGACATTAGCAAAATCGCTGGGTTGAGAATATACAACTCTCTCTCTCTCTCTCTCTCTCTCTCTCTCTCTCTCTCACACACACACACACACACATGAACATGAAGGTGGTGATGCTACATTGTTTTGCATTGGAGGAAGTTTTTTGATAAATGTTAGATGATTGATTGTTATATGATACATATTTGCTTCAAGCATACAAGAGTTACGATTGTTATTTAATTTGCCAATTTTCTTGCATGAGCGGTTCGTAGGAATGGTCCCATTCCAAGCATTCATTGATTGATCTAGAGATTATTGTATACTTTTTTATAATGTGAGTTAGAGGTGATTGATTATGGTGCACTATACTTTTGAGTCATCACTAACTGGAAGTGAAAACTAGAAGAAATGAAGGACAATAAAAAGACCAAATTTGCGATTGCCTTGCCTACCAATCCAACATGCTCTTGTCCTCAAGAAATACATTGAAACATTCTCTAACATTGTTGCTTCTACCAAGAATACTCAAAGTTCTTCAGTCTATATACAAGTGGGAGCAAAAGTCTTGTCACAAGTAGTGTCCTTCTCTTGTAATAAAAATGGCCTATGAACTTTGAGAATAGCAGAATAAAAAGAATTAGAGTGAGCATTTTTGTGATATTACTTTGAGAACATAGAGGGTGAACTTAATTGATGGTAGCAACACAAACATACTACTTAATTAACTTGGCATGAACAAGACTTTTGCAAGAGAAAGAGTATTAGAGAACACGACAATAGTTGAGGACCGAATTTACTTGGAGCCGGTCGCCCCTCCAAAAGGTGTTTGTATTATAGATTCTCCAATCAAGAGAGACTCAGTACAATACAATCTTTGTGTTCCTTGTGACCTTGGTGATGTTATGAAGATGGAAAGCTTCATGCATCACGAGCATAACATAAACTTTGCAAAAAGCATTACCTATCCCAAGCCTCAGTCCCAAGGCCTCAAACACCTTCGAAAGTGGAGAGAGCTAGCGGGGAATGAGCGTAGGGAAGAGGAAGAAGAATCATTCATGGGAGAAAGAAATAGTTCCTCACTTATCATCACTCTTCTTGTTTAGCATAGCATAATAGCATAGTAATGAAGATGGAAAGCTTAAGCATTGAAGCATGGCTCTTGGTTGGATTTGCATTCCATAGCCAAGAGTGTTGGTGTAGGCTCTCCACTTCTCAACAAGCTTGGAGAAGGAGATGGAGCTCTTGCACTTTGCACTTTTCATAACAAGAGAGAGAGAGAGAGAGCGTGTGTGTGTGTGTGTGTGGGGGGGGGGGGGGGGGGGGGAGAGTATAACCCCCCCCCCCCTCCTCAAACTTGGTTCACCCCTCTCTCTCTCTCTCTCTCTCTCTCTCTCTCTCTCTCTCGTATTGTTTAATTATATCATTTGAACATGTGTCCTCTTTTTCCTCTTTGAGAGAAAGAACTTAATTATTTATTTTTTATGTATCTAAATTCTCATGAACCCCTTTAAAGCCTATCCAATAGGATTCAAGCACATCATGAGGGCCACATGTGGAGGATTTTGACATGTGTCTTTTATGCTTCTTAAGTCATTTGGTTTGAATTGAACACTTCAATCACCTAGTCAATTAAGCATGGAAACAGTTTATGCCTCTTGAGAGTTTATCTTTGAATTGAACACTTCAAGAACCTTGGTCATTTAAGCACGAGAATCACCTCAAGCTTGGGCAAGGTTCCCACGAATACTTTAAGCACTTTAGTTAACAAGCCGACAAGCACCTCATGCCTGGGTAGGATTCCCATCTCAAGGTGAGCCCTGGCTTGCCTAAGGTTGCCTAAGGTCAAAGGACTTTTTAACAATAACTTTTGGAGGTCTTTAATGAAGCTAACCCTAAGGTCTTTTAAGCTCCATTAGATGCATGTTTCTCTTTGATAGACTACCTCCTTTTGGACCCCTATTAAGATGTAACCATCTCTCCTCTTGGTCCCATCTCTCCTCTTGGTCCCTTGCTGAGGTAAATCTAGAAGCACTTATTGCACATTGCTCTTTGGTAGACCGTCTCCTTTTGGAACCCCCTATTGAGATACAACCATTTCTCCTTTTGGTCCCCTGTTGAGATAGGTTTAGAATCACATATCTATATCCTAACTCTTGTTTCCCTTTTGTCTTCCCATATTAAATGATCAGTTTAATATGAGAAAAACATTTGGTAAAGTTAGATATTATGTTTTGTCATAATAACTAATATATAATCCTCTTAAATGTTTTTCTCATATTAAACTAATCATTTGATATGGGGAAGTACCAGGGGAGAAAAAGCTAGAATATTGGTTAAGCTAGCAGACCGGTCACAGTAGGGATCCAAAGGAGGGAAAATAGGGATATAAAGAGGGGGGCATCTGCAAAGGACTCAGGAGCAATGTGCATCAATGGGCTTCAAAGACCCTAAGGTTCAGCCCATTAAGACTTCCAAATGCTAAGGTTCCAAAATTCAAAGGTAATGTCCAATGGTCAAAACTTAGGGAATATTGGATGCTTGTGGGAAGACTCAAAAGTCTTCCCACATTCCTATCCTTGAGGGGGCGAGCCCTTTTAGTAGGGGATGAGAGAGAAACACAAACACACACACTCTTGCAAGCTCCCTTTACACAAAGGGCACAGTGGACAGCTGTCAGCTCCCTAGCCCAGTTGCCCCCAAGGTGCATTCAAATCCTATTGGATGGCCATACAGGTGGACCAATGAGAATTAGGCTAGAGTAAATTTAGTTTAAGTCATTTAAAAACACTTGATAAAAGAACAAATAGAAATTAAGCTCTCTAGAAGACTATTGAACACACTCTAGAAGGCTATTGAACACACTCCCAAGGGGTCCAATGAGCATTCAACAACCCAATGGCTTGCCTGATTCCTATTGGCCAGAAGACTAAGGGGTCCAATGAGAGATTAATTGAATTATTTAAATACCTAAAGCTCTCACAAAAGGGAAAGACGGAGCAAGATGTATTTTGTGCATTTACGATGCTTTTGCTCCCAAAAAAAAATTTGAAAAATATGTATGTATGGTGTGAGCTGGCACCGTTCGCCACATTTATAAAGATACCGTAAGGAATGTGCCCTTCCCCTACCACTTGTATCCCCTCCAATGTTGAAGGGGGACTTATGCTTCTCCTTCGGTGTTGGAGGGACTTTTTATTGTAAAAATATCATAATTGTGCAAGGAAGAACTCATTACCGATATTTTATAAAGACGCCACGTCTTGGTGTATTGTCTGTGTCCCCTTGTTGGACATAACAAATCCTTGTCACATTCATCTGAAATCTTTTCAATAAAAATGATATAAATTCATTGCTTTATTGTATACATGATGTAATCTAAGAACTTTTGAAATCACATAGAGGAAATCAAAACACAAAATATAAGTGTACCTTTGTTATTGGTTGTCTGCATGAAGCACAATGTTGGATAGATTGACTGCCAGACCTCCCTCGCATTGTTGCATCACCTTCCCGCCATTATGTGTTGCTTGACTTTTGCCAACATGTTGACTGTCACATTCACTTTTTCTATCATGCATACCATAACCTACATTACTTTTGATGCCCGTGGTCTTAGGGTAGGTTGAATCTATCGGATAGTCCGTCCGTAAGCTCATACACATACACATACACAAACTTACAGTCTTTGGGGCAACCCATCTGGCATACATCAAAGCATGGCCAAGCACGACATCTTTCTCCAAGAGCCCCAAGTCCTCAATTCACATTTTTTGAAAACAGTCTAGAGATTTTTGGTGTTGCCCTTATGGAGCAAATCCTACAATCAAGAGAGAGGCCATTGTTTTGCATCTACCAAAAACTGCCCCTATGGGGCAAATCTTGCAATCGATGCATTCTAGCTCCGGACGGGAAGCTTTTTGAGAAGTTTTGATGCTATCTAAAGTGCACCACATTTAGCAAACATGTTAATCAAGGCATTGCCAAGCACAACATCTTGTTCAACAACCCCTGACTAACAATATCAGCGTGAGATTTTATGCTATCATAATAATCATTATCTAATTCTCCTAAATGATTTTCTCATGTTAAAGTGATCATTTAATATGGAGAAGTGCCAGGGGAGAAAAAGCTGGAATATTCATTAAGCTAGCAGACTGGCCACAGTAGGGATCCAAAGGAGGGAAAATAGGGATCCAAAGGGGGGGGCATCTGCAAAAGAACAATGTGCAACAATGGGCTTAAAAGACCCTAAGGTTCAGCCCATTAAGACTTCCAAAATGCTAAGGTTCCAAAATTCAAAGGTTGTGTCCTAAGGTCAAAAGCCTAGGGAAATTGGATGCTTTGTGTGTGTCCCATAAGTCTTTCTCAAGGCCTACAAAGGAGGGGGCGAGCCCAAGAAGTAGGGGATGAGAGAGAAACTCACACACACACACACACACACACAAGCTTCCTTTGTACACAAGGGGAAAGAGGGACATGTGTCAGCTCCCTAACCCAGATGCCCACAAGGTGCACTCAAATCCTATTATATGGCCTTGGAGGTGGACCAATGAGAATTAGGCTAGAGTAAGTCTAGTTTAATTAACTTAAAAACACTTAATAAAAGAACCAATAGGAATTAAGCTCTCTAGAAGACTATTGGACAGTCTCCCAAGGGGTCCAACGAGCATTCAGCAGCCCAATGGCTTGCCTGATTCCTATTGGCCGGGAGACAAAGAGGTCCAATGAGAGTTTAGTTGCATTAATTAAATAGCAAAAGCTGGGAAAGAGGGACACATGTCAGAAGGCTATCATTTATGCTCCTGAAATCCTACTGGCTAAGCCTAGGGAGGTCCAATGGGGTGTCTGCATGAGCAAATAGCAAGAGGGGTCGACCAAGAGAGAGAGAGGGGGCTAGCCATAAATGGTTGGTATTATTAATTGCATGTGAGTAAGTAGAATAGGGATTTTTCAGCCTTGCAGTGCGCCTGCCTTTGTGTAGTTAACGGGGCATCACCGTCAAGAGCTATGGTCTTAATAGTGAGTCCTATGGGGCTTGCCTACGGCTTAACCACTATTGAGCTATTAGAAGCTTGCCAGGAGCTGGTGTTGTTTTGGTGTTGAACGACCCTCTCTTCTATTCCTTGCAATTAATGGTATTCGAGCCATGGGTACAATAGCTTGAGTGCTTTTTCTAAAGGGGTAAAGAGGAGTAGCAACCAGGGCTTGAAGTGCCAAAGTACACCTAAAAAGTTTACACCTAAAAGTTGTTAGAATGGCTGACAATAGTAAAGAGAGTGAAATTAATGCTGATAACTTTGTTTTTGCTAATGAGCAGGCTACTAATGATGCCCCGATGCTTGTTAATTATCTTGTTTCTAGGCTTCAACAAGCCATGGGCAATCCATCCCTCCAAAGTGAAGTGCAACGGCAGCTTCGTGCTTATTGGATTCTCCAAGCTCCCCACCATGACGAGAGAGCACCTAGGAAGCCTCCTTGTGAAACTTCCAAAAGAGGTCTCTCTCCGATTCGGGAAGAAGAAGAGGATCCATATGAAGGGCTCAAAAATTTGTTCCTTGATGACGCATCTCCTTTTCAAAGGAGAATTCAAGAGCCCCCACCGAAGGAACGAGAAAGAAGTGAGTCTCCTACCACCTCGACGGAGATGGCTCCACGAAGACGGCGGGCTAAACGCTCTCCATCACCTCCAAAACGGAGAAGACCATCACATACTTCTCCACACCCTACTTCAAAGAGGGATGACAAAAAGCAAGAGAAGAAAAAGGCGAGAAATAGGACACCCTCTTCTCCATCTTCTTCATCCTCTTCCTCTTATGAAAGTGATGGTGAAGACAAAGAAGATCAAGGTAAGAAAAAGCCGAGAAAGAGGTCACCCTCTTCTCCAACTTCCTCAAATTCTTCATCTTCTGAAGAAAGTGATGGTGCAACCTTTGAACTATAAAAAAGAAGAGGCCATAGGAAATCCTATGCCACGTGGAAGAGGTCGTCCAAGCTCAAGAAGTTCAAAGAGGGGGGAAGAGCATCTCTTTCCTTACCTACAATGGCACCTTTGGTGCTATGGACAAAGTCTTGGCCTTTATCCAACAATTTGATGCGGCGTTTGGAGATGAGGGCTTCACGGAGTCCTCTAAGCTACGCCATGTAGCTATGCACTTTCAAAAGTCTGCCAGACAATGGTGGTCTAGCCTACGGGCCAACGGTGAAGCTCCATGAACATGGAAAGCTTTAAGAGCTTCCATTATGAAGCAGTTTTTGGCCACCGATGCCAAAGACAAAGTACTCACCGAATGGTGAAGCTTGAAGCTCTCTCCCTACAAATCCATTCACAAATATGTAGACAAGTTTTGGGACTTACAACTCAAAGCCACTGCCTTTAAGAAGGTGGATTTTGGAGAGCAAAAGCAACAATTTTGTGCGGGCTTAACTGAAGAAATGGCGGAGTATGTCAACTCCCAAAGGCCACGCACCATATCGGCGGTTATACACCATAGTATGGTGGCTTCTTGAATCAATTTCCAAACGGGGGCTAAAAGAAATTTTAAGCCCACAAGAAACAAGGGTTCCAATGAGCCTAAGGGGAAGGACAATGTCCAAAAGTCTCCTAAGGGCAATTCCAACAAAGCTAAAGAGAAGGGAGTTTACAAAGGCAAAAATAAACTCTCTCCTGAAGAGCTTGAGCGTTATCGCAAGGATAACTGCTGTTTCAAATGCGACGAGCAAGGGCATGCGTACCGCGCTTGTCCCCAACAGAACACCCGCCATGAGCCTCCTAGAGCTACCTTTGTCGAAATCCAAGAGGAGGAAACTCACCACAAAGGATCTCCTCTATGTCATGCTTGGGGAAAGGTAAGAGAATATGATGTTTTTATTCTCTTTGACCCTGGTTCTACTCACACTTTTATATCCACGGAGTTGGCCATTAAGCTAGGCATACAATCTTACGAGATGGGAGATGTCCTACCCGTAGACGATGCTTTCAAGGGGCAAGAAGCTTCAATCACTCCCTTAGTTAGGAAATTGAGGCTCCACGTCCAAAGCTATGTGGACAAAGAGGAATTCTTTCTCTCTCCTCTCAAGCATGAGGATGTAATCCTAGGGGCACCATGGTTTGATCGCATGGCTGCCAATGTTAAATTCCCTGAATTGAGAATCTCCTTTAGATTCAGGGAAAGAGATATGTACATAGATGCCAAGCAAATGGGTAACACCATACCCATTGTACATACGCAAGCTTTCAATAAGTCAATAAAGAGCTCTATTTCCGTGTACATGATTTTTGTTAAAGACTCTCAAAATGAACCTAATGTTTTAGCAAAAGAAAAATATACACAATCAAAAGGAATTAGAGTTATCCAATTTTCTCAAGGGGTTTTTGGATGTCTTTATTGATGACATCCCTTGTGAGCTACCTCCTAAACGAGGCAATGATAACCATGCAATTGAACTTCTTCCAGGAAGTTCACAGCCTAACAAACCTCCTTATAGAGTTTCTCAAGCTCAACAAGAGGAGATTATGCGGCAAGTGCATGAGTTAGTTGAGAAGGGCATGGTTAGGCCTAGCTCATCTCCATTTTGTCCTCCTATGCTACTAGTGCAAAAGAAAGACGGCACATATCGTATTTGTGTCGACTATAGAGCACTAAATAGGATCACTATGAAAAATAGGTATCTCGTTCCTTGGGTAGAAGACCTATTTGATAAGCTACAAGGGTCCACCTACTTCAGTAGGATTGACCTAAAAAGTAGCTATCATCAAATAAGGATAGTTGATCAAGACATTGTAAAGACCGCATTTCGCACTACTTCTGGTCTTTAATACATTGTCATGCCTTTTGGCTTGACTAATGCACCAGCAACATTCAACCGCTTGATGGAGAAGCTATTCAGGCCTCACTGAACCTTTATTGGAGTGTTCTTTGATGATATCATCATCTACTCTAATTCATTAGACGAACACAAGCAGCACCTTTAGGTAATATTTCAAGTTCTAAGAGAGAATAAACTTTATGTTAATCGAAAGAAAAGTGAATTTTTCTTACAAGAGATTCAATATTTAGGTCACATTATCTCTCAAGATGGCATCCAAATGGATCCATCAAAGTTAGAGGTAATAAAAGGTTGGCCTAAACCAAGGAATCTTCATGAACTAAGAAGCTTCATATGTGCATACTATAGACGCTTTATAGAAAATTTATCATTAATAGCGGGACCATTACATGACCTAACAAAGAAAAACGTTAGGTACACATGGTCTGCCAAGGAGAACAATGCTTTCGAAAAGCTTATCTCTCAACCCGTGCTTACACTACCGGATCTCTCAAAGCCATTTGAGGTCCAATGTGATGCTTGTGGTGATTACCTTGGAGTTGTTTTGCTCCAAGAAGGGCTTGCCATAGGCTATGAAAGTCGAAGGCTCGACCCTGTTGAGCAAGCTCTAGGCATATATGAAAAGGAACTCCTCGCAGTTCTACATGCCTTAGACTCATGGAAGCACTATTTATTGAAGACTCCTTTCATTCTACGAACGGATCACCAAAGTCTTAAGTACTTCATGACGCAGACCAAGCTCTACGACAAACAAATGAGGTGGGCAAATTTCCTTTCGCAATTTCATTTTCATATTGCTCACGTTGCTGGCAAGCATAATCAAGTAGCCGATGCACTCTCAAGACAGTCGAGAGTGAATGCGGATTCCATAGCAACTCATAATGATCTATCTTCTATGATAGATGAGTATGCTATTGATCCCGATTTTAGAGATGTGATTTCAGCCCTTGCACTAGGGAAGAAAGAGGAACCATTTACTTTACAAGATGGTTATCTTCTCTATGGCAATAGACTGTGCGTTACTAACTCACTTCGTGAGAAAGTAATGTATGAATCTCATGCTCCTCCTTATGCGGGGCATAGAGGGATTCAGTCTACCTAAAGGGTATTGAAACATATTCCTATTGGCCTACCATGAAAACAAACATACAAGAGTATGTTTCTAAATGTGTGGTATGCCAAAGACGAAGTTTGATAGAGGGAAGCAACCTGGTTTGCTCAACCTTTGCCAATCCCTAATTCATCATCGGAGAGCATATCCATGGATTTTGTCTTTGGATTGGCTAAGTCTATCCATGGGAATATGAGAATTTGGATGATAGTAGACAGGTTCAGTAAACAAGCTCATTTTATACTTGTCAAGAAGACTATCAAAGCCCATCAAATGGCAACCCTCTTCATTTCACAAATCTTCAATTACCATGGCTTGCCAATGTCTATAGTGTCGGATAGAGATCCTAGAATGACTAGTAATTCTAGAAGGGTCTCTTTGAGAATTTAGGAACAAGGCTAAATTTCTCTTCGGCCTGTCACCCACAAACGGATGGCCGAGTGAAATAGCTAACCTAACAATTGTCGATCTACTAAAAGCCTATGTAACGGAAGTAGATCAAAGATCCCAATGGGAGAAGTACTTACCCTTAGTGGAGTATGCCTACAATAACACTGTACATCCTTCCGCAGAAAAAGCACCTTCTGAGGTAATTGAGGGAAGATCAAAAAGTCCCCTGCTACTTAAGGTACACGGGAAGATCTTCGCTGCAGATGAGTATAGCCGAGACCTACAAGAATCTTTCCAAAAGATTAAGGATGCTATCTCTATCTCACCCCAAAGGCAAAAAGCTGCTGCTGACAAGCACAGAAGAGCCCAAACCTTTAAAGAAAATGATTCGGTCTTATTAAAATTTCCCAAGGCTCGATTAAGGCACACGACGGGCAAGAATCCTACGGGACACCAAAAGTACTATGCTAAGTTAGCAAAAAGGTACTATGGTCCCTTACAGATTCTTAGGCCAATCAATGAGATGGCCTATCAACTGAAGTTGCCCAGCCATTGGCTCATACACAATGCTTTTCATGTGAGCCTAGTAAAGCCTTACAAAGGAGAGCCACATCAAGAACCAACTATTGAAGACCCACCAGAGATCGAGGACCAAGAAGAGGTGCTGCAGCCCGAGTCCATTCTTCGACATGAAGACAAGGTACTAAGAGGTGGTAAGACTATTCGACAATATCTTATTAAGTTTAAGAATTATCCTTTTGAAGATGCTAGATGGATGCAAGGCATACAACTAAAGGATAACCTAAACCTTGTCAATGCTTACATTGCTTCCCAAGAGTAAGCAAATGTACAAATGTTAAAAATGAACAAAGTTTTTTTTGTCTTATAAGACTCTCTTTTTATTTATTGTGCACAAAAATGAAATAGTATGCATGATTAGATCAAGTTTGCGGAGAAGATGTCTCCCAAACACCAAGTAGAGCTTGTCACTTTACTATGGAAGATTGATAGAACTAATGTGTAGACATGCTTGCGGCAGCTTAGGCTCTCAAGCGCCAAATGGACTAGTCATCCATTCTGGAACGATGTCGTATGGTATCATAGGGATCCTCTACCCGCTAGGAAAAAGGACTAATGAATATGCTTTATCTTCTCTACCCCATAGTCCAGGACGACTATGATTTC
Source organism: Adiantum capillus-veneris (assembly GCF_014529385.1). NCBI lineage: Eukaryota > Viridiplantae > Streptophyta > Polypodiopsida > Polypodiales > Pteridaceae > Adiantum > Adiantum capillus-veneris. The sequence goes on along the minus strand of NC_140951.1, from coordinate 138,768,606 downwards.
AAGAGAGAGGTAATGTCATAATAATCAATATCTAATTCTCCTAAATGATTTTCTCATGTTAAACTGATCATTTAATATGGGGAAGTGCCAGGGGAGAAAAAGCTAGAATATTGGTTAAGCTAGCAGACCGGCCACAGTAGGGATCCAAAGGGGGGGCCATCCGCAAAAGAGCAACGTGCAACAATGGGCTTAAAAGACCCTAAGGTTCAACCCATTAAGACTTCCAAAATGCTAAGGTTCCAAAATTCAAAGGTTGTGTTCTTAGGTCAAAAGCCCCAAAAGTCTTTCTTAAGGCCTACAAAGGAGGGGGCGAGCCCAAGAAGTAGGGGATGAGAGAGAAACTCTCTCTCTCTCTCTCTCTCTCTCTCACACACACACACACAAGCTTCCTTTGTACACAAGGGGAAAGAGGGACACATGTCAGCTCCCTAGCCCAGATGCCCACAAGGTGTACTCAAATCCTATTGGATGGCCTTGGAGGTGGACCAATGAGAATTAGGCTAGAGTAAGCCTAGTTTAATTAACTTAAAAACACTTAATAAAAGAACCAATATGAATTAAGCTCTCTAGAAGACTATTGGATAGTCTCCCAAGGGGTCCAATGAGCATTCAACATCCCAATGGCTTGCCTAATTCCTATTGGTCAGGAGACAAAGGGGTCCAATGAGAGTTTAGTTGCATTAATTAATTATAAAAAGCTCTCACAAAAGGGGAAAGGTACACACATGTCAGAAGGCTATCATTTATGCTCCTGAAATCCTATTGGCTAAGCCTATGGAGGTCCAATGGGGTGTCTGCATGAGCAAATAGCAAGAGGGGTCGACCAAGAGAGAGAGAGAGAGGGGCTGATTTTTCAAAGGCATTATTGACTTACACACTCACACAATCTATGTGTGAATCAAGAAGACTCTCTCTCTCCTTCTCAAGCTTTAATGGAAAGCTTATCACCTACTCCAAGCTTGTGAGAAGGGAGGCCTACACCAACAACTCTTGGCTTTGTGATGCAAATCCAACCAAGAGCCAAGCTTCAATGCATGATCGTCTCCTCTACCATGCAAAATACTAAGCTAAGCTATGCTAATTTGAGTGATTATGTGAGGAGACGTACATCTTTCTTGTAAGACTACTCCTTCTTCCTCTCAATCTACTCTCATACCCCGCTAGCTCTCACCATCTTCGAAGATGTGTGAGGTCTTGGGTTTGAGACCGTGAGGGAATTGATGTTGTGTTTGATAAGTGTTATGGTTAGTGCTTGAATTTTCCATCTTCATTGTACTAGCTAGTATTGAAGGAACACTGAGAATTGTATTGTAAAATGTCTCTCTTGATGGGAGAAACCATAATACAAAGCCTGCAAATCCGGTCCTCAACTATTGTCAATTGCTTGATTTCTCTCTCTTTTGAAGTATTGTTCATGCTATCTAACTAGGTGTTATGCTTTTTGTTGCTCTCTCCACCCAAGCACTCTTGTTATTCTCATTAGGAATCTATTCTAATGAAATGCTCACTATGTTCATGCTATTTTTCGCTACACACAAGTTACTAGGCCATTAAATGTTACATATGCCCATACCAACATGTTGCATAGAGCCACATGTTTTCAAGATGCACGCGTACATGATTGCATCAGGAGAGAGGCCCTTGATTTGCATCGACTGAAAACAACCTAAAGATTTCTACCCTGCTCCTCTTGTGCATATCCCGCAATCGATACACTCCAAGAGATGATGTTCCGGACAGGAAGCTCCTCACGCACTTTCTGTGCTTTTTGAAGTGCGCCACATTTGGCATACATATCGACCAAGGCATTGCCAAGCATGACATTTTTTGCAACAACCCTCGGACTAACAATATCAGAAGTGAATTTTTAAAGTGCTCCACATTTAGCAAACATGTCAACCTAGGCATTCCCAAGAATCACATCTTTTTCAACATTCCCCGACCAACAATATCAGTGTGAATTTTTATGCACATATCAACATCTTGTGTAGAGCCACATGGCTTCAAGATGCACGAGTATGTGAGTGCATTAGGAGAGAGGCCATCGCTTTGCACCCGTTAAAAACAGCCTAGAAATTTTTTGTCCTGCTCATGTTGCACATATCCCGTAATCAATGCACCCCAGGAGACGACATTCCGGACAGAAATGTCCTCAAGCACTTTCTGTGCTCCCTAAAGTACACCAGATTTGGCCTACATATCGACCAAGGCATTGCGAAGCACGACACTTTTTTGCAACAACCCAAGACTAACCATATCAGAGTGAATTTTGAAGTCCATATCGACATCCTGCATAGAGCCACATGCCTTCAAGATGCACGTGTAGGTGATTGAATCTGGACAAAGGCCCTCACTTTTCATCCACTGAAAATAGCCTAGAGCTTTCTGGCCCTGCCCTTGTTGTGCATATCCTGCAATCAGTGCTTGGCATACATATCGGCCAAGATAGTGCACAGTACGACATCTTTTTTCAATAGCCTTTAACTAACAATACAATTGTGAATTTTTGTGCCTACATCAGCATCTTGCGTAGAGCCACATGCTTTCAAGATGCATACATAGCTGATTGCATTTGAAGAGAGGCCCTCGCTACGCATCTGCTGAAAATAGACTGGAGCTTTTTGGCCCTACCTTGTGTGGCAAATCCTTCAATCAGTTCATTCGAAGAGTCCAAAATCTGGACAAAAAGATCCTCGAGCACTTTTTGTGCTCTCTTAAGGACACCACATTTAGCAAACACATCAACCAAGGCATTGTGCACGATACCCTTTTTCAACAGCCCTTGACTAACAATATGAGCAATAATTTTTATGCCCATATCAGTATCTTGAATAGAGCCACGTGTCTTCTAGATGCACGCGTATATGATTGCACTTGGAGAGAAGTCCTTGCTTTGCATCGGCCGCTGAATCAGCTTGGAGCTCTCTGGCCCTGCTTCTGTTGTGCATATCTCGCAATCAATGCACTCCAAGAGATGACATTCTGGACATACCGTCCTCAAGAGCTTTGTGTGCTTTACAAAACGCACCAGATTTGGCATACATATCGCCCAAGGCATTGCCAAGAACAACAGTCTTTAACAACCCCTCACTAATAATACCAGAATAGATTTTTAAGCCCATATCAACATCTTGCGTAGAGTCGCATGCCTTCAAGATGCATGCGTAGGTAATTGCATATGGACAGAGGCCCTCGCCTTGTATTAGCATCTTGCATAGAGCCACATTAATTAATACGTAGGTGATTGCATTTGGAGAGAGGCCCTCGCTTCGCATCTGCTGAAAACAGATTGGCACATCTCTTTTCAGCAGCCTTAGACTAACAATATTATTGTGAATTTTTGTGTCTATATCAACATCTTGCATAGAGCCACAATGCACATGCCTTTAAGATGCACGCGTAGGTGATTGCGTCTGGAGATAGGCTCTTGATACCCACCAGTTGAAAACAACCCACAGCTTCCTAGCCATGTCTAGGCATATCCTACAATCAATGCATTCCACAAGATGAAATCTTGCACAGTAACCTTGTCAAAGACTTGATAGGTGCACCGCACTTGACATACTTATTGACCAACATTTTCCCCAAGTATGCATTTTTTTCAAGTAACCCACTATATCAAATATCAGCATGAATGCTATTAATAGCCTTGGTACAAAACCTTCTCCTGACTCGTTCTCTTGCTCTCCATTTTTGCTTGTCTAGCCTTTATTGCTGCTTGCTTGGGGGTGTTGCGAGAGAGAATGGATGTGTGTGGAGCAAGGCATTGCCAAGCACAACAATTTTTGCAAGAACCCTTTGCTAACAATATCAAAGAAAATATTGAATCCCATATCAACATCTTGGGTAGAGCAACATGCCTCCATGCATAGGTGATTGCAACTCTGTTGAGCATATCCTGCAATCAGTGCGTTCCACAAGACTACATCCCATACAATAAGCTTGTCAAAGACTTGTTGCACACTAACAACACTTGACATACATATTGACCAACATTTTTCCAAGTATTCACTCTTTTCAAGTTACCCACTATCGTGAATATCAGCATGAATCCTAGTGCCTTGATACAGAAGGTCAAGATGCATGCGTATGTGATTGCATCTAGAGAGAAGCCGTTGCTTTGCATCCACTAAAAATAGCCTTGAGCTTTTTGGCATGCTCTTGTTACATGCATCCCTCAATCAATGCACTCCAAGAGAAAACATTCCAGATAAAAAGCTCCTCATGCACTTTTTGTGCTTTTTGAAGTGTACCACATTTGGCATACATATCAAGCAAGGCATAGCAAATCACGAAAGTTTTTTGAAACAGCAGTGCATTCCAAGAGACGTTTCAAACAAGCTCCTCGAGCACTATTTGTGCTTTCTCAAGTGCACCACATTTGGCATACACATTGGCCAAGGCAGTGTCGGGCACGACATCTCTTTTCAGTAGCCTCAGACTAACAATATCATCGTCATGAATTTTTGTGTCCATATCAGTATCTTGCGTAGAGCCACAATGCGCATGCCTTTCAAATGCACGTGTAGGTGATTGCGTTTGGAGACAGGCCCTCACTATGTATCAGGTGCAAACAACCCACAACTTCCTAGCCCTCTCTCGATTGGGCATATCCTGCAATCGGTGCATTCCACAAGACGACATCTCGCATAGTAACCTCGTCAAAGATTTGTTGTGCGGTGCACCGCACTTGACATACATACTGAACAACAATTTTCCCAAGTATGCATTCTTTTCAAGTAACCCACTATTGCAAATATCAGCATGCATGCTACTGCCTTGGTACAAAACCTTCTCCTTAGCACAGTCTTTAAGTGAGCTCACAAAAGAAAGATTCATCTTGTTACTCTTTATTTTTGCTTGTGTAGCCTTTATTGTTGCTTGCTTGGCGGTGTTTCAAGAGAAAACGGATGTGTGTGGAGCAAGGCATTGCCAAGCACAACAATTTTTGCAACAACCCTTGGCTAACAATATCAGAGCAAATATTTAAGCACGTATCAACATCTTGGGTAGAGCCACATTCCTTTAAGATGCATGCATAGGTGATTGCATATGGACAGAAGCCCTCACTTTGCAACCGCTGAAAACAGCCTAAAGCTTTCTAGTCGTGCTCCTATTGTGCGTACCCTGCAATCAATGCATTCCAAGAGACACCACTACTAACAATAAGCTACTCAAGCACTTTTTGTGCTTTCTACATACATGTCAAGGCAGTGCCAAGTACACTGTTTTTTCCAAGAGTGTCAATTCTTTTGCCCATATCAGCATCTTGCATAACGCCACATGCCTTCAAGATACAAGCGTAGTTGAATGCATTTGGAGAGCTTCCTTCTCTTTGCATGTCCTGAAAGAGCCCAAAGTTTCCTGGCCTTGCCGCTATTGGGCAATATCCCGTGATCAAAGCATTCCAAGAGACGACATTCTAGAGAGGAAGCTTGTCAAGCACTTTTTGTGAAAACAGTCTAGAGCTTCCTGCCCTACCACTATTGAGCATATCCCGCAATCAAAGCATTCCAAGTGATGACTTTCTAGAGAGAAAGCCCATATCATCATCTTGCATAACGCCACATGCCTTCAAGATACAAGCATAGTTGAATGCATTTGGAGAGCTTCCTTCTTTTTGCATGTGCTGAAAACAACCAAAAGTTTCCTGGCCCTGCCACTATTGGGCAATATACCGTGATCAAAGCATTCTAAGAGACGACATTTCAGAGAGGAAGCTCATCAAACACTTTCTGTGAAAACAGTCCAGAGCTTCCTACTATTGAGCATATCCCGCGATCAAAGCATTCCAAGAGATGACATTCTGGAGAGGAAGCTTGTCTAACACTTTTTGTGCTTCATGAAGTACACCACATTTGGCATACATGTTAGCCAAGGCAGTGCCAAGCACGACATTTTTTGTCAACAATCTCTCTCTCTCTTTCCTGTGTTTTAGTGCACAGTGCAGCTCTCTCTCTCTCTCTCTCTCTCTCTCTCAATATCTCTTTGCGCTTTCATCTCCTTTTCATGCTGTGGTGTGGCCCAGTGCTTTGATTTACATTTCTCTTGTGCTATTGCTTTTTTCATTGTCTTTGTCTGCATTTTACCTTGCTTTTTTTTATTTTAACAACTCTCCTATTTTAAGATCCACTTAATTCTCGCCACATGGCATAGCTAGCTTTGCTGCATTCTTCAAATCGTTATTACATAATTAAGGTAAAGATTTAGAGAGAGAGAGAGAGGGGGGGGGAGGGAGGATATGTGACCGAGGAGGATGGGAGGAGAGGGAATGCATTCTACAAAGGCCATTCTAATCTATGGACATAGAGGCATGTAGATAGATCTTGGATAAAAGAGAAATAGATCCTATGAGACATATGCATTCTTTTCAACAAAACTCAAAATGCTCCATTCCATACCCATTGTACAATTAGATCAAAACATCAAAAAGATGAACATTCATTATTCGTAAAAACCATTACATTTCATATTGATTGTAGTACATAAGGCATGTGGATAGATCTTGGATAAAAGAAAAATAGATCCTATGAGCCACACACACCCCCCCCCCCCCCCCCAAAACACTTTCTTTTCCTTAGAATTTACAGGATTTCCCTAGATTCCCTTTAAAGAAATGCATTAAAAAACATGGAATATAGTTTATGATTATTAAGAGCATTACATGGGGTATTGTCCATGCACATGACCATAAAAGAAATATGTGTGTGTGTGTGTGTGTGTGAGAGAGAGAGAGAGAGAGAGAGAGAGAGAGAGAGAGAGAGAGAGAGAGAGAGAGGGAGAGAGAGAGAGAAATACATTGAGAAAATATGTAACTTAAGATGAGGAATGAATGTAGAGTGATGGTGATAGGGTTACCTAAAAGCCCTGGTGATTGATAGTCATTACAATTCCTTAGAATTTGAGGCATAGATGTAGAGTGATAATAGTATGGATATTCAAGAACTTTGGCATTCCACCTTTGCTACGAGGCTCGCTTGCTTTGTCGGCAAAAGAGAAAGTCGGATGGTGGGATCTACCTGGTTGGGCAAGGGGGCATCTTGAGAGTCCCTCTGGGGTGGAGCATGAGCCTCCATTAGTGTCTGCTGCTGTGAAGAAAGGGCGAAGTGGCATCAGAAAACGAAGGCCTTCTACTTGACCAAGCACGTCGAAGGTGTTGGTGAGACCAGCGAAGTAGGACCGGGAATGGGCGAGGAGGTGGGCAGGAGGCAGTGGGTAGGTGGGGAGGGCAGCAGGCAGGTAGGGGGGAGGGCGGGAGAAGGGGGGAGTGCGATGGCGGGCAGGGAAGCGGGGGGGGGGGAAGAGTAGCAGCAGCGAGCGCATATTAGAAAATGCTTATGTTATGCCTTGGGAGAATTTTGCACCGCATTGTTTTTCCCCTTCGACACTCAACTGACTCTTTGGCTCGTCTTTGGCTTCTGTTGTCGTGGGGCCCTTTTTGGCCCCTTGTTGGAAATGAATCCTTGAAGCAACATTTTTAGGTCTTTGTGAGTTGACATACTCACTCATCTCTTCAGATAGGCCATCACAAGATGTTGCTTTTGTTCCACAAACTCTATCTTTTGGTAGACAATGGCTTTGAGATGTGACCCCCAAAACGTATCCACAAACTTTTGGAGAGACTCGTACGGAGCCATCTTGAAGCTTTGCCATTCCTTGAGGACTTTGTCTTTGGCATCACTTGGGAGAAATTGCTTTGTAGTAACAATCCTCAAAGCTTTCCAAGTCTTTAGAGATTCACTATGACTATGTAGTCTTGCCCAACATTAACAAGCTGACTTTTGGAAATACATAGAAACATTTCGGAGCTTTGAAGATTCCGAGAAATATTCATCTCCAAAATTCGCATCAAATTGTTGGATAAAGGACATTACTTTGTCAGTTGCTCCAAAAGTTCCATCATATGTAAGAAAGCTAGTGTTCTTTCCTCCCTCTTTGAATTTCTTCCACTTATGCGACCTCTTCAATGTTGCATAGCTCCTCCGTTTACCCTTTCTCTTCTCCCTCTTGGATGGCAAACCACTGTCCCCCGAGTCAAAAGATAGTGATGATGATGATGAAGAAAAGGAGGAAGAAGGCAAAGATGGTGACCGCTTTCTTCACTTCCTCTTGCTTGGATTTCTTTCTTCCTTTTTTGGATTGGCATATGAGGGATTACTTGAAGACTTCCTCTTGTTTTTGGGAGGAGTAGGTGATCATCGTGCCCACTGTCTTCTTGGGGCAGCATCACTTTCAAAGGTAGGTGGAGTGTCACTTTAATACCTCTCCCTTGAAAATTTGGGCATCTTCTCTTCATTACCCAAAGAGATTCCTCTTTTGGAGTTCTTTCTTGGAGGCCTCACAAGAATTCTCTCATGTTGGGTACTTGGGGGAACTTGGGATTGAAGAGCATGAATTTGACTTAGAACCTTCGCTTGCAACTTGGGGTTGCACATAGCTTCCTGTAACTTATCAACAAGGTAGTTGACGACTCTGCACCCATCATCAAAAGCTATACCATGAGCCATATCTAAGCTATCAATATTAATTACATTTTCTTGATTATGTTGAACCATGAATAAATTTCTTTATATGTGTAATGCTAATTCCTTCTTAAATTGCTCAAGGACAATTTGACTTATAAAGTCTTATTTTGAGTCTGAGTCTTGTAAAGTCAGTTAGTTGCCAAGAAATCCCTAGCTATATAGCTTAATTTTTGTAAGTGGAAAGGGACACACAAGGTCATTATCAAAAGGTTTTATGAGTTTTGGAGCGTGAGATTGAAAACGACTACTCTCACCTACTTTGTAATCAATTTATCTTGAGCTCTGATAATCCAATTTCAATTCCAAAACTTGCAATGTGCTCCTTGTTTACTACTCTTTAATTTAAGTGTAATCTTTGTCAATCTTGTTGTGGTTTGCAACTATGCGTTAAAAAATGGATTTTTTGAGTGCTTTAGTGCTTGTTTTTTTATGTTTCAACCATAGGAGAGTGTTCCTAGACCATAGGGTGACCTTTCTGGTATGCTATGTTGCAGTTTTGAGGACCTTGATTATGATGGATCGTGATTTTGATACCTTGTTGGATTGCAACCAAACTTGGTAAGATAGTGCCTCTAGATATTTTAGACCCTCTCCTGAAGATTTATTGCATTTGGACTTTGTTTGAGTGCCAAAATGGTGTGACAACCGAGTGTAGTGACATAAAACATAGGCAATTTTCCACATTTGAGAGTGATAGATTTTCTAGTGCATGAGATGGCTTTGTTGTAGATTCACTTCTTGAGGTTGACACACTCAAAGTGTCTCCGTGCCCCATCCAAGTCCCTTCCTTCAGTATTGACATTATGTTAGTGTTAGATAGCTATGCTACAGAGGTCTGTCTCGAGATGACCCGCTAACATTGGCGCCGTTGCCGGGGATAGTGATCCTAGGTGGTGAGTGACATAATCATAGCTTTTACTTTAGAGACCTTTGGTTTTGATTTCTATTTTTATTTACACTTTAGCAATCGTGCAATTAGACATAGGGTTTAGTGCTTAGTAGAGGCTAGAAGTCGCGGACTTGCTAGGTCTATTCTTGAGAGGTATTAGCCAGTATGAGTGAAAGTACGCTTTAAAAGTATCATTCCATCATCCATTTTTGTTTCAATTTTGCACCATTTTTTGGTTTCCATTCATAGAATTCATTTCAATACTTAAGAGTAGGTTAATAACAACAATCAAAACCATCAAATTCAGCTAAAAAGATTAGGGAGAAAACTGTCAAAACCATATTTTGGTAGCAAAGACCATAAACTCTGAAATTTTGGATGGTCAAAACTCATAAGTTGATACAAACCCAAAAAAAAATTTTAAAAAGGGTGATCCAAGCCAAGGAGAGCTGATCTAGAAATTTTCATTGTGATTCATGAACCCCTGTGGAATTTTGACCAAAAACTAATATCATTGGGTCGAGTGACGTTCTAGATCATTGGATATACACTTTTGGTGAAAATTTGACACGAAAAACTCATTCAAATCAAGTAAATGAAAAAAAAAAACTTCAAAGTCCTTGGAAATAGACCAAATTTGGGGATTTTTGACTTTTTGGAATTGAAATCCAAAAATAAGTGAAAATCTAACCTCTTCAGGGTATGCATACAACTAACTAAATTTTATATTGGGAAGTGGTCAACATGGATCGTGATCCATGTCCCCCTTAATCATTTGAAGTTGAGATTTGAGCAGTGAATAGCTGACAACATTTGGGACAACTTTTATAAATGGCATCACAGCAAAAAACAAAAAAGTTGACCAAATCACCAAAAGACCAGCTGCTAGTAAAAAAAATTTGCAAGACAGATACAAAAATTTTCTTTTAATCAACAACAAAATTTTGATTTAAAGTTTTTGGAATTCAAAATCTTCATCAAGAAAACCTTCTTCAAGGTGTTGTTGCCACCCCAAGCCTAACTTATAGCATCTTATAAATCTTTCGCATTGGTCTTATCCATTATGGTAAAGTAAATGGATTCACCAAGGTGTAGGTGAATGGTTTCCATAGCACGCTCATTCAAGTCATCCCACTCATCATCAGTGTACACATGCACTCTTCTTGCACGCAAGGGTGCTTGGCCTTGGTGAGATCTGCTAAATTCATCTTAGATATCTTTGGCTCTTTAGCAATAGAATTTATGGTCATTGGCCGATGCCCCGATGCTTGCAAGCTAGTAGATTTAGGCTCAACATACACTCTTTCTCCCTATATCATTAAGTTTTCCTCCAATTGGATCGCATTGGTGGTGACTGATTCCCAAGTGGTGATACCTCTAATGACTAGGCCATTGTAGATATCCTCATGTTGTAGTCTCCCTAATGAATCTATCAAAAAATTGGTTATTATTGAAATACTCATTGGGATTACAATGAGAATTCAAATGCTTCAAGCGACTAATAAAATCACTCACGGACTCTCCTTCCTCTACTTGGGCTTTCTGGAGCTGAGATGCTACACCCCAAAGTACTCCCTCTCATATGTACTCTTTCAAGAATAGTCTCCTAAGAGTAGGGTAGATCGTTTTCTCTTCCATCCTTAGGGTTCTATACCAATCCCCAGCCTTTCCACTCAAGGTCAGGCTTAAAGCATTACTCTTATGCAGGTCATTGTGTTCTCCTAAGGAATCGCATATTTGTTCAAATACTTCGATATGCTTCCTCACATCCCTGTCTCCACTAAATTTTTGTGTGAGCTTGGCTATTTGTACTACCTTACTTCTAGGCTCTCTATGAGGCGTGTTACACATATTTTCAGTAATGGATCGACCAATAGCTTGAGCAAATTTTGCCAAGTCACCTAGTGAGCAGATATGGTGGGGACAGGTGCTCTCGGGACTACATGTGGAATGGGGGTTGGCATTGGGTTGGGCATATATGCAGCCCTTAGGTTCCAAGTTGGGTACGGTGTTGTGCCATGTGGTGGCCCAAAGTTCATATGTGTGCCCCTAGGCATAGCAGACATAGGGTGCTACATGCTAATGCTAGCCAGTATGGTCCCATTGAGATAAGAGCTTGTACGTTGTGGTGTGGATCATAAGTTGTTGAAACAATGGGAGGGTAGAAACTACATGAGCACGAGGGTCTATAGGTGCATATGATTGATACACACTTTGTTTGGTGGACACATTGGACTAACACGTAAAAGGCGGAGGTACACCAAACCTTGTTGTACTCGCTCATTTTTTCAAAAGAAGCGATGTAATTATGCTAATGAGGATTCTCAATTGTAATACCTTTTGTCATCCCCTCTTAGCCTCTCTGACCCTACACATCATGTAAGTGGCCGAATGGCCGTGGGAAAGTTCCCCCAGCTCTTAAGTCAAAACCCTTAGTTTTGAAAAACATATGATCATTATCTTTGAGAAGGATTGGACGTTGATTGTGAGAGCTTCTTGCTGTTACAACTCGTAATCCGCTTTTCTCCTTGTCTGGTAATCAAAATCCAATTCCGAATAACACATTGTGTTCCTTGTCTCTTGCTCTACAATCTAAGTGTACTCATTCTCGATTCTACTGTGGTTTGTGATGTCTTGTCTGTGAGCTAAATGCATTGATTTGAGGTCTTAAATGGTTTTTTTTTAATGTTTTGACCTTGGATAAGTGTTTCTATGCTTAAGGGGGACCTTTTCGTGTAGTTCTGTTTCAGTTATTTGCAATTTTTTGTGATGGATTGTGATTTATGTACCTTCCTAGATGACTGCAAAACATGGTAGGATTGTGCCCTTAGGTGTTGTAATACCTCTCCTTAAGTTTCGTTGCATTCCGAATTCGTTTGGATGCCGAAAAGGCGTGATGACCTAGAGCGGTGAGATCGGATGTAGACTGATTTTTTGACTAGGAAGTGGTTGATTTTATTTTTTTGTAGTATGAATAGCCCTCTGAGTTCACTTTGGTGAGATTGACACTCTCATTAAGTCTCCCTGCCCCATCCCCAGTCGCTTCCTTGCATATTGACATTATGTTAGTACCAAAAGCTATACTACAGACGTCCATCGCGATGACCCGCTAACATTGGCGCCGCTGCCGGGGAAGTCGATCCTTAGGTGGTGAATGACTCAGTTGTACGAAAAACCCCCTCCAAATCTTTTGACACCCATGTAGTTTACACATAGATAGTAAAGCAGCTAGACGTAGGTTTAGTGCTTAGTAGAGACTGGAGTCCGAGACTAGCCAGTGCTACTCCTTATGAGCAAAGAAAACTGTGAGTGAAGTACAAAAGATTATTTTGGTCTTTGATTTTCCCATGCTTGAAAAGGACTGTTTCACCATACAATTCGTTGTCATTTTTGTCTTGTTAAATTTATTTATGTTTGTGCATCTATTTCAGTTTATAGGAGTAGGTTAAGTAAAAAATTCCACCATCAATTGGGGCCAAAAGGATCAGGGTAAAAACTGTCCAAAACCTTATTTTGGTGCCAATGACAAAAATTGATGGTCAAGATTCAAGCTGAACTAAACCCAACAAGACTTGGAAAAAGGGGATATACAAGCTTGCTAGAGACAGACTGTGCAGAATTCTTCCAGCTTGCCTATCCAACATGGATCGCGATCTATGAACCTTTCAGGCCAAGTGAGCAGAAATTGTCTCCTCTGCTTAGAACTAACTCTCAGACATTAATATCTTGAGTTTAGCCAAAAATAGAGTGCTAAAAGAACATGCAAATCAAGCAACTGGGTTAAACAGAGCAAAACCTTGAGAATTGAGAAAATATGGGGAAAAATGATCTTTTATTTGTCCAAATTCAAAAAGGGGTGAGAATTGGGTTCAACTAAAAGCAAGGAACCAGCAGGACAAAAAATCATGACCAGATGCTGCCAAACATGGATCACGATCCATGTTCCTAGTAGACATTTGTAAGAGAAATTTGACCAGTGAACTCCTGAGAACTAAGGGAACAACTTTTCCAAAAGGATCCACAACAAAAAAGTGAAAAAACCTGATCAAAATACCAAAAAGGAGTTGTTTGCAAAAACTCGCAAAGCAGACATAATATCTTGCTTTTTGACTTGGAAAAAGTGGGTCAAATCCAAAAAGATATGGGGAAGAGCATCACCACACCCTCTTTCACAAGCTCATTAAAGGTCATGCCAAAATCTTGCCAAACATGGATCGTGATCCATGTACCATTTTGGATGATACTTGATAGGTAGAAAAGTGATAACATTTGAAGTACTTTCTCCTAAACCACTCTTATAAAAAAAGGTCAAAAGGTAGGCCAAAAGGTTCATAAAATATATCAAGAGAGAAACCACTGAAACAGACCCTAAAATTGACTTTTGGTTGACCTAAAAAACTCCAAATCGCACAAAAACCATATAGCTAGCATCAATAGACTAAGGACAAGCTGTGTGGCAAGGTTTAGTACATTCTAACACTCAGGCATATGGATCGCGATCCATGTTCCTTTGACACAATTTGATACAAAACTTGCACCATTGCTAGAGGACATCACAGGGAGTCTAGTGGTCTTCTCAAAATTGAATTTGGATATAACAAACTAGACTGAAAGCTCAAAACTGCTAAGTACTCTAGTAAAGTGTCAGAATTAACCTAATTTTCAATCCAGAGGTCCATTTCCAAAAAAATTGATACCATAGGACCTACTAATCATGTTGAATCTAATGATACCAAGAAAAATCAGTTTGGCTTCCCAATATAGATCGCGATCCATGTTCCTTTGAGTCAAAATAAAAGCAGAATTTGAGCACCGAGAGAGGTAGTCCCCAGGAACCTGGTGGCCTTTTCAAAATTGAAATTGGACGTGAATTGTTGATGTTGTGAGTAAAATTGTGTGCTATTGAAAAACCTAGTTAAATTTTGTCTATTGGAAGCTAGAACTAACAGGAACGACTGTAAACTTAGAGCTATCAAGCATTTTTTGACAGGTTGCAAGTGCTAGAGAATACTACCCAACAAGTAAGATCAGAAAGGGGAATTCATGATAGCTGATGAGGTAACCCGGTTTGGATTTTGCAATATCAATTCTTCATGTATTTACAATCAGGAATATTGTACCAGAATCGGAATCCCAGCATCATAAACCAAGTGAGCAATCACTCGACTGAAGGTAGCGTGAAACAAAGACCACTGCATCCTTTAAAAGCCATTGTAGAGGAAATATTTTCTAACACCTCGTCAGAAAGATCATACAGCCTAATGACTGAGGAGTCCAACAAGTTGAACCCTAAGGAAACAACTTCCATGGGGGCGGGTCCTTCCCAACCTGCATTTGACGTAAAATTGCTGTATTTAAAGTTTTAATTTGAAAATGTGCTTAAGGCCAAAATCTATAAGGATGGAATGGACCGCTACTGTGTTAAGTTGGAAAATAAGCCAAGTGAGTTCAAGGACCTTGTAGATGTGGATTATGATGGAGATAGATGTTTTGACAGAGAGGGAATGATGTACCTAGTGGTTCACAACCCCTTTATTGTGTACAAATGGGAGATGACTAGCACCAAAGACAAGGTAGATGAAGAGCTAGCATATGAACCACCCAAAATGGATAAGCAAAATGCGGTGCTCAGATGCACCAATGAGACAAAGCATCTTAATACAGACAACACTTATGTGGGGCTATATAAATTCAATAATGGAGAACAAGCACTCTATTATAGATGTGATGAACCCCACACCAAGGAGCTGATTGACCACAAAAAACTATACGTTTTTACTTACACAGAGGGGAGAAGTATTCAGGTGGTCATAATGGATATGTATGGCCAGAAATACTCTCCTATGGACCATAAGGATCTAGAATGATATACATATTTTGGGAGGCCACTCAACCAATATTATGTAAATTTAGAAGAAGTGAAAACCACGACTACTCACACGAGACCAGAAACTGGGAATGTAAGTCCAGTAAGAACCAGAGTGGAAGATTTTTTTGGACATCAACTGTTTTCAAACACAGGTCCTATAGGATCAACGGGGTCTAGGGCTTCTATGAATACGCAGAGCAGCAGTGTGGCACCTGATTTGACTTACACAACTAGAATCCCTCCGACTATTACATGAGATTGACTTGATGAAGGTATGGTGGATAGGATACCAATTATAGTTTCAAGAGGAGAATATGAACCTAGAGAGACCACACCAGGAGGACCATAAGTGGTGAGGATGGTTGTGAAATCCAGATGCATGCGATCATCTCAAGTGGCAAAGTGTGTACCCAAAAAGTATAGTGGGTCGGGAGATCTGTATGCTCATGTTTTGATCTTCAAACAAGTGTTGAGGGCGGAACAGGTAACCGATTTCCATACTCAATATGAAGGTTTTGGGTTGACTCTAGAAGGAACTGGTTTGACCTGGTTTCAACCCCTAAACAACCTAGAGTACCCAAGTATCGAGCAACTTCTCCGAGAATTCACTGAGGAATTCTCAAAGAGAGGAATTAAGCATAATACTGTCTCCCAGGTCTATGCACTTAGACAAAAGAAGAAGGAAAAGGTGAAGGAATCCTCGCTTGAATTCAAGCAATACATACAAAGATGCCCTGCTAGAGAACTCCCTTATGATGAGAGACTGTCGATCCTTTTCATAGAAGGATTATGAAATGACACTCTCAAAGAAGACTTGCACTTAAAGGCATGTGTTACTTTTGAGCGAGTCGTGAAAGAGGCGTTGTATCGGGTAGACAATTGAAAGGAATATGGAGAGGTGACAAAAGATAGAGACCAAGGGATGAGTAGCACCTCTTCAATTACTAGTGAGTCTACAATGAAACTGGGCGGGCAAAACCCAATTGTGCCGGACGTTGATCAAATGATCGAGGAAGTGATCAGAAGGATGAACCAAGGAAACATGACTTACCCAAACACACGACAACAACCCACCCAGAAATGTGACACTTGTGGAGGAGATCATCCAACTCAGTGGTGCAACCTTCAATAGAGGCCATGAGTAAACATACCACGTGTACTGAAGTGGTGTGGTACTGAAAAAAATGGATAGACCATGAAACTCACGAACGTTTCTATAATAGAAACTATGTTAGAGAGAGACAATACGGGCCACATGGAGGGTAGCAGTTACCACCCCCTCCAAGATACCAAGTAGGGCCAAATAACGCAATCCAAGGGTAGGAAAAACCTCAACCTGTGTTGGGGCATCAACCACCTTTACTGCAGGAAAACCTAGTAGTTACTACCCCCTCCGAGATACCAAGTAGGGCCAAATAACGCAATCCAAGGGCAGGAAAAACCTCAACCTGTGTTGGGGTATCAGCCTCCTTTACCCCAAGAAAACAGGGCCACGGTAAGGATTTCTCAACCTGTAGAAGCACCTTGTGATCAGAGTATGTTCCAGGTAGTTTCATACCAAGAAGATTTAGAAAATACCTATGAGAGGGGGTTTGACGGAAATGCATATGCTTCTGAGAGAGAAATTCCATGGATGGTTCTTGAAGAGATGCCAAAGCCCTCATACATAGCCAAACCAACAAAAAACCATTACTTGGTCGATGAAAATATGCTTATGTTCATGGCAAACCAGAACTACAAACCTAGGAGATATCCTCCTAGAATAGGACAATGGATGGGGGACTCCACAAGCTTCTCCACCACCTATAGGACCATGCTATGAATGCGGCAGTGATCATTAGGCAAAGAGTTGTCCACACAAAGGAGAACAAATCCAACTTTTTGGGTTCTGATAGGGGTGTACAAATGACCATCTCATTCCACATTGTCCAAAAAACCTTGATAACAAAGGGAAAGCAACCATGAACAAAATCCAAATCGTGCCAAGCTCAAGTGGATCGGAAACAAAACCAACCATTCCGATAATCGTGATAACGAGAGCCCAAGCACATGAGGCTGCAAGGAATGCCCCAGCAAGCCAAACAGAGATAGAAAATTTGTCTATCAGAACCCCTAGGAAATCTTGGAAGGCAAAACAAGACAAAATAAAAGCCAAAAGAGTGAAAGAAAAAACGGCTTTGGAAACCAAATTCCTACAAACAGAGGAACAATTGAGAATGGAAAGAGATTTTAAGGAAAAAGGTGATATAGCAAAGCCATCAGCAATATCCTCGAGAGGATCTGTCTTGGTGGACAAGGTCTTTGAACCCTTAGACGCGATCTTAAAAGCTTACGATGCTAGGTTAAAGCCTAACCAAAGCCAGGAGGATAGATGGTTAACGTACCATCACCCGGGGTATGAAAAAGAGAGGTTAAAGATGTGCAAGGAGCTCATCCAAGCTGCTCAAGCGCTTATGGAACCACCAATTTTGACTGCTCCAAAAACTGAGGTGTTAATCCACAAAAAAATCCAAGAGTTAAAGGAGCAAGGGATTGGAGACGAAGACCAAAAAGATTTTGAAAAGGAAACACCCTTGGATACAAGGATGGCAGCCAATACAATAGATGGAATGTATTCGCAAGCAACTGTACCAATTCCTGAGGTGGAAGAACAATGGCCACAGGATTTGTGGGAACATATTCAAAACAGAAAAGATGGAAGCGCAATGCATCAATCAACCCCTATCACGGAGATCCACCTCAAGCATGCGCTCTACCAAAATGATATCTGATCACTGTATGGTGATGCAGGTACGGAGATATAAGAAGACAACAAACCTCAGTTGTTCAAGACATTACCTTCATTTATAGGCAACCATGAAACCAGATTAGAGATAAAGAAAGTACCATCTCAATGGAAGGCTAATCCTAAGATGATGGATACCAAAACTCTTCATGAGTTGTTGTCGTCCCCTATCCGTTGTATGCTAACTCTATCTGAGTTACTGAAAATAAAACCTCATCTTTGGAAAGAGGTGGGAAATTTTTGGAGAAAATAGGGCTGGTAATTCCACCACCAAATGCTTCTCCAAAAACACTAAATACCCAAACCTCAAAACAAACTAAACATGAGCCAGTGCTAGTGAACAAGGTAGAAGACTATTGTGAAGGTGAGGAAGGAAATATGACCTTGCTTGTGGAGTACAAAGTCATAAAATCGATAGCGATATTGGATAGTGGAGCCGGAATTGCCATAGCCACCAAAGCAATGTGGAAAAAATGGGGAAAACCAGCTCTCAGGAAAACTAGAATGAAACTTCAATTAGCGGATGGGTACCTAGAGAGACCAATTGGTATTTTGGAGCAAATTGAAGTAACCTCTTGTAGAATTGCATATGAACACACCTTCGCTATTATGAATTTCGATGAGAGTAGCAATTTTGATATCATATTGGGTAGACCATTTATGAGTCAGCTCAAAATGGTACAAGATTGGGGTTATGACTATATCTACCTAAGAAACAAGGATGTCACTATGAAAATTAGTGTCACTGACCATAGTTATAGAGATGTGGAACAAATCCCAAGGGAAGAACTAAACTCCACAACTGACCAAGAAGGAGAAATACCAGCTTGGCTACAAAACAAAGCTCGCAATTGGACAGGTGAAGCTTTTGAAAGTGGTAGTTTTAAAAAAGAGGATTGCCTTCATGATAGGCCAACACAAGATGAGGCATATGTACCAGAGCCGTTTTGAGAAGAGAGGTTTGAGCCTTTTGGATGGCACCAAATACTGGCCACTCTTGATGTGTGCGTGAATGAGATGACCCTGCCAAAATTCTGTGATGAAGAAGGATATTATATCATTCCATTCCAGAAGATGAGTGTCAGCTTAAATCCAAAATCAGAATTGGAAGTCCTTGACAAGGAAGGGGTTGTAGATTGCCGACGCATAGTGGATGAGCCCTTAGTAAGGGACCTTGACCAAACTGATGAGGAAGCATTCCAGGACTCCACAGATAAGCTGTTAGAAGACAACACACACAATGAGCTTTCTAGTAGTTCAGATCACGACATCAAACGGAAGGATCGACAAGTAATCTACTATGATTTTCCAAATCAAGATCCTCAAAGACAGCGTAGATATCAAAATAAACACACGAACAAGCGAAACAAAACAAAAGAATATTCAGTGCCTCTGTTAACCAAAAAAAGGTAGTACTTAAGGTTAGTTGAAGCAACCGATTGCCTTAAAGATGGGATATCGAAGAGGTTCATGAAGCCCGACTTAATCAAAACAAAATTGGAAAAGAAGAACAAACAAAAACCACAGACAGAAATTATTTCTAAAAAAGCAACGAAGTTGTCCAAAACCGAGCACAAAAACAAGTACAATGAATTGAAACGAGCTTTGAAAGCAGTGTGGACAACAGAGCTGGAAACTAATGATGAATCAAACGATGATAAGTTTGATGCACCTTCCCACTACAAAAAGTACACTATTCAAGATAGAAAAATTGTGGTGCAAAAACCCAAACGAGACGCAAAAGAGCTTGAAACTTCATATGATGGGCTTGAAAAAGCCAAATGCATAAACTTGGCAGAACCAGGCGAGGAACATAAACTAGCATACATTGCCACGGACCTCAGGGAAGAAGAAGAGCGACTTTTGATAGATACACTCAGACGGTACAAAGATGTGTTTGCTTGGTCATACAAAGACCTGAAGGGGATAGATCTAGAGATTTTTCAGCACATGATATCCCTTATAAGCGATGCTAGACTACGCAAACAACGTCCTTATATGTATAATGAGACTTTTGCGAAGAAAATTAAGGAGGAGATAGACAAACTGAACGATGCTGAGTTCATCTACGAGATTGAACACACCCATTCGGTGTCCCCGATTATGGTAGTACCGAAAAAGAATGGCGAACTGCATGTTTGTGTAAACCTCAAACAGGTAAATGATGCCACCATCAGGGACAACTATCCGCTACCAATAACAGATCATGTTATTGAGAGAGTTGCAAGGAAGGGGGACTATAGTTTTCTAGATGGGTTCTCAGGCTACAACCAGTTAACCATCAAAGCAGAAGATCAACATAAGACAACTTTTGCAAAAAGTGGGGCATATTTGCATACAGTAATGCCTTTCGGCCCGACCAATGCACCTGCCACTTTCCAAAGACTAATGGGTCATGCATTTAAGGAATATCTTAGACAATTTTTAGAGATATAAACGGATGATCTTTGTGTTCATTCTCACCTGAGAAGTGATCACATAACGCATCTAGAGAAATTATTTGAAAAATGCAGAACTTATCGTATTCGCTTAAACCCTGAAAAATATGTCTTCATGGTAAGACAAGGTACAATTTTGGGCCACATTGTGTCCAAAAATGAGATTTCCATTGATCAAGAAAAGATACAAATAATTGCCACACTATCGAGACCAACAAAATGGAAAGAAGTGTAGGCATTTATGGAACATTGTGAGTATTAGAGGTGCTTCATATACATGTATGTTGTAATAGCTAAGCCATTATATGCCCTCATTGCTAGATTTGAATGGACAGAAGAATGTGAGCAGGCCTTTCACAAATTGAAGCAGCAATTAATTTCTACTCCAGTTTTGCAAGCCCCTGACTAGAGCAAGATCTTTCACGTTCATGTTGATGCATCAGCCTATGACATAGGATGCATATTAGCCCAGCCAGGAGAGAAGAAAATGGATTTTCCCATTTGCTACTCTAGTAGGCAACAGAATAATGCAAAGAAAAATTATACCACTCCGTATGGAAAGAGAAGGTCTATGAATGATATATGCTGTCAAAAAATTTAGACACTACCTTCTTGCAAACAAGTTCGTTTTCTTCGTGGATCACCAAGCGCTGTTATATCTAGTAAACAAACCTTGCAACACTGGAAGGATTGTTTGCTGGTTTATACTATTTCTTGAGTTTGACTTCACAGTAGTCATAAAAAAGGAGACTACACACACACACACACACACACACACACACACACACACACACACACACACACACACACACACACGAGTAGACACACACACACACACACACACACACACACACACACACGAGTAGATCATCTTTTGAGACTGTTCCATGGGGAAGCACCAGAAGGTATTGATGATGATATTCCAGATACGTACCTGTTTAACATTGAAATGGTTCCGAGGTGGAGTGAAGAGGTCATCCCTCTACTCACAATCTGATCATTACAGGTGGAAAGACAACCATCAATAATCCATTGAACAAGAAATCTCAAGCTTTTAGTAGGACGACTGTACAAGCACAGAAAGGATGGTATTTTGTCATAAAATCTAATATCTAATATCTAACCAACCCAAATGATTTTCTCATATCAAATTGATCACTTAATGTGGTAGAATAAATGGGAACAAGGGTTAAGATATAGACATGTGCTTACAGATCTATCTCAACACGGGGCCAATAGTAAAGGGGCCCAAATGAGAGATGGTCTATCAAAGAGCAAGGCTAACCAATGGAGTATAAGACCTTAGGGTTAGCTTCATTGAAGACCTCCAATAATGTGTGTAAAAGTCCTTTGACCTTAGGTAAGCTAGGGCTGAGCTTGAGGCACGGGAACCTGACCCAGCTCGAGGTGCTTGTCCTGCTTGCCATTCTTGATGACTAAGGTGCTTGAGGTGCTTGATGATTGAGGTGCTTGAGGTGCTTGACATGCTTGAGATGCTAGGGTTCCACTTGAGGTGAGAACCCAGCCCAAGATTAAAGTGCTTAAGGGCCAAGTTTGTGGTGGGAACTGGGACTATGTATGAGAGGCTTGAGGTGTCAAAAAGTCAAATATTCAATCCCTACAAGAAGGGGGCGAGCCCTACATGAGGGGGGATGAGAGAGAAAACCCACACACTCACACAAGGCATGCATGGTACAAAGAAAGCAAAAGGGACACTTGTCAAGTTCCTCCTCATGTTGCCCTCATGGTGTGCCTGAAGCCTATTGGTTGGCCACCCAAGGGATCCAATGATAATTTAGGAGATTTAATTAATTGATTTTACATTTATCAAGTCCTCTCTCTCAAAGGGGAAAGGGGGACACTTGTTGCAAGGCTACCTTTGTTGCTTGTAATACCTCCTGCTTGTGATTGGCTAGGCCTGGAGGGGTCCAATGAGCTTCAAGCATGAGCTACAAGGGGGGGTCTACCCAAGCAAGCTAGGGGGTTGCTTAGGGGGTATACTCACCCACACACACTCACAACACTCTCAGTGTGTGCTATGCATAGTGCAAGAGCTCCTTCTCCTAATCAAGCAAGTAGAGGTTGAGAGCCTACACCAACACTCTTGGCTATGGAGTGCAAATCCAACCAAGAGCCATGCTTCAATGCTTAAGCTTGCCATCTCCTTCTTCTGCTTACTATGCTATTATGTACGCTAGCAAGAAGAGTTATGATAAGTGAGGAACTAATTCTTTCTCCTATGAAATGTTTCTTCTTCCTCTTCCCTACCCTCATTCCTTGCTAGCTCTCTCCACCTTCGAAGGTGTTTGAGGTCTTGGGACTGAGGCTTGGGATAGTTAAAGTTTTCTTCAAGTTTATGTCTCCCCCCCCCCCCCCCCCCCCCCCCCCCTTAGCTTTCTTCCAAACAAAAGCACAAAGCCTGGTTCCCTCTTCCATTGTATTGTCGTAGCAAAATTCGCTCGCTAAGTTTGTTGCTTTTAAAGTTTTCTTCAAGTTTATGTTATGCTTGTGATGCATGAAGCTTTCCATCTTCATTGCATCACCTAGGTCACAAGGAACACAAAGGTTGTATTGTAACAAGTCTCTCTTAATGGGAGAAATCATCATACAAATGCCTATTGGAGGGGGGACTGGCTCCACATAAATCCGGTCCTCAACTGTTGTCATGTTATCTAAATTCTCTCTCTTGCAAAAGTATTGTTCATGCCAAGTTAACTAATTTCTATGATTATGTTGCTATCGTCGTTCACCCGTTATGCTCACAAAGTCATTTCTCAAAAGTACTCTCATTAATTTCCGCGACTCTCAAGTTAAATAGGCCAATTCCATTACATATTTTGAGAGCATGTGTATAGCTAGATGAATACGAATACTACCTCAAACAGGCTCATATACAAAATACGGGGTTTCACAATGGAGAATTGTAAACCTACCAAAGACTAAAGAGACTAGGAGTCTACTGTCAAAACATAGAAAACAACGTCCATACTTATGTAAAATCATGTGATATCTGTACAAAGCAACCTCCAATGGAACACGCCACCCTATTTCAAGTAGTACAAGCACCCAAATGGAGTACTCACATAAGCGAGTACTTAAAAAACAAGACCTTCCCAGAGGGATGGAGTAACGCAAGAATGAGAACTGTAGAAGAGGAAGTGAAACATTATCTGCTAATTGCAAACCAATTGTACCGGCGAGGCAAAAACAAACAATTATGATTGTGTGCTACAGAAAGTGAATATTTTTTTATCCTAGAACAAGTGCATTGGGCCAGCCATGCGGACATTTCTCTGCTGATAAAATGGCAAAGGTAGTACTTCATTTAGGTATATGGTGTCTAACCTTGTATAGGATGCAGAGGTCTATGCCAAAACGATGTGATGAATGTCAACGCACAAAACCACCCCTACGGAGAGATGAAATGCCATTACGGCCAATGATCGGAGTACGTGCTTTTACCAAATGGGGCATCGACTTTATTGGACCCATCATACCTCCTGCATATAGGTCGCACGCACAATACATCATAGTAGCAACATATTACATGACCGAATGGGCAGAAGCAAAGGCAACACAAAAAAATGATGCACGGACTAGGACTCAATTTCTTTTCAAACATATCTTTACCAGATATGGTGTATCCATTGAAATAGTGAGTGATAGAGGTACACACTTTCTGAACAATGTCATTGAAAGCTTGCTTGAAGAGTTCATGGTGATCCATCGCAAATTAGCACCCTATCATCCACAAGCTAACGGACAAGCCGAGAGCACGAATAAAATCTTATGCACGGTGCTCACCAAAATAGTCAGTGACTCAAGAAATGATTGGGACCAAATGCTACACACTGAATTATGGGCTTACAGAGTAGCTTTTAAAACTTCCATCGGACCACTTCTTCTAACATTATGTTCGGGATTAATGCAATTCTACCCATGGAATTCTTAATTAAAACACTACGGTCGTAACAAAATTAGGATGGACAGGACACGAGCTATCGGAGAGTATAGACACCCTGGAGCAATTAGATGAAACCAGAGTGAGAGCTATAGCCAGGATATATGCTCAAAAAAGACAAATGAAAGCTTTCCATGATCAACATGTGATTAGCAAGGAGTTCTAAAAAGGGGATTACGTTTTGGTGTATATTCTTAAACAACACTCCAAAAAACCCAAAAAGCGAGGGATGGGGCCTTTTGTAATACATGATATATCACAAAGTGGTGCTATCAAACTTGCAACATTGGCAGGTGAAGAGATGCCTAATTGGATGAGTGGATGTAGATTAAAGAAATATCTTCTTCCACTGACACCAAAAGAACTCCAAATAATACATGCGGTAGCTCAGCACAGAAGTCGAGCCGAGGACATTCGGGAACAGGCACAACAAGAAGCCAAAATAAAAATATTAAAGCATAAGGAGTGGGAAAACCTTCAGAGAAGTAACTGTTGGGGTATAGGCGTCTGTGCCTTGCCCGGCCGCCCAGAGTCTGGGCGCCCACTGACTTGTATACCTTATACATAGCATAAGTGTATAGGGGGCTGCTCACTCTTGGAGTCTCCCCACCCATATCTGTGTGTCGTGTGTCTCCTTCTCTCTCACACACTCTCCGTCTGTGGTGCTCCCCGATCCCCTTCAATTGGTATCAGAGCTTTGGCTTCACGACAGATGGAGTGCTACAGAGAAGTGAGCTTTCGGCTATGGTGAGCTCGCTTTCGGTGGAAGCTTGAGATCGGTGAGTAAACACCAGATCTGTGCTCATGGAAGCTTGAGGGGAATTCCCAAGGTTGAGGGAAGAGTGTATTGCAAGTGTGTATGGTTATTTGCAGCCATACTTGCAGGAAGAATGCAGATTCTCATTTCCGCAGGTCATTTTTCGGGCCCCAAAAACAGTGTTTTTTGCATAACTTTTGCATACGGAATGCGATTTATGCAAGGTTAAGGTGTAACCTGTGGTTTTGGCACGCTCCGGACGCAATGGTGATGTCCATTTGAGCTGATTTTGACCTCTGAAATTTCTGCAGAAGCAGCAAGTTTTTGCTGCGTTTTTGGGCCAAAAACACTGTTTTTGGCATAGCTTTCACACCCGGACTCGGATACATATGATCCAGGAATCTACCTTGGGGTTTTGGCATGCTCCGAACGCGCTCGTCATATCAGAATTTTAAAATTCTGAACGCTGAATTTTCTGCAGTAGCAGTTGTTTATTGTGTGTCGAGGATTTCACACATGGCTTGCTCTCAGATGTGAGAGTGATATTTGCTGCAAGTTTCCTCACAGGTGGGAGGATACGATGTATGCCTTATGTGGTTTGATGCTCAGGGAGACTAATGTGATTGCATTTTGAGCTCGACAATGTATGCCTCGAGCATGTTTTTTGGCAGTCACAGGTAGAGCAGATATTTGTGTACTAGATTTGCAGGTGTTTGCAATGATGTATGCAAAATGTGGAGATTGGTGCATGCATTTGGAGTGTGATTTGACGCGCTTTGATTGCTCATGGTTTTGAGCGTGCAGTCAGTTTGGTTACTGGTTTTGTGGCTGTTTTACTGACGAAACTCTGGCGAAATTTTCCCAGGAGTTTTATGCGCATCATTTATGCGATCTAGGTAGAGATTGCGGGTTGCACTCAGCATTTGTGTGCGGTGTTCTCTGCAGGTGGGAGATTTGTGCGTGTGTATGCATCGATACCGCACAGTGTGGGCTTGGTGATTAGCTCACAGATTGCAGTGTGATACTAGAGCAGGCGAGGCTTGTATTGACATTGCGGGAGCTCTATTTTGGAGTGTGTCTCACAGGTTTTACATTGTGTTTCTGGCCATATTGGTAGACAGTTTTCAGGTGTTGTTGGTGAGGTGGTTTTGCTTTCTAGTTTGCTACATTGTGCTCATGGCAGAGACAGGTGATCGATCAGATTGTGACCTCTCACAGATGCGCGTGTTTGATGGGTCAGACTTTGCGGCATGGAGAGAGTGTATGCTTGATGCATTGACACAGCGAGGGTTGCATCGACCATTGAGTGGTGATGTAGGTAGACCTTCAAACATGTCTGACGATCAGTGGCAGGAGCTAGAGGAGATGGCACTATCTACGCTCTCTTTACACCTTGCGGAATCTGTATATGCTCTTGTTATGTATGAGACTACTTCGAGAGCACTTTGGCGCAGATTACATGATATGTATGATAGATCTGAGTCATCACGGACTCGTGTGAGACATGTACATTCACGAGTACGCCGACATGTGACATGTTGGCATTGTGGACATAGAGGGCACATTAGGCGTCGATGTTTCAGGCATTTGAGACAACGGAGGCGACAGATGCGTGATGCAGATTTGGGCATGACAGATGCTACTGAGATCAGTACGGTGGTTACTGAGTATGCTTGTGATGGCGATGTCACATTTACATCTAGCTTGTCTTCAGACGATCTTATGTCTACGGATTGCATATCGGATTGCACATTATCTTCACATTGGTTACTAGATTCAGATGCTACTTTCCATGTCACGTCGCATCGTGAGTGGTTTAGCACGTTTTCTAGTGGGAGACTTGGTTGTGTGCACATGGCTGATGGTGCTATGTATGACATTGAGGGTACAGGAGACGTATGTTTGTCCTTGCCCAGTGGTATGAGATTTACCCTACGTCATGTGCGTTATGTGCCAGATCTGAGACGGGATTTGATCTCAGTCAGACAGTTACGGGATAGCGGATGTCAGATTTCGCTACGAGAGCGAGATTTTGTGATGCATTTGGGTTCGCTAGTGATTGCGAGAGGTGCCAGGAGTGGTACAGGTTACCCATTGCATGTGGATCACGCGAGAGACGGTGTTGTCTCTGTGATCATGCAGCCAGGTAGACAGCGAGAGAGCAGGCGAGTCTCTTTTGCTCATGGGTTGCAGGATACTTTGCATGGAGTGCAGAGTAGTGAGCTCGTTGTGCACACAGTTGGGGCACGACTTGAGCAGTCACACAGAGAGGTGACAGAGTCAGACATGCATGCTTTGCTAGTGACTGAGCAAAGCAGAGAGTCAGTTGTGCGAGATACTTCTATGCAGGATAGACAGGTAGAGCAGTCTTGCTCTAGTGAGTCACGACAGGAGGACGTTGTGCAAGAGTCTATGCATACGGAGTTAGAGCATGAGAGCTCTAGTGAGTCACAGCAGATTGAGTGGTCATGTTTGCAGTGGATGATTGCAAAGGAGGCTGAGATGTCAGCGATTATGCAGTCATTCCTTTCTATGCTCGACAGTGAGCATGGGGATATAGTTGTGCAGGATATGTCTTCCAGCAGACACCTAGAGCAGCTGGTTTGCTCTGAGGTTGCACGACAGGTTGATGCGTCTTTTGAGGACAGTCAGGAGATGCATGTGGCTGACACGCCTTGTCAGTCAGAGATGCCTATTGCCAGGGATATATATGTTGATGCATGCTCCGTAGAGCTAGCAGGGTCCGCTAGCATTGCATCGGCATTCGGTGGTCTCATGTATGAGATGCTGATCTTGAGACCGGATATCGCAGCTGCAGTGGGAGCATTTGCAGTTGGGGTTGTCAGTCGTTTGTTGACTGATGATGGCATAGTGCACGAGGGAGATATGTAGGTATTGTGTACATACTTGCAGTACGTGTGCGGTACGTCTGGTGGTGTATGGACTTACACGGGAGTAGGACAGCCGGATGCACACGATCACAGCCAGCCAGTGGGCATAGGTTGAGAGCGGTTTTCTCTCGCCTTTTGTAGTCTTTAGACTAGGTTCTCTTGCTTAAAGGCACAATCGCCTTTAAGTGGGAGGTTGTTGGGGTATAGGCGTCTGTGCCTTGCCCGACCGCCCAGAGTCTGGGCGCCCACTGACTTGTATACCTTATACATAGCATAAGTGTATAGGGGGCTGCTCACTCTTGGAGTCTCCCCACCCATATCTGTGTGTCGTGTGTCTCCTTCTCTCTCACACACTCTCCGTCTGTGGTGCTCCCCGATCCCCTTCAGTAACCAGCAGAACAATTGTACCAATTCCCCTCCAATAGCATCCATACAAATGGAGGCTACATGGTTAGGTGGCATAGATCTACGCATTATGTTGCAACTCGCAGATGGCACCACCGAGCAGGCATTAGTGGACAGGGGGGCAAGAGAAAATGTTGTCAATACTCCACTTTCATGAAATTAATAAAGGAACCTCTAACGCCAAATACTATGGAGTTCAAAGTGGCAAAAAAAGGCACAATAAACAGCCTGAGACATGTCAATTTGCCAATAACTGTTGATGGAACAATTTATCCTCACCAGTTTCATGTAGTTGAGGATAAGAATCTTAACGAAGAAATTATTTTGGGAGTGCCATGAATGCGCACTTATCTAGCCACACCAAATTGGTGCAATAATACCTTGCAGCTAAGGCAAGATGGCATATCTTTCGCCACACCATTTGTACAAACAGACTATGTATGGGAACCTCTCCAATCAACACCTACTCCCAATCTAGCGATGTTCTCAAATGGTGGTCATGAAAATCTGGGTAAAAAAGTCTATTATGCAAACCAATCCGAAGACATTATGGATACCCAAACGACATGGCAATGCAAGTTCACCCACGGTGCATCCAGAAAAACCCACCCTCGACAAACCACCCAAGGCTTTTGTCAAGCAACCTAGGCCAATCCAATCTCAACATCAAGAACCAAAAGAAGTCCAGTGGGTATGGAAACCAAAACTGCCTCGCTCACTGTGGATACCCCGACAGTGAAGTTCATATCAAAGCAATTTCAAAGGCAACCGAAACAGAGCCCTCAATCACCAGACAATGAAGTGTCACAACTTCGAGAGATCACTGTCAAACAAAGAGCGTGTCTTCTACAAGTACTTTTGTTTGGACCACGCAACTTCAGCCTAACCTCACCATCGAAAGCCACTAAACTTATTGTTCAGAACCCATATATTGCACAACACTTGGTTACTCCATGCATATCCTCAATTCGCATCATAGAGCCACAATATACGGCTATGCATAGACACATACTTCGTACCCATGCACATTGACACATGTTCGTCTGGGACGAGTCACTCTAGGAAGGGGGGAAAATGCAGCAAGATACTCATCATTTTGTATATATTGTCTTCTTTTCTTTTTCTTTTTCTTTTCCTTTAACAAATTTTTTGAGCTTTTTAACACTTAGCAAGCATAACCATGGGCCATATTGACACCATCTAAATGTCGATTAAGAATATGTATGTATGAGTGATTACACTAATTTTGGCAAAATTTTGGCCAACTAATTATAAGTAATTTTTCTTTACTAAAAAGCTAAAAATGCCAAACAATCAACAAAAATCAATAACTTGAGCCAAGAAAGTCAAAATTGACTTTTGAAAGCAAATGTCAAAACTTCAAAGCAAGGGCTTTGCATGGAAAATATGGAAAGGTTTGGTACACGATGGATTTTTTGAGCCAACTTCTACAGGATCAAAACTACATATTATAGGCCATTTGTTGACCAAATATAAGAATGAAGAACGGTTTGAACTGCAGGTGATATGAACATCAAGATATGATCAATGGAGGTAAGTATGAATGGGGCATTCCGGGTAGATTGGGGACATATAGCCAAATTGGGCAACATAAGCTCATTTGCATTCACAAAGAGAGAGAGAGAGAGAGAGAGAGAGAGAGAGAGAGAGAGAGAGAGAGAGAGAGAGAGAGAGAGAGAGAGAGAGAGAGAGAGAGAGAGAGAGACAGAAGCATAGGATTTTTCGCTTTGTTTCTGCCTGCTGTGACCACCTCGGTAGCTCTTACTCCACCAGATTCAACAGGTTTGATCATCAACCCTAGAAGAACATTTGTGTATGCTCCACACTGCACCAACATTACCAAAACAATAGATCAGATCAGATCAAAGTCATAAAATCTGCAAGTTGTCAAGGCCAACACGGGAGTTCAAAACTTACCCAAAACCAAAACCTTTTCATCAACAAACCCCTGGTAACAGGTAGAATCATTGGGTGCAAAAACAGTTGCAAAAGGTGGTGGAACATGGATCGCGATCCATGTTCCTCAAACCCTAAAATCAAAGAAAATTGCACAGTAGGTTCCCCATATGCCCAGAAACAACCTCCACTATTTGGAATTTCAAAATGCTTCCCAACATCGCGATCCATGTACCTTGATGACAAAATCAGGCCAGGAGTTGTTCACTAGCTAGGGGATGCAAAAGTATAACTGGCCATGCAAAAATAGTCACAAAAAGGGGTTTTAAAATCATCAAACCCTGATGGTTTGTTACCTCCAATCTGCAAATGGTCATTTGGCAGTAATCAAAGGAAAAATGGTTAGTTTCCAACAAAAACATTATGGAGTAGGGTTAGTAGAAGGATATGAAGCTACCCTACTAGCCAGAGCAGCAATTGAAACATCTTGGGGCTTTATTTCAAAGACAATTGAAACAAAAGGGAGTCCGCAAGAGGGTGAAACACAAGGATCAAGGAGATGTAACATTAAAGGTCTAATTGTGGTCAAAGCAAAGCAAAAGAGTACCTGCAAAGTTGTGCAGATTTCCTGGATCAATTTCCCCCTTCAGATGGATCTAGAAACTGATGAAAGTTGGTGGGGAGATAGGCAAAGCTGCGGTTTTTAGACACAAATCACCAGAATCAAGGCAGTATCAGATGTTAATCAAAGGAAGTGCCCAAAAGTGGTTCCAAAAAACCAATATGATCAAGGCGAGAAAAAAATGGCCATAAACTGGGAAATTGAGTAAACACAGGAAAAACATGTCCAAATTTGAAAGTATTTCACTAGTGTTGCTAGGAAGACCTATAGGAACATGTGTGCAAAAGTCTATACCAAAATCCCTCCCAACATGGATTGCGATCCATGTATCTTTTTGCCCAACCAGAGAAAAATTCATATCATCTAGCTCAAAGTATCCAACAAAGCCTAGCCATGAAGTTTTAGGTCATTTGGATTCCAAAATCCACATCAAAATGCCAAATTTCTCTAAGTCTGAGGATGAGTTCCAAAAATTGACCTAAGTACCAAATCAATGATCCAAATCCCAAAAAAATTGGACCAAGGCACCATCTAGATGAGCCCTACCAGCTAGTATCATCAGATCTTCAATATGTTTCCCAACATGGATCGTGATCCATGTTCCTCAAACCCTAAAATCAGAGTAATTTGCATAGTGGGTTCCCCATAAGCCCAAAAGCAACCTCCACTAGTTGAAATTGCAAGATGCTTCCCAACATGGATCGTGATCCATGTATCTTTCTACCACAATTCATTTGTTACCTTATGCCCTTGTGCCTACAGTAATCCTAGATGCATTGGTGAAATTTGGTCAAATTTGGAGTAGTTTTGACAAATTTATGCTCATTTTTCATTTTATGGTCAAGGTTTGCATTTTCTTCAACTTTTCGATAGTTTTGACCAATTGCTAAATCTTGTTTCCAATCTGAAACTGACCTCAAGATGCCTCAAAGAAAAGCACAAAGGGAGTGGGGAGCAGCTCCATATGAGATCACAGATATATCCTCAAATGAGAAGGCCCATATCACAGAACAGGTGCTTGAAGCAATCCTGCCAATATATTCATCGAAAGATTTCAAGCAGCAGACGGAGAGATAATAAAGACCACCCTTTTTCCAAGGGAATTGTGGGCACTATACCAAAAGTCCAAAGTGCAAGCTGGGGCCAGGTGTCTACAAGGACAACTTTCTACGACTACCGCCATGGGGGAATAGATTTCAGAAGAGCTCATGAACTCATAATAAGCTCAATTCAGTACAATGGGGAAGCCACCCTTACGCACAAAGATGGAGCGGCATTTAAAGTTAAAATCACTACAAATAAAGCAGGGGACACACAATATCTTAGAAAAGACAAAAGCAATAGATAATGACAAAGCCTTTCTGAAGCAAAGAGGACACAAGCTGACATATCAAGATTTGATCTACTCGGAGATAAAATTTTGGTTGCGCCTCATATCGCAACACTTCAAAGTACAGAAGCCACTGAGATACATTGAACCTCTATTGCACATGGCAGTGGTAATGGCAATGGCGTTAGCATAAAGAAGAGTGGTTAGCTGTGCCAAAAGAGTAAGACCTACATGAATGTTGGACCAATGTTGACTCGAATCGCCTACCAAGCATTGTGAATGATTGATGATCTACCACCATCAAAAGCACAACTAGATTTGATCCTTGTAGATCTTCTAGAACAAGTTGGGGATAAAGTGCTGTCACAAAAGAAGGCAGCTCAAGAAAAAGAGACAGCACCGCCAGACACTACTACAGCTCCAGCTACTCTTGAAGTATCGAAAACAAAGGAAAGAATGCTCTCTACAACTTGCATGAACTAGAGATAGAGGACACTAAGAAAGAGGCAACGAAAGCAGCTGGAAACACACTGCAGCTACAAAACAAAATAGAGGAGTTGCAAAAAGTCCAGTTGCAACTCCAATCAAAGTTAAAAAGGGAACAAGAGAACACTTCCTATTACTACAAGGAGGTCCAGCAATTTCATGAGGCCAACACTACTTTGCAGGTTGAGTAACAATGACTAGAGGAAGGGCTGGTCAGGGAAAGAGAACATAGTGAAAAGCTGCAAGAGTCCTACGCAGTGGCCAACAAGACCCTGACCCAGCTTTTAACCTTGCAGGAGACGTCGAGCTCCTCAAGCATGACACCTAGATCAACCTCGCTAAACAAAGAGGTCCATGATCTAAAGGACACCCTTGCTCAAGAGAAATACAATAGACAAATCATGACAGCAGGGCATAGAGCTTTGCAAAAAGCTAAAGATGAAGAGATTGAAAATGTGAGAAAGCAGCTGGCAGAGGCACAAGAAGATTTGGATGCTCTTAGGGCAACCCAAGCAAAGCACAAGCAAACAGCCCCTGTGGAGTTTGAGCAAACAAGAGAACTTGAGCATTTCACTTTCGAAGCTCACCAAATGGATATGCCATGTACAAGCACAGGAAAATCAACGCAGGAATCTGAAGATCCAACCACAACATCCATTTCGGATACGCAAAAGAAGAAATTTATTGTTGGATCTCGAAAGTCAAAGACCCTTCACACAAGGAGTATCTACAATATGAGCTCAAAGTGTGGAGTCAGCAACCCTGCTCATGATCACTCCATATGAAATGGTGATGAACCTCGGGCATGAGATGACCGCCCTACGGCTGATGAGGCAGGAGGCCTATTATGGAAACAAAAAAAGCTACCTGCCCCATAGACAAACAAAAGAGATGATTACAGGGATTTTCCTGTCATTGTGCTACAAATTCAAATTATCATTGACACTCAACCCATCTGGCGCAAGAAATGGTTTGAGCAGCGACCTCGCAGTGACCAACAGATGAAACATACTATAGAAATGCTCCGCAACATCTCAAGATCGACCCAAAATACTGTCCCGTCAACAAGTGGCGATCTTGGGAAAGCTTTTACTAATGGCAAAGCAAAAGATCAGCATTGTTGAATTACCCCGTCATAACAAAGCCAAGCAATAACAATCCCCCATCAGAAAATTATATGGTTCATATGCTCAAGGGGTCATCAACATGGTGAAGGAGATATCAGATCTCGCATGCCAGATGCTCATGAAAATTGCCAAGATGCTAATCAGTTGCATAATGGCATTCAATGATATAAAGGCAGCGGAGCATCCCTGGCAGGTTTTTGTGGAAGGCACAAGAGGGCTCTACTGGAATATGGAGACATAAATCCCAAGCAAAAATGTCATCATGGGATTATATGCTCGAGTCATGTTCCTGCCCTCCCACTACATGCAAACCGTTGAGGAGGTGTTCATGACCGGATTCTTTGAGGTAAACTCCTCCATATTTAATCCCATGACCAAAGGTCTGCCAGCCCGACATGTAGCCTATCAGAGCACTCTCAGCAATAATCCTTTTAGAGAGTTGGCCACAAAAGTGGACATCGAGGCAAGGGTGCAAAAGTTCAGGCACCTCACTAAGACACTAGAAAAGAGACTGATCAACTACTAGAAGACAGTCAAAGATAGATTGCACGAGGATCTGCAATGAATAGGAAGGGGGGAATGTTTGGTGGACACAGTGGACTGACACGTAAAAGGTGGATGCACACCAAACCTTGTTGTACTCGCTCATTTTTTCAAAAGAAGTGGTGTAATTTTGCTAATGTGGATTCTCAATTGTAATATATTTTGTCATCCCCTCTTAGCCTCTCTGAGCCTACACACCATGTAAGTGGCTGAATGGCTGTGGGAAAGTTCCCCTAGCTCTTAAGTCAAAACCCTTAGTTCTAAAAAACATATAATCATTATCTTTGAGAAGGATTGGATGTCAATTGTGAGAGCTTCTTTTTGTTACGACTTGTAATCTGCTTTTCTCCTTGTCTGGTAATCAGAATTCAATTCCAAATAGCACATTGTGTTCCTTGTAAGTGTAATCATTCTCAATGCTGATGTGGTTCGCGACGTCTTGTCTGTGAGCTAAATGCATTGATTTGAGATCTTAATGGTTGTTTTTTGATGTTTTGACCTTGGATAAGTGTTTCTATGATTAAGGGGGACCTTTTCGTGTAGATTTGTTTCAATTTTTTGCATATTTTTTGTGATGGATCGTGATTTATGTACCTTCCCAGATGACTATAGAACTTGGTAGGATTGTGCCCTTAGGTGTTGTAATATCTCTCCTTAAGTTTCGTTGCATTCTGAATTTGTTTGGATGCCGAAAAGGCGTGATAACCTAGAGCGGTGAGATCGAACGTAGACTAATTTTTAGACTAGGAAGTGGTTGATTTGCTTTTCTCGTAGTATGAATAGCCCTCTAAGTTCGCTTTGATGAGATTGACACTCTCATTAAGTCTCCGTGCCCCATCCCGAGTTGCTTCCTTTCATATTGACATTATGTTAGTACAAAAAGCTATGCTGCAGACGTCCATCACGACAACCCGCTTACACACTTGCAAGTATCGTTGTAGGCATTGGGCTACCATGTAGCGGTGCTTTACTAACAAATGAGGTCCATGGCGTGTTTTTTGTCATGCCCATCATTGGGGAAGGCATGGTAGCCATGGTCTCATCAAGAGAAAGATGGGCTAAACTTGGAAAGGTAAAGCTATCACTTATGGGCTCGGATTGTACTGAGACCCCTCGCGAAACAACATATGGAGGATCCATCGGGCTTACCGAGGGAGTCTCCATTTGTGATAAAGTTGGTTGTCTAGCCTTCCCTGTATCCAAGAATCTCATAAGACACATTGAAGGCATGTGGATCCCCTTGTCCTACCTCTCCAGCTCAATAACCCTATGGATGACATCACAAACTCTTCGTTGTTGCTCCTCTACGCTAGTAGCACCCGATGTGGATTTTAAGACATCTAACCAACCCACGTGATAGGTGTGACTTGTGTATAGGTCGGTTAGAGTCTCCGTCTATAGTTCATAATCCCAGTTCTCATTTAGAAACACTCCATCTAGGATTGAGGTGCTAGGGGTGTCCTTTGAACTAGACGCAATGTGGCTCTCTATGGGTCGACCCTTGGTTACTAATTCAGGGGCACTCGATTGTTCGCCTAGCATGGATGTTGACATGGAGGCCTTTGCTTTTAGCTCTCTCAGTTGCTCTGCCTTGCGTAGGCGCTCGATTTCCTTTTCCCTAGCCGCGATGATATATCACTCAACCTGTTGCACTTCAGCAAGACTTCTACCATCAGGTAATATAACCTCAGAGGGGAATAGCTATGAAGAGTCAGGGGGTGCAGGGAATGGAGTATTCACATGCACACTCTCCAGGAGCATGGTGTCTATGTTGGTCATGGATGGTGAATTTTTCTCCCCACCCCCTTCATTCACATCGTTGGCTCCATGTTCGAAGCGAGTGGCTCTACTAAAAGTCTCCTTTAAGCGGCTAAGCACGCTTGGCCCGGACCATGGACCCATGGCATGTATGTCTTGGCTTGAACTATCGGGATTAGGCATCGGGTAACCTTCCATGACGTCGTAGTCAAAGGAAGAGTCAATAGACGCAATATGTGGATCCGAGTGGTACTACCTTGGGTTCCCGCTGAGGGCCAAGAGCCTAAGGTGGAGAAATAATGAGTGCTTGCGTAAACGGAGACACTCTCTATATGCTCGTTCTCTAGCACACAACCAGAGCATAGGTGCATGTGACCTCAACACTCTAGAAGTGTTGGTGAGTTCCCCTGAAGGCCGCTCACCTAGTTTTTTAGGTATTTACAACCCAATTTTATTGTTATTTTTTGTCCTTTTTTATAGCCAATCCATGAAATATAGTGTGTGATAGCTCAAAACAAGCATCGAGGAGAAGGCTAGAATTAGTAAGTCCAAAGGGTGAGTATAAAGGGGATGGTGGAGGACTTGAGGAACTTGTCCCACATGCCCTCCCTTCACTTGAGGCCCTAGTCTTTATATATATATTAGTGTGTATACTACATCATAAGACTGAGGACTGAGGCCTGGGCCCGGGCTCAGGCTTGGGCTCGAGCTCGAAGGAGATCTTGATTCCTTCCTTTTAAAGTGAGATTTTTTCTATTTTCTTTTTGTTTAGAATTTTCTTTTTGGTCTCAAATTTTTCGAGCGGTCTTTTTCTGTGGATAATGTTGTCGTATGGGCACCAAGATTACGCATGCACACATCAGCTCCTAGCAGCTCTATCTAACCTCCTTACAGCTAACACAACTAATTAACACTCTCTGCTCACACAGTGTCTAACACAGCAAGCTACACACTGTCTACACTAACTACTACACACTGTCTACACTAACTACTACACACTGTCTACACTTCCTAACACAGCAAACATACTACTCAATCTACTCACTGTCTACTGCACATTACAAATATACATTAACTAACACATCTGCTAACACTTGCACATTAAATATCTAACAAATCTAACAAAAATAAATACACGGTAGCACTTAACAGAGCTTACAAAAACCTGCTAAAACTTGCCCATTGCAACAACTAATAGAAGCTAACAAAATCTGTTAAAACTACACATTACAGCCACTTAATAGTTCTCACACAACTCAACAAAAAACTAGAAATGGTAGAAGTGAAGGTTTCCTGAGGTAGCACTAAATGCTCCTCAAGCTTAGTGCAAGGCAGTCCCCCAGCGGCGCCAAAAATGTGCGCTTTGTCGCACGTGCTGGAGGCTGGGAACTTGCCTGTGCACTGTATGCGAGCCTTGAAAGGCTGCAAGCACACAACTAGACAGTCCTAGCAAGCTCAAAGAAACAATGGTGTGTCACTCACTGCTCAATGCTTTTGTCATGAAGGATCCTGTGCTGTGAAGAAGAAGGAGTCGCCATCACTGCCGTGCCCAACCGCCTTGTCACCGCTGATGCTGTTGCAATGCTCTCTCTCTCTCTCTCTCTCTCTCTCTCTCTCTCTCTCTCTCTCTCTCTCTCTCTCTCTCTCATATACACACCCGTGAGCACACGAAGGAGAAGGAGACAGAGATGGAGCAAGAGCACTTCTTAGCTTGCACCTCCAAAAATGAGGATTTTTAGGTCAAATGGACCTTTTATAAGAGTTTGACCCATTCACACATGGGCGTCCACAATGGCCGGTCGTTGAAAAGCTATTGTAAAAATAAGATAAGTGGTACGCCTCTCATCGGCGATCACCTACACACCTATTGGACCGACAAGCACAATCCATACTCAATCAAATAAATAATAAGGCATCCATCAAAGGTGATAGGGTGTACGTTAGGGTTAACACTGCATTATGTCAGACATGTACCCAAATTGACAAGTTGGACATCACAAATTTACATGACCAATACGGTTGTGCCAAATCTCTATATCTAGAACGCATGGGTACGTATGGAGAGTGCAAGAGAGGGAAGGAGAAGGGGGAACGGGATGCAGAAGCAGACACACCTTTTTGATGGAGCTTGTGAGAGAATGGCTCTCACACTCCTTATTGTTCATTATTACCAAATGAATAAGTGGACGGTTGCCGACCATAACCAGCCACGGGTCTGAATCCCAACAATCTCCCACTTGGCCAACATGGCCCAAGTGGCTAAAGAATGTAGGGGCTACTATGTACAAATGTACTAAACTGTGAAGCATGACTGTAGCTTCACCCTACGCCCATCATCTCTATGCAATGTGCGAACCGCTGTGCGCGTATGTCACACGTGTCAATGCAAGAACCTTGCCGATACACCGTGTGCGAGCCACAAATGGCTCCAAGCACACAACAAGCCTAAACTAGTTGTTGGGGTATAAAGCCCAATGTGGTCGCCCAGGTAAGTGGGCGGGCCGCCAGGTATGTACACATATTCTTTTGTAAAAATCTAATAAGAACTCACTATGCTCTACACATTACAGTAGAGCGAGTTCACCATATCGTAGTGCTCTTCTTCTCGCACTCTCTCTCGCGTCGCACTTTCGCTCGTACTCCTTCAACTGGTATCAGAGCTCAGATCGAGGCTCCGGGCAGCACTGCAGGAGGCTAGAGTCACCAGCTCAGATTGGAGTGAAATTCGACAGGCGAAGACACGGCCCCAAATCCTGTGGGTGAGCTCGAAGGGATCGGTGTTCTTAGAATTTCATTCTGAGGTCATCTCAGCCACCGTTCGGCTTTGACAAAGGTCTGCGCAGGCCATTTTCGACTACGTGGTCTCAGCGGGTGCAGATCCAACTCTACAAATTTGGGGTTTTTCGGCCAACGACTGCAGGTGCTGAGGATATCGACACTCCCAGAGTGTTGATTTGTGGCTGTCTACACATCGAAGGACGGCTCACAGTTCTTGGAGGCGTGTCACATGTTAAGTATGGAGCCTGATTTACCCTTGTAATTTTCTGTGGTAAAAGCGCACATTTGTAAGGCCCCCATTATGAGGAGAAGCCATCGTGCGTGAAGGAAAATCACTCACCGGAAACCAAAATTTTCACGGACAAGAATCAGGGGCAACTTTAAAGGCCTCGGGGGAATATTCTTTTTTCCCGGAATATTATGGCCGGACGGCGGCCGGAAAGTGGTCGGAAAACAACCAGTCGGGTGGCCGGTGGCCGGTAGTCAATGGTCGGTGGTCGGAAGTCAATGGCCGGTGGCTGGTGGCCGAATTCAAAAGCGGACTTGTCTTCTCAAGGGCGGCCACACATGGGCGGATTGGAGGGTTTGATTTGGACTTATTCGCACAAGGGCGGCTACACATGGCTGTCTCTCATAAGAGAGGGCAGCCCTTTTGGCCTATAAAAGGAGGCCATTTCTACACACATTTCATAGTGTGAAGTTGATGTAACAAGGTGAGTGTGGTGAGAGTGAAGCAAGGCGGGAGCTCCATTAAGGGTATAATCCCTTTGTAAACTACTTCTTGTTTTGAAGTACTAAAGCCATTGAGTGGCTGCTTTCCCGTGGACGTAGCCCACATTGGGTGAACCACGTATATCGTGTGTACTCTCTCTCTCTCTCTCTCTCTCTACTCTATAATCTCGTGTATATAAATCTATCTCTCTCCATTAAGTAATCTACTCAATTATCTATTTAGCTACGTCTTATTTCCTAACAACTGGTATCAGAGCAAGGTTTGCTCGTAGCTAAATTATCTCAAGGAAAGAATTCCTTGAATTGAGTGGGAGTTATGGCGGAGGAAGGGAAGCTCAAGATTGAGAAGTTCAACGGCAAAAACTACCAACATTGGAAGATGCAGATTGAAGACTATCTCTACCAGAAGGACCTCTATTTGCCACTAGGCGGTCTTGCGAAGAAGCCCGCAACAATGGCAGATGAAGCATGGATTGTCCTTGATCGAAAGGCACTGGGAACAATCCGGTTAAGCTTGGCGTCAACGGTGGCCTTCAATGTTTCGGAGATGAAGACCACGGAGGACTTGATGAAGTCACTTGACGACTTCTACGAGAAACCATCGGCATCCAATAAGGTATTTCTTATGAAGCGCTTGTTCAATCTAAAGATGGCAGAGAATGGTTCAGTTGCAGAACACCTAAATGACTTTAACACAAACATAAGTCAACTTCGATCAGTGAAAATCAATTTCGATGACGAAGTACGAGCTCTCCTTATACTATCATCTCTACCGGATAGTTGGGACAGCCTTGGGATGGCTGTAAGTAATTCTATCTCTGGCACAAATACTCTTAAGTTTGATGATGTTGTGGGTGTTCTCCTAAGCGAGGAAATGCGAAGGAGAAGCACAAGAGAATCATCAAGTGCTGCACTATCAGTGGAAACAAGAGGAAGGCCTAAGGAGAGGTTCAAAAACCAAAAGGGTCGTGATCGCTCAAGGCGGAGCAAGTCACGCACAAAGTCAGTTCTTGAATGTTGGAACTGCGGCAAGAAAGGCCACGCCAAGAAGGATTGTTGGTCCAAGAAGAAGAAGGAGACAGAGTCTCAAGACAACAAGCCAACATCGGAGGCCAATGTGGCACGTAAAGTAGAGCAAGATGCTCTAATTCTCTCATTAGACAATGTGTCTAATTCCTGGATAGTAGATTCCGGGGCTTCATTCCATGCGACACCACACAAGCAACATTTCCAAGACTACACCAAAGGTAATTTTGGGTATGTATACTTGGGAGATGATGAAGCTTGTGAGATTGTCGGCAAAGGTACAGTTTCTGTCAAAACTGCTAACGGAAATGAATGGAAGCTTAAAGATGTTAGGCATGTTCCTTCTCTTCGCAAAAATTTGATCTCTACAGGACAATTGGACGATGAAGGTCACAACATTGCATTCGGAAACAAACGGTGGAAGATCTCAAAGGGATCTTTGGTGGTTGCCAAGGGTGAAAAAGTCGGTACACTTTACTTGTGTACTGTTAGCACGCAACCTTCAGCTTGTGCAGCAACTACAGAAGTTGACAGTGCGGTGTGGCACTACCGACTTGGGCATATGAGTGCCAAAGGAATGCAAATCCTTCAAACAAAGAAGCTTCTATCAGGTTTGAAAGAAGTGGACTTAGAGTTCTGTGAAGATTGTGTTTATGGTAAACAAAAGAGGGTAAAATTTCAAAAATCAGGAAATGAAAGAAAAAATAAAAAACTTGAGTTGGTTCATTCTGATGTTTGGGGTCCTGCAAGTACACCATCACTTGGTGGCTCATTGTACTATGTAACATTCATAGACGATGCGACTAGAAAAACATGGGTTTATGTCATGAAGAATAAATCCGATGTATTTTCCATATTTCAAAGGTGGAAAGCCTTTGTGGAGAATGAAACAGGTACCAAGGTTAAATGCCTAAGATCCGACAATGGAGGCGAATATTGCAGCCAAGCTTTTGAAAGCTTTTGTGCTAGCAATGGCATTCGGAGGCAAAGGACAACCCCAAGGACACCTCAACAAAATGGGATTTCGGAAAGGATGAACAGGACAATCATGGAACGAGCACGAAGCATGCGGCTACATGCAGGCCTACCGCTTGAGCTTTGGGCAGAAGCTGTAAGTACGTCTGTGTACTTAATCAATCGGTCACCATCAACGGCATTGGATGGGGGAGTTCCAGAAGAGGCATGGACAGGTAAACCGGTGAATTATGCATTTCTCAAAGTGTTTGGGTGTGAGGCTTTCATGCACATAGATAGAAGCCTAAGATCAAAGTTAGATGCAAAGTTCAAAAAGTGTTTCTTCATTGGCTATGGAGAAGGAGACTTTGGGTATCGCCTATGGAATCCTGAAGATGGTAAAATCTTAAGAAGTAGGGATGTAATTTTTAACGAACAAAATATGTACAAAGATTACTTGGAAAGAAAACAAACAAAAGAAACAGGTGATGAGTACATGGAGCTTGAGGACGGTGAAGACTCAAGGACTGCAAATGGTGACAATGTGCAACAACGTCAACCAAATGAGGAGCCTCAACCTATTCCCCGAAGATCTACAAGAGCAAGTAGACCTCCAGAAAGGTTTGTTCCTTCCTTCAACCATCTCTTGATCTCAGATTCTCGAGAGGCGGAATCATATGAAGAAGCTATGCAACATGAATCCAAAGAAGAATGGACGAAGAGCATGCAAGTGGAGATGGACTCACTACATCACAACCAAACATGGGAGTTGGTTGAGTTGCCTAAAGGTAAGCGGGCACTTCAAAACAAATGGGTGTACAAGATAAAGGAAGAAGAAGGTGGGAAGAAAAGGTACAAGTCTAGGCTTGTGGTAAAAGGTTTTTCTCAAAAGAAAGGTATTGACTTCAATGAAATATTTTCTCCTGTTGTAAAAATGAACTCAATTAGGCTTGTCTTAAGCCTTGTGGCTGCTCATGATCTAAATCTCGAGCAAATGGATGTAAATACGGCATTCCCTCACGGTGACTTAGAGGAGGAAATCTACATGCTTCAACCAAAGGGGTATGAAGTAAAAGGTAAGGAGAAAATGGTTTGCAGATTAAAGAAGAGCTTGTATGGTTTAAAGCAAGCATCAAGACAATGGTACTTGAAGTTTGATCGATGGATGTTGGATCATGGATTCACAAGATGCAACTCGGATCACTGCGTCTACACGAAGAATTTGGGAGATGGGAAATTCATCATCCTAATGTTGTATGTTGATGACATGTTGATTGCAAGTGCTAACATGCAGGACATCGAAGACCTAAAAGAGGAGCTGTCCAAATCTTTTTCAATGAAAGATTTAGGTGCTGCAAAGAGGATACTTGGTATGAAAATATCAAGGGACAAGACGAAGAAAACAATAAAGCTATCTCAAGAAGATTACATCAAGAAGGTACTAGAAAGGTTTGCAATGCAAAATGCAAAACCAGTTTCTACACCTTTGGCTGGTCATTTTAAACTAACGAAGGATATGTGTCCAAAGACACAAGAGGAGATAGCCTATATGTCTAAAGTTCCATATGCTGCAGCGGTAGGTTCTCTAATGTATGCTATGGTTTGGACAAGGCCAGACATTGCACATGCAGTGGGAGTTGTGAGTAGGTTCATGGACAACCCAGGTAAAGAGCATTGGCAAGC
The DNA here is from genome assembly GCF_014529385.1 of Adiantum capillus-veneris. Classification (NCBI taxonomy): domain Eukaryota; kingdom Viridiplantae; phylum Streptophyta; class Polypodiopsida; order Polypodiales; family Pteridaceae; genus Adiantum; species Adiantum capillus-veneris. The sequence goes on along the minus strand of NC_140951.1, from coordinate 138,725,130 downwards.
TGTGAAGTGGATACTTAGGTATCTAAAAGGGACAACAACAAATGCTTTGTCTTTTGGAGGAACTGATATTTTTCTAGAAGGGTATGTTGATGCAGATATGGCAGGTGACAAAGATACTCGAAGGAGCACTACTGGCTATGTGTTCACGGTTGGAGGCACAACAGTAAGCTCGGCTTCAAAGCTGCAGAAAGTGGTTTCACTTTCTACCACGGAAGCAGAGTATGTAGCAATGACGGAGGCAAGCAAAGAAATTCTGTGGCTTCACAGATTCTTAGAAGAGCTTGCATTCAAACAAGACAATTGTGTCTTGTACAGTGATAGCCAAAGCGCTATCCATCTTGCAAAGAACTCAGCCTTTCATTTAAGGACAAAGCACATTGAGGTGAGATATCACTTCATACGCACTCTTTTGGAAGAGGGACAACTAAAGCTAGGAAAGGTGCATACAAGTGAAAATCCTGCAGACATGTTTACAAAGGTGGTCAACAAGGAGAAGTTGAGCTTTTGCTCATCTTCAATCGGCATTCAAGGATAAGAAGCCAGAATGGAAAGCAGTCACAGGTTTGGTTTGGAGATCAGTCTCCAAGTGGGAGATTGTTAAGTATGGAGCCTGATTTACCCTTGTAATTTTCTGTGGTAAAAGCGCACATTTGTAAGGCCCCCATTATGAGGAGAAGCCATCGTGCGTGAAGGAAAATCACTCACCGGAAACCAAAATTTTCACGGACAAGAATCAGGGGCAACTTTTTTTCGCCGGAATATTCTTTTTTGCCGAAATATTATGGCCGGACGGTGGTCGGAAAGTGGTCGGAAAACAACCAGTCGGGTGGCCGGTGGCCGGTAGTCAATGGTCGGTGGCCGGTAGTCAATGGTCGGTGGTCGGAAGTCAATGGCCGGTGGCCGGTGGCCGAATTCAAAAGCGGACTTGTCTTCTCAAGGGCGGCCACACATGGGTGGATTGGAGGGTCCGATTTGGACTTATTCGCACAAGGGCGGCTACACATGGCTGTCTCTCATAAGAGAGGGCAACCCTTTTGGCCTATAAAAGGAGGCCATTTCTACACACATTTCATAGTGTGAAGTTGATGCAACAAGGTGAGTGTGGTGAGAGTGAAGCAAGGCGGGAGCTCCATTAAGGGTATAATCCCTTTGTAAACTACTTCTTGTTTTGAAGTACTAAAGCCATTGAGTGGCTGCTTTCCCGTGGACGTAGCCCACATTGGGTGAACCACGTATATCGTGTGTACTCTCTCTCTCTCTCTCTACTCTATAATCTCGTGTATATAAATCTGTCTCTCTCCATTAAGTAATCTACTCAATTATCTATTTAGCTACGTCTTATTTCCTAACATCACATACGACACGGGCGCATCTACACACAGACTGTAGGCGACATCCACTAGTTCATCAGGTAGCTTGTGTTTGCTGCTTGATATTCCAGATTTCATCCTGACATTGCAGGTACTTCCACATGGGATGTATTGTCAGAGATGATGTATGTTTGTTGAGGGTTTGCTGGCTATGAGTCACGCAGCAAACAACCGCCGCAGCGGTTACAGCATACAGTGGGAAATTTGTGGATGTATGACTTTGTGGGAAGTCTATGTACTGTCAGATTTACTGCAGCCTTTGTTGAGGGTCGAGCGAGGTTTTATTGAGCTGGGGGATTCTCGAATGTTGAGATCCTTTCGGTGATACAGGTCTTGGAGCGATCCCTCGAGCACCCTTAGATAGGCAGCTAGGATGTATTGACTGTGAGTTAGACAGTTGGGATTGCATCTTTGCTTTACTGCCGTTGAGGCATTGTCGCAATCTATGCTTACAGGACAGTGACAGGACAGTCAGAGACAGTACAGGGGCAGGACAGGTTTACCCACAGCTTACAGTGTTAGAGAGACAGTGGTTTTTTGAGCTGTTTTTTGGTCTGTTTTTAGTACACCAGAGCCATTTTACAAAGGAGACTCTGCCAAAATTTCTGCAGAATCTGAAGCTTTCTTGGTTCATTTGACAGGTTGATATTGGTTCAGAGGTCAGTTTACAGGGGAAACTCCGCCGAATTTTTCCCAGGAAAGTAAACTACTGTGAAGCGTAGCTATGGCTGGATCACAGGACACTGCTCTTTACAATATCAAGAAGCTGGATGGAACCAATTTCCCATTGTGGAAGAAGCAGATTTGGCACGTGTTGGTACAAAAGAAGCAGATAAAACCTATAAAGCTCAAGGGGATAAAACCAGAAGATATGGACGAAGATGAATGGAGCGAAATGGATGAATTGGCACTTTCTACCATTATGCTGACTTTGGCAGAAAGTGTTTACGCCAATGTAGCAGATGAGATTTCGGCTTATCAAGCATGGTTAAAGCTGAGTGATCTTTATGAGAAGCAGAGTGCAGCTTCACAGGTATACTGGCTTAAGAAGCTTGTTGACTTGAAGATGAAAGAAGGGACACCTATGTCCAATCATCTGAATGAATTCAACACAATCTATAGTCAGTTGTCAGCTCAAGGTGTCAAGTTTGATGAACCTGTTAGAGCTATGTTCCTGTTGATCACATTGCCGAAAAGTTGGGACACTTTTCGCACAGCTTTGAGTAATTCTGCACCTCCATATGGTTTGAACATAGCAGGTGTAGAAGGAAGTCTGCTTACTGAAGAAACCAATAGAAAGACAATGGACAAAGGCAAAGGAACAGCCTTAGTTGTCAGGGGAAGGACCAAAGAAAAGTACAAAGGTGGAAAGAGGAATCAGTCTTGTAGCAAGTCCCGCAGTGCTAAAGGCAAGAGTGACATAGAATGCTACCATTGTGGCAAGAAGGGTCACATGAAAAGAGACTACAGAGAATGGAAAGCAGAAAAAGGCAAAGAGAAAGCTGAAGACCATGGTGAGAAGAACAAGTCCTCAATGAAGATTCAAGAAATAAATGTGACAAACACTGTTGCAGAGGATGACAGTCTAGTGTCAGGAGACATCTACTTCTTGAAGAATACAATGGACTCAGTTCTTCTTACAACATCTGATGGAAATGCACTGAGTGATTGGATTATAGACTCAGGGGCATCACTTCATGTGTCTCCAAACAAGGAGTGGTTTACCTCTTATGTGACCACTAAAGATCATGTTCGGCTAGGCAATGGGCAGACATGTGAGATCTTAGGTGTTGGAGATGTACAATTGAAGTTTCAGAATGGCTCTTCTTTCACGCTGAAGAATGTGAGACATGTTCCAGCAATTACAAAGAGCTTGATCAGCACAGGTTTACTTGATGATGCTGGCTACGTCACCACTTTTGGACAAAACATGTGGAAGATATCCAAGGGTTCTATGACAGTAGCACATGGAGTAAAGTTTGGAGGACTTTACATGATTTATGTATCAAATGTCTCTAAAAATGTAATCAATGTAACCGAGCAGCCGAACGTTTCTTTGTGGCATAGCCGGTTAGGACATATGTCCAAGAAGCAAAACCAGCTATGCCAAAGAGTAGAAAGTGCATCTTTCTAGGCTATGGTAATTCTGGTGAGATGGGGTACAGACTTTGGGATCCCGAATCCAGAAAGGTTGTCCGCAACAATGATGTTCACTTTAATGAATCCAAATATCATTCTAAACCAGAGAGGGTTGAGGAGATTAGAAGAGTTGTCTTCCAAGAAGATGGACCTGCACGTGCAAGAAAAAATGTCAGGGCTCAAGAGGAGCAAGGACAGGATAGAGTGGAACCACAGGTTGTGGCTGAGCCTGAGCCACCTATTGTGCGTAGATCTGGACGTGTCACACGACCTCCTGATAGGTTTGTTCCATCTATGAACTATGTCATGTTGACTAATTGCAATGAACCTTCATGTTACAAGGAAGCAGTGCAAATGAAGGACTCCGAGAATTGGCAATTGGCCATGCAGTCAGAGATGACAGCTCTGCATAAAAACAAGACATGGAAGCTAGTTAAATTACCACAGGGCAAAAAGGCTCTACCTTGTAAATGGGTTTACAGGTATAAGATCACCGCTCATGATAGTCAGCCAAAGTACAAAGCAAGGCTTGTTGCCAAGGGCTTTAAGCAAGAACAAGGCATTGACTTTGATGAAGTCTTCTCTCCGGTGGTCAAGATGACTACATTGAGATGCTTTCTTGCATTGGTTGCCATATTAGATTTGGTGTTGCACCAAATGGATGTCAAGACAACGTTCTTGCATGGTGATTTAGATGTGGAAATTTACATGCAGCAGCCAGAAGGGTTTGTTGAGAAAGGCAAGGAAGATTGGGTATGCCAGTTGTTAAAGAGTCTTTATGGCTTAAAACAATCACCGAGGGCATGGTACCATAAATTCCACAAGTTTATGCTTTCTCAAGGCTACAAACGTAGTGAGTTCGATCACTGTCTATATACAAAGAAGGCTAAGGATGGTAGTTGGCTGATCCTTATTTTGTATGTGGATGACATGTTGATTGCTGGCAAGCACTTGGAAGAAATTTCAGCTTTGAAGTCAAAGATGGCAAAATCGTTTGACATGAAAGACATGGGTGAGGCAAGTCATATACTTGGTATGCGCATTGAGAGATACAGATCAAAGAAGTTGATTTGGTTATCTCAAACAGAGTATATTGACAAGGTTTTGCAACGTTTCAATATGGAGAAGGGAAAGGCACTGAGTGTTCCATTGCCACCATATGTGAAACTTACCAAACAAGATTGTCCTGTGTCTGAGGAAGAACAGGCTGAAATGGATAAGATTCCATATGCGTCTGCAGTAGGTAGTTTGATGTATGCAATGATTGCTACTCGCCCAGACATTGCATTTGCAGTGGGAGTAGTAAGTCGATACATGTCAAACCCACGCAAGAAACATTGGGAGGCAGTGAAAGGAATATTGGGATACCTGAAAGCTACAAAGAGTATGCGTATATGCTATGGGAGTCAGGAGCTAAGTGTAAAGGGTTTTACAAACTCAGATTATGCAGGTGACTTAGACAACCGAAGGTCTACTTCAGGGTATGTCTTTACATTGGCTGGTGGAGCAGTATCATGGCGTTCTAGATTACAAGATTGTGTTACTCAATCTACTTCAGAGGCTGAATATGTTGCAGCATCAGAGGCATGCAAAGAATCAATTTGGCTTAATCGACTAGTAATAGATTTGGGAATAAAAGAAGAGATGCTTGTGTTATATTGTGATAGTCAAAGTGCTATACAATTGGCTTGCAATCCAATTTATCACTCAAAGACAAAGCATGTGGATGTGAAGTATCATTTCATCAGGGAAATGCTCAAGGATAAGCAACTTCAGCTTGTCAAAGTTCACACCACAGAAAATCCTGCTGATCTACTTACAAAAGGACTTCCCTCAGAGAGCTTTGCGCATTTTCGCAAGCAGTTAGGTGTAGGGTAGTACATCACTTCTCTACATCTCTTGTATAGTAGCTTCTCTCACACTTAAAGTACCACATTGGACTTTAAGTGGGAGGTTGTTGGGGTATAAAGCCCAATGTGGTCGCCCAGGTAAGTGGGCGGGCCTCCAGGTATGTACACATATTCTTTTGTAAAAACCTAATAAGAACTCACTATGCTCTACACATTACAGTAGAGCGAGTTCACCATATCGTAGTGCTCTTCTTCTCGCACTCTCTCTCGCGTCGCACTTCCGCTCGTACTCCTTCACTAGTAAGCTCAAAGAAGGCGATGGTGTGTCACTCACCGCTCTACGCTTGCTTCGTGGAGGATTCCTTGCCGCGAAGAAGAAGGAGCCGCCGCTTCGCCGCCACCGTGCCTTCGTAATGCTCGATCGCCCACACACACACACACACTCTCTCTCTCTCTCACATACACACACACACACACACACACACACACACAAAAGGAGGTGAAGAAGAAGAAGATGGAGATGGAGATGGAGCAAGAGCACTCTTCTATTGCACAAATGAGAGAATGAGTGAATTTTAGGTTTAGTTGACTTTTATATGAGCTCGCCCCATTCACACTTGGGCGCCCATGCTTAGCCACTAATCCCTTGAATGTTCATGTTAAAGTGCGCCTCTCATCGGCGATCACTTTTACCCTTTTCCTATTGGACCGACAAGTAGGGTGTCCGTGAGCCGTGAGGGTTAACATGCCCCCCTTCCTGATGTAGATTCCGTCCTCGAAAGCTATTGAGTTGAAGCTCGTTCGTTGAGGTGGAAGAGCATTTGAGATGAATGTCCTTAGCCTTCTTCAATCACTGCAAAATCAAACAACATTGGCACAGTAATTGCATTCTCATATAGAATTAAAAAGCATATGCAGTTGTAGGCAAACAAGGTGATTGTAATAGAATTTTAAACCATTTTTCAGCAATAAACATTAAATTGCAATGTAATCAAATGCATAAACAGATGTAAAGGTAAAAAATTAAACAAGTATGGGGTCGCTAATTTAATGGTCGAAAGGCACTAGAGATCGACTATTAATACCATGGGTAAGCTTCTTAATTTTCTCTGGTCAATTAAGTTGTTTAATCGTGAGAGCCAAGTATTTCATGTTCGAGGGTTGACTAGAGGCTATACCTAGAAGACCTTGTAGTTAAGCTACGATAAAAGGAATTTCTCATGAAATCATCGCCTGGCTGATTACCTTTTCTTTGACCCCCCAAAGTCTTTTCACAGTGATTCAATTTTGATGTGTGTGCTTATTTTGTATGCCTTGGGTTTTTTGCTTTTCAAGGAAAAGCGCCCACACTGGGAACCTCTAGGGCTCTAGTACCATAGGCGATATATGTGAGTGAAGTACCCAATCAAGCTGAGATTTCTCTTCCAGCTTAAGATTTTACATTGTGGCACTTTGATTTTTTGTTTGTTAGTTTTCAACATTTTAATTTTGTAACTTTGGAGGGTCATATAACACTGTTACCCTCCCCAGGCTCATCACATTAGTAAACTCCCTTTATAATACTTAAGCTAAAGGTCAATAGGGTCAAGCCCACTAGAAAGCCCTAGTACATTTCACACAATGCTGCCTAAATCGGATTAAGAACCTAAGTAACCATTGATTATTAGGAAGGCATTCCCCATGGTATTAAGAGAAGATCTCTAACACCTAACTTGGTCAAACTAACTTAGTCAGACTGCTTGATTTTTAAATCTAGACAAGTGATTATGACAAAAAAATTCATTGAATTTAATGTTTGGTACTAAGCAAACGCGCTGAATATTATGCTACAATCACAATCAAAGCAGACAAACATGGATGCAAAAAAGATAAGGGGCAATGCTAATGGACAAGGAACACCTGTTTGTGTCGATGGTCGCGCTTGATTTGAAGAGTGAGTCGAGATAAAGATTCCATGAAGGTCCAAATCCTAACAACAGCAACACGCTCCTATACACACTAGGAAACACAAGGAATACCTCTAGGAGGCACATTAGTGGGAAAAAGGAACTTTGCTAATCACTCAACTCTAAAACAGAAACACTCCTATTGTACTAATCTTACCTACCCTCCATCACGCGAGTGATGAGGATCAAAGGTGTTTAATGACATAGGTTTCTGTTTCAGTGTACCGGATGTGAATGTGTAGGTCTGAGTCAATGTTTTGACTTTTATTGTGCATACTCGTTTGCTAATTGCTCTTGCTCTTTATTATTTTTGTTTTTTTTGTGAGTATAAGGCTTTATATATATACATCCCCTAAGATTGGTGATTGATAGGTCAGGGAAACAAGGTTGAGAGGGGAGTGAGTGAATGATGATTGTCAGCAAACATTCCCCCCTTCCTTGGGTGGATCATACCGTTTGAAATGAGCTTGTCACCCTTTGGAACCAATTGTTCCAGTTGGTAATAGGTGGGAATTTTTGCCAGTAGTTCTCTATTACCTTAGGTGCCTCATCGAGTTGTAAGGGTGGTAAGGTACTCTCCCAGGGTCGAACTTGAAGTGGTTCATCACGTGATTCTTGAACACTGGGAGGTGTGGATTCCTTTGTAGCTTTATGGAGGTCCACTATTGTAGGTTGAGCCTGTGGAGAAGCTTTTACCTCTATGGATGCCTTACATGAGGAGCTAGAAGCTTCATGGGACTCCCCCCTTCCTGAGCTAGGTGGAACAAATCGTTCTTTCTTCGGTACCCAGACTAGCTCTGGAGCGGGTGTGTAGCATTCTGTGATTTTTTTCTTTCCTCGATCGTCGATTCGTTTTGGAGCTACGGGATTGGGCTCACATGGGTCAGGTGATAGGTAAGAACACAATCTACGTTTTGGCACCCAAATTTGATCATTTCCTCGATAGTAGCCTTGGGCTTCCAATAATCGTTTAGGGATCCAACGCCACGTTCTCTTACATTTCTTGGGGCGAGTGGTATGTTTCTTACAAGGCTTCTGTTTTTTAGTACTAGCCATGGTCGCTAAAGAAGCTTTAGGGACCCACTTGTATGTTTTCTTCGTTATATTAGGATGAGTCTTGTCAGAAGCTATATGCATTGCTTGTAGCATATTTAAGGGCACATGCATTTCATCCCCCTCAGGTGTTACCCATGTCGTCCCCCTATTTCCCCAAGTGTCTATGGTTGCTGTTAGGTGGACCCAATCCACATTGTCCGACTCAGTCATCCCAGGTAGTACATCCATATAAGGAGAATCTTCCCCAACATCAGTGTCCGCTTTACACGTGTAACAATACTGCAATGGGGCCGAGTAAACTGTGGTGTCAGATCTATGATCAATTATAAACCTGTTTCCTAGAGGATGTGCTCGACCAATTACAAAATCCACTCGAATGACAGAATCTTGGAACTGCAAGTAGACATGGTTTTTGGACCAGTCATGCACCATTTTTGCTTCCCTCATGAAAGGACGTCCTAAGATCATCTCCGATGCCATAGTGTGTTTGGAGAAATCCATAACAATGAAAGTAAATCTTATTTTATGTCCAAAGACCTTGATCTTGAGATCTTCTAGCATCCCAATAGGTTTAACAAAAGACCCATTGGCCATCTTCACTACTATGGTTGTGGTCGCAAGGTGAGGTCTCCCCATAGTTTCCCAGCAATTTTTAGTCACAATGCTAACCCCATCACCACCATCAAGGATTCCCTTCACAGTTAATCCCTTAGTAGTGATTGGTATGGTCGCATTGGATTCATCACCCTCAAAGTATTGTCCCAACTTGTTAACAGGTATTTCTATAACAAGGTTCTCATCTAGGTTGGGTTGTGGATCTAAGTGTTCCTCCTCTATTGGCATCTCCCTAGCTCCATCCATTTGTGCAAATTGTGGTAGCCCAAACTTCAGTTCTCCATTGAGGAAGGCTCGAAGAGCTGAGACTAGCTCAGGGTCTTTATATAGTTTGGACATGATGGTGGTTCTAACTTCTGAAGACATGAAATCCATCAATTTGGCAATGTTTAATGGCACCTTTTGGCCTTGAGTCCCTTGACGTGGGGAAGATGGGATCTCCATTTCTTCGATAGGATCAGGTAGTCCCTCTGTAAACATTCTTTCCATCAAGAAGTGAGTACGCCCACTTTCCCATGACTTTAAGTCACTTTTTTCTTGGATGAAACTAGGTATGTCCAAGGGTCTATGGACTTGGTGAGGTTGTTGTTGCGTAGGGAACACGGTGTCTGTAATCTGGATCTTCCTAGGTGCTGGTTCTAGATCCCTTTGGGTATCTTCTACCAAACTCCTTAATTGCTTGACTCGCTCAATCTCCTTTGTAGGGTTTGGGTAAGTTCCTATCTTCTTTCTGGATCGTGGCCATTGTGGCTCATGAAGATATTCCTTGTTGGTTTCTATGTTAGTGGTCGTTTTGGTCTCCATGGTTTCACTTGAATCAGAATCTTCTTCAGCGACGTTCATATATACGGGGTTGTCACCAGTCCCTATGTTAGTCTTTGAACTGGGGTCTGACTTCGCTGCTTTTTGCGATCTCTTTCTTCGTGTTTTCTTCTTTTCTGAGATTGGGCAATTGATGCCGTGTCTCTTTCCTCAAGAATATAATTTTGTTTTTGGAGCATCGATCGTGTGAGTACGTTTACTGGTACCACGGGTGTACTTGGTGATGGCTCCTCGGTAACTTCAATCAAGTTTAATGGCGTGATCTTCGGTGCATTTGGATTATTTGGACATTGGGCAATCAAATGATCTATGCCAAATCGATTACACATGACTATCGGCATTGTAGACGTGCTCGCTTGATTGGTTTGCATTAGTGTGGCGTTCTTTTGTAGACTAATAGGACACTCGGCTACACGATGTGGACCTCCACACTCATAGCATTGAAGAGGTGGTCTCTTAGCAGTGTAGTTGATATTTTGGCCTCTTGCCGTAAGAGCAGCTACTTGATATAAAGGTTTGACTTGTCCCCAATAGTCCTCCATATAGTATTGTGGACTTTCTTCAAGCACATCCATCCCATAGGCGATATTAGGATCTATATCTTCCTCATAGCCTTCCAAACAAGAAATAGATGACTCACAACCCACTTGATCAAGAGGTGGGGCCGGCATCAATGCAGGCACTCGAGGTGTGTCTGTCCATGCTAAGGTTGGTCTATTGGCCATCGCACGCTTAAATACTATGCAATCCTTAGCTTGATGACCAACCTCCCACATGCATTGTAGTTCCCATTGAATTTTACTCTAAAAGTAGGGCATTCACTGGTACTATGCGGTCCATAGCATACTGAGCACCATTGCTGCTCCCTTCTTGGATACATATGATTGTTTTGCGGAGCACGATTGTCTCTAAGACTCTCTTGAATAGCCTTGGTGAGATCTGCTAAAGTCATCTAAGATATCTTTGGCTCCTTAGCAATAGGCTTTAGGGTCATTGGCTGATGCCCTGATGCTTGCGAGCTAATAGATTTAGGCTCAACAGACACTCTTTCTCCTTGAATCATTAAATTATCCTCCAATTGGATCGCATTGGTGGTGACTGCTTCCCAAGTGGTGATACCTCTAATGACTAGGCCATTGTAGATATCCTCATGTCGTAACCCCCTAATGAATCTATCAAGCAATTGGTTATTGTTGAAGCGCTCATTTGGATTACAACGAGAATTCAAATGCTTCAAGCGACTTATAAAGTCTCTCACCGACTCTCCTTCCTCTCGTTGGGCTTTCTAGAGCTGAGAGGCTACACCCCAAAGCACTCCCTCTCGTATGTATTCTTTTAAGAACAGTCTCCTAAGAGTAGGGTAAATCGTTTTTTCTTCCACCCTTAGGGTTCTATACCAATCCCCAGCCTTTCCACTTAGGGTTAGGCTTAAAGCATTGCTTTTATGTAGGTCATTGTGTTCTCCTAGAGAATCGTATATTTGTTCAAACACTTCGATATGCTTTCTCACATCCCTGTCTCCACTAAATTTTTGTGTGAGCTTGGCTATTTGTACTTCCTTACTTCTAGGCTCTCTATCAGACGTGTTACGCATATTCTCAGCAATAGATCGACCAATTGCTTGAGCAAATGTTGCCAAGTCACCTAAGTGAGCAGGTACCGTGGGTGAAGGCGTTCCAGAGACTACATGTGGAGTAGGTATTGGCACTAAATTTTTGTGTGAGCTTGGCTATTTGTACTTCCTTACTTCTAGGCTCTCTATCAGACGTGTTACGCATATTCTCAGCAATAGATCGACCAATTGCTTGAGCAAATGTTGCCAAGTCACCTAAGTGAGCAGGTACCGTGGGTGAAGGCGTTCCAGAGACTACATGTGGAGTAGGTATTGGCATTGGTCTTGGCGCATAGGAAGCCCTTGGGTTCCACGTTGGGTACGATGTTGTGCCATGTGGTGGTCCATAGTTCATATGAGTGGCCCTAGGCATAGCAGACGTCGGATGTGACATGCTTATGCTAGCCGGTGTAGTCCCATGGAAATAAGAACTTGTGTATTGTGGTTGTGGAGCATAGGTAGTTGAAACAATGGGAGGGGTAGGGACTACATGAGTAAGTGGACCCATAGGTGCATACGATTGGTTCGCACTTGTAGGTACTGTTGCAGGCATTGAGCTACCATGTAGCGGTGCTTTACTAACAAACGAGGTCCATGGCGTGTTTCTTGGCATGCCCATCATTGGGGTAGGCATGGTAGCCGTGGTGTCATCAAGGGAAAGATGAGCTAGACTTGGAAAAGTAAAGCTATCACTTGTGGGCTCAGATTGCATTGAGACCCCTGGCGAAACAACATATGGGGGATCGATGGGACTCACTGGGGGAGTCTCCATTTGTGATAGAGTGGGTTGTTTCCCTTTGCCCGTGTCTAAAAATCACATAGGACCTGTCGAAGGTATGTTTATTCCTCGATTTTGCCTCTCGGACTGGATAATCCTATGGATGACATTGCAGATCATGTGTTGTTGTTCCTCTAGACTAGTGGCACTAGATGTGGATTGTACAACTTCTAACCAACCCACATGGTATGTGTAGCCCATGTATAGGTCGGTCAAAGTCTCCGTGTGTAGGTCATATTCCCAATTTTCATTGAGAAATACGCCGTCCAAACTTGGTGTACTAGAGGGTTGCCGTGAGGTGGATGCAATGTTGCTTCCCGTGTTTTGACTTTTAGTCACCGCTACCTTAGAGGCGACTTTGGAAGGTGGTAGCTCGGTAGGGCCCTCATTAAATGAGGTAGGTGGAATGTCCACGTGGACACTCTGAGGGAGTGTGGGGTCTACAGGAGATGTGAATGGTGATTCTACTTCCCCACCCCCTTCGTTTACTTCACTAGCCGTAGGTTCAGAGCGCGTAGCTCTACTAAAAGTTTCCATCAAACGACTAAAAACACTAGTTCCAGGTTGTTGGGCCCAGCTAGGTACGGTTTCATTTGTTCCCCCGGGGCTTTGTGTAAGATGCTCTTCCATAATATCGTAGTCAGAGGAAGAGTCGCTAGCCGCTATATTTGGGTCTTGGGTTGCACTACCTTGGGTCCCCGCCGAGGGCGTAGACCCTAGCGTGGAAGGATAGTGAGTACCCCAGTAAATCAAAGCACTAGCTAGTTTTTTGGACTCTAGCACACGACCTGAGCGTAGATACATGTGCTTTGGGTGCCCTACAAGTGTCGACAAGTACCCTCAAAGGTTACTTGCTTTGTTTTGTGGGTGTTTTGCACCCCGTTTTCTACTTGATTTTTTCTTGTTTTTGATGTTTTTTGAATGTTTGATTGAAGTGTGTGATAGCTCAAAACGAGCGTATCACTTAAAGGGTCGCTGTGTGCTTTACAACACAATTTTCGGGCATCTGACGTTCCGTTGGTCCTCAAAAATCAATTTTTAGCTACGTGTGAAGCTAAAATTTGTTTTTTAAAAAGGCGATTGAGGCCTAAGCCTGAGCGTGAGCTTGGGCTTGGGTCTGGGAGATATTCCCGATCCCGGTCCTACCTTTAAAATTTTAAAAAAAAATTAATTTTTTTAAATTTAAAAAAAGAAAAAAGGATAAGGCCGCCGCGGCCTGCGCGAGAGCACACACACACACACACACTCTCTCTACCTACTTCTAACTAATACACCTACTCTTACACACTAACACACTCTATTAACTCTCACTAATATAACACCAAATCCCTCTTCTCAACACACACACACACACACACACACACACTCCTTCCTTACCTTTCCTACAATAGAAATTGCACCACGGAGAAGCACAAAGTGCTACTCGAGCTTGGTGTATGGCATTCCCCAGCAATGGCGCCAAAAATGTGCGCGTATGTCACACGTGTCAATGCAAGAACCTTGCCGATACACCGTGTGCGAGCCACAAATGGCTCCAAGCACACAACAAGCCTAAACTAGTAAGCTCAAAGAAGGCGATGGTGTGTCACTCACCGCTCTACGCTTGCTTCGTGGAGGATTCCTCGCCGCGAAGAAGAAGGAGCCGCCTCTTCGCCGCGCTCAACCGCTTCGCCGCCGCCGTGCCTTTGTAATGCTCGATTGCCCACACAGTCTCTCTCTCTCTCTCTCTCACACACACACACACACACACACACACACACACACACACACACACACACACACACACACACACACACACACACACACAAGGAGGTGAAGAAGAAGAAGATGGAGATGGAGATGGAGCAAGAGTACTCTTCTATTGCACAAATGAGAGAATGAGTGAATTTTAGGTTTAGTTGACTTTTATATGAGCTCGCCCCATTCACACTTGGGCGCCCATGCTTAGCCACTAATCCCTTGAATGTTCTTGTTAGAGTGCGCCTCTCATCGGCGATCACTCTTACCCTTTTCCTATTGGACCGACAAGCCCGGTACGTGACTCTAACAAATAAATAATACAATGTCCGCCGTAGGTTACAACGTCCGTCATCCGTCGTAGGTGATAGGGTGTCCGTGAGCCGTGAGGGTTAACAACCGCTCTGAGGCTAGGCTCTTTGTTCGTGTGAACTTTGACTGACTCAATGCGTTTGCTAGCCAAAATATCCCATACCACATGATACCTGACCTTTATGTGTTTCGACTTGGAGTGAAACACGGGGTTCTTTGCTAACGCAATTGCACTCTGACTGTCACAATGTAGCACTAGAGTCTGGTGTACACCAAAATCTCCCACTAGACGAGATAACCACACAGCTTCCTTACTAGAACTAGAAACCACAACATACTCTGCCTCAGTGGTGGAAGACGAAGTGAAATTCTAGATACATGATCTCCAAGAAATTGCCACTCCAGTGAACAAGAAGACATAGCCAGATATGGATCGCCTAGTGTCCACACAACCCGCATAATCTGAATCAGTTTATCCAACTATGGATGCATCACTGTTCCCAAAGAGTAAGCACTTGCCAGCTGTTGAGCCCTTGACGTATCTCAAGATGTCCTTCACTGCTTCCCAATGCTTTTTGCATTGATTTGCCATAAATCTGCTGACCACTCCCACTGCATATGCAATGTTTGGCCGTGTGCTAACCATGGAACATAAGACTACCAACTACCAAAGAATACGACACCTTTGCCATCTCTGCCTTTTCAACATCCAATTAAGGACATTCATGCTTGCTAAGTTTTTTGTATGTTGCCATTGGGGTACTCAATGCTTTCCCCCCTTGCATATTAAAACGTGTTAGCAGTAAGATAACACGGATACCATTTTTCGGAGTTCTCATTGTAAAACACTTATTATTTTGATAAATCGGGAATATTGTAACTCCTATTTTCTCGTATAAACTCTGTAATTAATGAGCCGGAGCTACAAGCTTCCAGATTGTATCAACCTATCATTACCCATCTTTCATAGAACTCCTAGATTATTAGTTTTGACCACCAAAAACCTTGGCTAAGGTATAATTTGGATAACGAAATACACAGCGTGAGCTAACAGCGCTCACTCCTCTCCTTCTCGCGCTTCCTACTCCCTCCCCGGTTGTCACATTCCAGTCGCGTTTGTTGCATTGCAACCGCGGGTAAGAGCTCTACGCATTAACTTAAACACATCACAATAATTCGTAGTTTTGGCGTCGTCAACCCGCGGCCTAATTTCATCATAACAAAGAATTTACATTTTCAAATAAAAAACTAAGCATAGGTTGGGGAATGGGGCATCATTGCTAAGCATTTAAATGCATTCTGGGTCAAAAATGACTAGATCAAAAATCCACTGCTGTTAATAATCACGATTATGGAACTTGACTTAAAGTGTGGTTTGAGACCATAAGCATGTGTGCTCATGTCTTATAAACATGTCCTAGAAGTTTCGTTACATTTGGATGTCATTTGATGTTGTAATGGATGTGATTTGTTTGCCGATGAGCGATTGGCTTTTGGTGATTTCAGTCACTTGAGTGTAGCTTGAGTTAGATGCGAGTTGTTAGTTGTTTTCCGAGAGATTGACAACCTCTTGTAGCCTCTATGCACTAGTCGAGTCAGCTTCATCGCATGGATTGACAATTTAATCGTGGTTCTTACTAATATTGCAATAAGATAGGATGGTGAGGTTAGACACGCGTCCCACATTTGACGCCACTGTCGGGGATCAAAGAGACGTAAACTAGGGGAAAACACGAGTGTCTTGTGTAGTTGTCCATTAACTTCCTCTAAGTTCACCTAGAGTAAAAATTTCTTTTTGAAATCGCATAGCTTAAGAGTGTTGCCTTTTGCTGTGTAGAGGTAGCTTGGAAGTAATGTACTTGCTGAGTGCCTTTAGGATTGTAAGATTGTAGAAATAGATTAGGATTTTGAGGATGATCGATAGACGAGACAAGTCTTAGGATCAATGCTCAGAAAACCATAAAAGACAAGAAAATGAGTGTTTGTGGACACTTTCCACAACCCCATTGCATGAGAATCTAGGAGTAGGGTAAGTAGGATCCGAGGTGGATTTCAGAACATTGCTCTCTCTGAAAGAATCAAGTGTGAGTTGTTATTGGAAGTTACAAAATTTCATGTCTACGGCTAGAAATAGCACGAAAAGACTCGAAACCACTCAATCCGAGTGGAGAGTAAGGTTAAAAGTTGTCTGAACCAATTGGTAAGCTCAAGGACACTTTGAGGTAAAAATTTCAAGAGTTAGCCAAAACTCAGATTATTTACTTTTTCTTGACATTTTAGGCCAAATTAAGTTTTAACTTAATTCAGGCTTAAAATAGCTCATGTAAAGACTGTCTTTGAAAAAATTGCAAAAAAGTGTTCATTTCAAGCCTGAAGTTAATAATCATGATTATTAACTTCTAGCTCAGATTTGACCAAGGTTCATACCATTGACTTGTTGCATGTGTACAAACAACTTTTGTGAAGGCACAAAAGGTTTGCATCACCAAACTGACAAAAAACTGGGTAAAAACTAAAGTTTGTACTGACTTTTTGAAACTTGAGTGTAAATTGGGAAAAAATTTGTTCAAACTTGTTGAAATTTGATTCATAGGCTTATATTGATGTGATAAACATGTGTACATGCTCAGTTGACCAAAAAGATGCAAGAAGTTGTCAGTTGTAAATAATCACAATTATTTCTATCTGTCCCATTTGTAACATTTAATGGCCTAAAATCTTATGTGTAGCGGAATTTAGCATGAACATAGTGGGCATTTCATTAGAGTTGATTCCTAATGAGAATTACAAGAGTGCTTGGGTGGAGAGAGCAACAAAAAGCATAACACCTAGTTAGATAGCATCGACAATACTTTCAAAAGAGAGAGCAATTAAGCTATTGACAACAGTTGAGGACCGGATTTGCATGGAGCCGGTCCCCCCTCCAAAAGGCTTTGTATTATGGTTTCTCCCATCAAGAGAGACATTGTACAATACAATTCTTTGTGTTCCTTCAAGACTAGCTAGTGCAATGAAGATGGAAGCTTCATACACCAAGCAAAACACTTAATCAAACACAACTTGAATTATCCCCGTTCTCAGACCCAAGACCTCACACACCTTCGAAGATGGTGAGAGCTAGCAGGGTATGAGAGTAGATTGAGAGGAAAAAGAAGTAACTTACGAGAAAGAAGTACATCTCCTCACATAATCACTCATATTAGCATAGCTTAGCTTAGTAATTAGCTTGGTAGAGAAGATGAGCATGCATTGAAGCTTGGCTCTTGGTTGGATTTGCATCCACATGCCAAGAGAGTGTTGATGTAGGCTTCTATCTCACAAGCTTGGAGTAGGTGATGAGCTCTCCATTAAAGCTTGGGAGGAGATAGAGTGGTTTCCCTTCACACATGGTCAAGTGTGAGAGTGTGTGTGTCAATGCCAAGCAAAAATCAGCCCCCTCTCTCTCTTGGGCGAGCCCTAGCTGCTAAATAAGTCTGGCCTTTGCCTCATTGGACCTCCCCGGGTCAAGCCAATAGGAATTAAGCAGCATAAGTGATAGCCTTTAGACATGTGTCCCCCTTTCCCCTTTTGTGAGAGCTTTAGGTAATTAAATAATTAAACTAAACTCTCATTGGACCCCTTTGCCTCCTGGCCAATAGGAATCAGGCAAGCCATGGGGCTCCTGAATGCTCATTGGACCCCTTGGGAAACTGCCCAATAGTCTTCTAGGAGACTTAATTCTCATTGGTTTCTTTTATTAAATGTTTTTAAATTAATTAAACTAGATTTACTCTAGCTTAATTCTCATTGGTCCACTTCAAGGGTCTTCCAATAGGAATTGGGCACACCTTGTGGGCATCTGGCCTAGGGAGCTGACATGTGTCCCTCATTCCCTTTGTGTAAAGAGAGCCTGTGTGTGTGTGTGTGGCTTTCTCTCTCATCCCCTAGCTTTGGGGCTCGCCCCCTCCCATGTAGGGATGTGCAAAGACTTTTTAGGGCACACACTAAGCATCCAATTTTCCCTAGGGTTGACCTTTGGACACAACCTTTGAATTTTGGAACCTTAGCATTTTGGAAGTCTTAATGGGCTAAACCTTAGGGTCTTTTTGGCCCATTGTTTCACATGGCTCTTTTGCAGATGGCCCCCCCTTTGGATCCCTATTTTCCCTCCTTTGGATCCCTACTGTGGCCGGTCTGCTAGCTTAACCAATATTCTAGCTTTTTCTCCCTTGGCACTTCCCCACATTAAATGATCAGTTTAATATGAGAAAATCATTTAGGAGAATTAGATATTGATTATTATGACATTACCTCTCTCTTGAAATCATAGTCGTCCTCGACTATGGTGTAGAGAAGATAAAGCATATGCATGAGTCCTTTTCTTTAGCGGGTAGAGGATCCCTATGTTACCCTACGACATCATTCCATAATGGATGACTAGTCCATTTGGTGCTTGAGAGCCTGAGGCTGCCGCAAGCATGTCTGCACATTAGTCCTATCAGTTTTCCATAGTAGAGTGACAAGCTCTACTTTGGTGTTTGGGAGACGTCGTCCCCACAAACTTGATCTTAAGCATGCATACTACTTCATTTTTGTGCACAAATAAAGAAAAAGAGAGTCTTATAAGACAAAAATTTTTGTTCATTTTTATCATTTTGTACATTTGCTTACTCTTGGGAAACATTGTAAGCATTGACAAGGTTTAGGTTATCCTTTAATTGTATGCCTTGCATCCATCTAGCATCTTCAAAAGGATAATTCTTAAACTTAATAAGATATCGTCTGATAGTCTTACCGCCTCTTAATACCTTGTCTTCATGTCGGAGAATGGACTCGGGTTGCAGCACCTCCTCGTGGTCCTCGATCTCCGGTGGGTCTTCAATAGTTGGTTCTTGAGGTGGCTCTCCTTTGTAAGGCTTTAAGAGGCTCACGTGAAAAGCATTGTGTATGAGCCAATGATTGGGCAACTCAAGTTGATAGGCCATCTCATTGATTGGCCTAAGAATCTGGAAGGGACCATAGTACCTTTTTGCTAGTTTAGCATAGTACTTTTGGTGGCCCGTAGGATTCTTGCCCGTCGTGTTCCTTAATCGAGCTTTGGGAAACTTTAACAAGACCCAATCGTTTTCTTTAAAGGCTTGGGCTCTTCTGTGCTTGTCAGCAGCAGCCTTTTGCCTTTGCTGTGAGATAGAGATAGCATCCTTAATCTTTTGGAAAGATTCTTGTAGGTCTCGGCTATACTCATCTGCAGCGAAGATCTTCCCATGTACCTTAAGTAGCAAGGGACTTTTTGATCTTCCCTCAATTACCTCGAAAGGTGCTTTTCCCGTGGAAGTATGTACAGTGTTATTGTAAGCATACTCTACTAAGGGTAAGTACTTCTCCCATTGGGATCTTTGATCTACTTCCGTTACATAGGCTTTTAGTAGATCGAGAATGGTTAGGTTAGCTATTTCACTTTGGCCATCAGTTTGTGGATGATAGGCCGAAGAGAAGTTTAGCCTTGTTCCTAAATTCTCAAAGAGACCCTTCCAGAAATTACTGGTCATTCTAGGATCTCTATCCGACACTATGGACATTGGCAAGCCATGGTACTTGAAAATTTGTGAAATGAAGAGGGTTGCCATTTGATGGGCTTTGATAGTCTTTTTGACAGGTATAAAATGAGCTTGTTTACTGAACCTGTCTACTATCGTCCATATTCCCGTATTCCCATGGATAGACTTAGGCAATCCAAAGATAAAATCCATGGATATGCTCTCCCACGGTGAATTAGGGATTGGCAAAGGTTGAAGCAATCCAAGTTGCTTCCCTCTATCAAATTTTGTCTTTTGACATACCACACATTTGGAAACATACTCGTGTATGTTCACTTTCATGGTAGGCCAATAGAAATATGTTTCAATTCCCTTTAGGGTAGACTGAATCCCTCTATGCCCCGCATATGGGGGAGCATGAGATTCATACATTACTTTCTCACGTAGTGAGTTAGTAACGCATAGTCTATTGCCATAGAGAAGATAACCATCTTGTAAAGTAAATGGTTCTTCTTTCTTCCCTAATGCAAGGGCTGAAATCACATCTCTAAAATCGGGATCAATAGCATACTCATCTATCATTGAAGATAGATCATTGTGAGTTGCTATGGAAACCGCATTCACTCTCGGTCGTCTTGAGAGTGCATCGGCTACTTGATTATGCTTGCCAGCAATGTGAGCAATATGAAAATGAAATTGCGAAAGGAAATTTGCATACAACCCTAGAAGAGTGTGTGTTAGATGCTATTGACTTAGGAGACAATTGTGATATTTTTAACGAAGAAGATGTCCCTAAGGATAACCAAAGTGAGAAAACAACATCCACTAAACCAGCACAAGTGGGAACGGCTGATGTAGCACCACTTTCAGCCATAGAAGATATGCTCAAAAGGATGAACGACATGATGAACCACATGCAAAAAGCACCTATGAGGGGACCAGGACAAGGGATACCTCAACAGGAACAACCAATTAGGCCACAAAAATGGTGTGAAATGGAGGGTAAATGGACCAACCATGAGACCCACAAGTGCTACTTCAGACCAAAGTATGATGGGAATGTTCAGTACGTGCCTATGAGGCCACAATGACAACCCATGTATAGATATCAACCTAATATAGCCCAAGCTCAAAGACCACCAATGGGTATGGAAAGACCTCAACCTGTGTTGGGTCAACAACCTCCGTACCCAGGACATAATCCAGTGCCTGTAAAGTACATGCACTCCGAAGGAGTCATAGACAAACAAGCATTAGTGCCTGTTACACCTTATGGGGAGCCCAGTCCGTCTACAGTAATGGTAGAAGGAGATTGGTATAATTCACATCCACCACCGATGGAAGAAACCGTGACTTATGCTCCATCAGAGCTCGCACCAATGTATTATGTAGCTAATCAAGGTGTCATACCTTCCATGGTAAGACCCATGATTAAGCCAGAAATGGAAAACTGTCACAACTATGGTGCAGATGTTCATTGGAAAAATGAATGTCCAGAGCCTGACAAAAACCTCAAACCAGTTGAAGTCTATTGCATACAATGTTGTGAAAAGGGAGGACACTTTCCGGAAGATTGTCCTAAAAATACTTTAAACAAGGGTAAAACAGTAGTAAATGTAGTCCAAATGATATCTAGTAGTTCATCAAAGAGTGAACCGGTTGTTCCAGTCAAGGTAATCACTAGAGCCCAGGCCAAGAAAAAGAAACACAACTCCTATGATGATTCGGAAAATACAAAAGTTTCCTCTCTAAGGATCAAAAGAAGCAGAAGCAAAAGATATGAGATGAGAAAACAAAAACAACGGGTTGAAATCGAGGAGAAAGCAAAAAAGTTATTCCAAGAAAAGTTGAAAGAAACTCGAAGTGAAATCAAGGAAACAACCATAAAATCTGGAGGATTCATTCTGGTTGATAAAAATTTTGAGCCTATTTTAATGCTGCCTTGGAAGCCTACCAAGCAAGACTTAAAGCAGGCCAAAACATGGAAAACAAATGAAAAAACTATCCTTCTCCAAACATGGAAGCAGCTAAGCTGGAAACCTATCAAAATTTGGTAAGAATCACGCAAGAAATGCTGGAAAAACAAAAACCCAAGCTTAAAAGTATCGCAAAATTTGAGGAGCTTGTGTTAAGAGAAACTAAAGAAAAATTTGAAGTGGTCGTAGAACGCCACCTAGAAACTAAAGAACCAGAACTTATAGTGCCGGATAGCGAAGATGCCTTAGATAAAATTCCATTTGTAGAGGAAGACTAGCCAAGACACTTATGGGAAAAAGTTAGAGAGATCAATGATGGGAGCCTAACTCTAAAGTCAGCTCCTATAGATGAAGTTTGGTTGGATAACCTACCTTCTAATATGAATATGGATATACAATCCTTGTATGGGGATTGTGGATTTGAAGCTTCAGGAATGTCGAAACCATTGACCTTGAAAACATTACCTTCTTACTTGGGAGATAACGAAAATGAATCCATAGTGTGTAAGACCACTCAAGTAAAAAGAGCTGAACAGACCCTAGAAGTAGACAACATTCATTCAATCATGTCTACACCCATCCAATGCACTCTTACCTTGGGAGAACTATTAAAACTCAGACCATATTTATGGAATGATCTACAAAAAACCCTAGAGAAGGTGGGGATAACGGAGCTAATCTCAAAAAATTTGAGAAAATTAAAAAACAAAATGGACAACAAAGAGATTCGATCTGCTCCAATGAACAAAGTCAGAGAATATTACGAAGGGGAAGAAGGAAACACCATCCTTCCAATGAAATATAATGACATCGAAACCATGGCAATACTGGATAGTGGAGCAAGCATAGCCATAGCCATGAAAGCAGTATGGGAATCCTCGGGACAACCAGCCATTAGACAAACTCGAATGAAGTTGCAATTGACTGACGGACACATTGAGAGACCATTAGGACTGCTTGAAAAGGTGATAGTCAATTCCTGTGGAATTGAATATCAACACACTTTTACCATAGTAGACTTTGGGAAAAAAACTCAATTATGAAATCATATTGGGAAGACCTTTCATGCGACAGGTACAACTTATCCAAGATTGGGGAAACAATTATTTATACTTGAAGCAAGTGGGATCTATAACAAGAGTAAATCTAAAAGTCACACTTATAGAGATGTCTTGAAAACATCCATACAAGAGTTTGATTTAGTTTCTTCAACTGAAACTAAGCTTCCATCCTGGTTAAACAAAGACACTCCTATTTGAATGTGTGGAGCTTCAAAAAATGGAAGCTTAAAACGAGAAGAATGTATTCTAGAAAGGGACTGCACAGATGAAGCCTATGTACCTGAACCCTTTCCAGAGCATTTGTTTGAGCCATTTGAGTGGAATCAAATTTTAGCGACCATGGATGTATGTGTGAAGACGTCTATGCCTACTCAATTTTGCAATGAGGATAGCTACGACATAATTCCCATCCAAATGATTTCATCCCTCACCATTGAAGACGAAGATGAGGAACCCAAGGACTTGATGAAAGCTCAACAAGTCTTTTCAGACCTCTACTATGATGCAATAGATGAGTTAGATGAACACTCAGCCACCTCAGAAGGTTTGGGGTCAGAAAAAGAACATGCGAGAGCTAAGCTACTCTTGGAAGGAGGAGAGCAAAAGTTTTTTGACTTTCCCAACCAGAAATCAAGAAGGCAAAAATGGTATAGACGAAAAAGAGATGCCACAAACGTGAAAACATGACCTATGCCATCAGTCTCCAGTGGAACACAATTCCTGATGCAGATAGATACAAATGATTGTGTCAAGGACAAAATCACTGGCAGATATCCATCAAACAAAAATCCAGAAATTCCTAAAACATTGAGAAAAACAAGGAAGGATGCTCAAGCAAACCAACAGGATAAAAAGCTAATCATGACACGAGCTGAGCAGAAAAAGAAACATCAAGAGTTGAAAAAATCTCTAAAGGAGATATATACGACCAAAATGGAAACCACGGAAGAGGATGGTAAGAATGTACTAAGTGTTCCATCCCATTACAAAAAGTATACTCTCCAAGATCAAAAAATCATAGTCGAACAACCTGTTAGGGAACTACGAAAATAGGGCGAGTCCTACGAAGGGCCTGAAAACGCTAAAAAGATAGATCTGGCTGAACCAGGAGAAGAGCCTAGACCTGCTTACATTGCAAACGACCTAACAAAGAAAGAAGAAGAGCTCTTGCTGAGCTTGCTAAAAGAATACCGAGATATCTTCGCTTGGTCTTACAAGGATCTCAAGGGTGTTGATCCAAAAACCTGTCAACATACCATACCCATGAGAGATGATGCGAAACCAAGTAGACAAAGGCCATACACGTATAATGAAACATTTGCCAAGAAGATAAAAGAAGACATTGAAAAACTAAAGGAAGACAAATTCATTTTACGAAATTAAACACACAGATTGGGTGTCTCCAATTGTGGTAGTACCAAGAAGAATGGAAAATTACGAGTGTGTGTTAATCTCAAAAAGGTGAATGCAGCTACCATTAGAGACAACTTTCCTCTTCCAATCATTGAGCATGTTTTAGAACGAGTTGCAAAAAAAGAAGCTTACAGCTTCTTAGATGGCTTTTTGGGATACAATCAACTTTTGATTGACCCAAAAGATCAACATAAAACTGCTTTTGCAACAGAATGGGGTATTTTTGCCTATCGGGTTATGCCGTTTGGGTTAACTAATGCTCCAACCACATTTCAAAGGTTGATGAACCATGCTTTTAAAGAATAGCTTAGGAAATTCTTAGAAGTATATATGGATGATCTATGCGTACATTCATCAATTCGGGCTAATCATTTTGAACATCTCAAGAAGGTATTCAAAAAATGTAGACTTTATAGGATTTTCTTAAATCCTGAAAAGTGCACATTCATGGGTAGACAAGGAGAATTTCTTGGACATATAGTGTATAAAAATGGCATAGCTACTGATATCGAAAAAATCCATGTCATTGCTGAATTGCCTAGACCAACAATAGTCAAGGGGGTACAAGCCTTCATGGGGAATTGTGGATATTACTGACAATTCGTCTACATGTACGCTAATTGCAAAACCCATGTATAGCTTGATTACACACTTTGAGTGGACCCAGGCATGTGAAGAATCCTTCATGAAGCTTAAGCAAGCTCTCACCTCAACTCCCATATTGAAAGCACTAGATATTCCACATACATGTAGATGCTTCCAATTTTGCTATCATTTGTATACTAGCTCAACCAGGAGACGGGAAAATTGACTTTCCTATTTCTTATGCTAGCTGATAGTTGAACATGGCGGAAAATAATTACACCACCACCGAAAAGGAAGGATTAGGAATGATCTATGCGTTAGAAATTATAGACATTACCTATTAGACAACAAGTTTGTGTTCTTTGTAGACCACCAAGCTTTGTTGTATTTGGTTAGTAAGCCATGCAGCACAGGAAGAATAGTGAGATGGTTCATCATTTTTGTTGAATTTGATTTCACCATGGTTGTAAAAAAGGGCACTACACATCAACGAGCAAATCATTTGTCAAGGATAGTTTCAGTAGAATCACCTAAAGGGGTAGATGATGATCTACCAGATGCCTATTTGTTCTCCGTGGAAATGATACCTCGATGGTCGGAAAACATGGTGTCATTGATGACAATAGCTCAAGTGGATTCACAAATACCACTTCCTATTACGATCGAATTAATCAAGCAACCGGCTATGTATCAATTACTAGCTGGTAGGCTATACAAAAGAAATCGAGATGGAATACTGCTCTTATGCATTAACCCTGAAGAAAAAAAACAGTACCTAAGTCAAGCACATGTTACCATAGTAGGACTTCACTTTGCGGAAGACCAAATTATGCAACGAATTTTGAGACTTGGAGTATTTTGGCCGACTATGAGGAGTGATGTTTGATCTTTTGTAAAGGATTGTCCTCAATGTCAAAAACAAACACCCATACCTCATGTAACATTGTTTCAAATGTCACATGTTACTAAGTAGAGTAACTATCCGTTTATTTAATTATCAAGCCGAACATTTCCTGAGGATATGAGTAAACGCCATCAAAGATCCATTGAAACTAAAGCAAGAGACTATGCTCTTATTGGAAACAAATTGTATCGGAGAGGTAAAGATCAGCATTTGCGTCTTTGTGCAAATGAAGACGAGTATATTCCGATTATAGAACAAGCACATGTTGGATTAGCTGGAGGTCACTTTTCTAGTGAGACCACTGCAAGAGCAATCTTGATGGCAGGCATATGGTGGCCAACACTTTTTGCAAATGCCAAAGAATATATTCAAAGGTGTGATGCTTGTCAACGAGCAAAAATGCCAACACGTGTAGATAGCATGCCCTTAAGACCAATGATGGGGGCTAGACCTTTCGCAAAATGGGGTATAGATTTTGTTGGGCCAATACAGCCACTTGCTTATAGAACCCAAGCTCAATATATCATTGTAGCTACGAACTATTTGACCAAGTGGGCCGAGGCTAAAGCAACTCAAAAGAATGATGCCAGAACCACTGTTGCTTTCTTATATGAGTATGTATTCACGAGATATGGACTACCAATAGAAATTGTCAGTGATCGGAGAACTCATTTTCTCAATGAGGTAATCGAGTATTTGCTTAATGAGTTTATGGTCATCCATAACAAATCCGCTCCCTATCACCCACAAGCAAAAGGACAAACTGAGTATACAAACAAAATTCTTAGCTTGGTGCTGACTAAAGTGGTTTGTTCAGGAAGGACAGACTGGGAAATGAATCTCCATGTTGCTCTATGGGGTTATCGAGTTTCATTCAAAACAGCTTGAAATGCTACACCCTTTAAACTTATTAATGGTCTTGATGCCATACTACCAATAGAATTCTATTGCCAACATTAAGGGTAGCAACAAGTCTTGAGTGGACTGGACATGAATTGTCAGAAAGACTTGAAGGTTTGGAAAAGCTAGATGAGCAAAGGCTAGTTGGTGTAGCTCACATCTATGCACAAAAGTGGAAACAAAAACAGTTTTTTGATTTTCAAATAATCATAAAAATCTTCAAGAAAGGGGACTTAGTTTTAGTCTATTCCCTTAAGCAACACATCCCCAAGTTTTAAAAAAAAGGAAACGGACCGTTTATCATTGAAGATGTATCTCCAAGTGGAACTGTAAAATTGTCCACCTTAGATGGTGAACCAATGGCTAATTGAATTAGTGGCTGTCATTTAAAGAAATACAATTTGCCGCTAACCAATGAATTTCTAGAAAGAATGCATGCAGCCACGCAAAGGAGGATTAAACGACAACAGGTTATTGATGAAGCCCAAGAGGAAGCTCGGCTTTGGGTACTCAAACGGAAAGCTGCTCTCAGGAATCAACAGATTTTGATTCCCATCAACACTCTGGAAATAGATGACCGACAATGGGAATTACCTAAAAGTGCAGTTTCAACAAATGATGACTGGTTAGACGGAATGGACCTGCGCATCAAAGTATAGCTCAACAATCACAACACCAATGCTTTAGTCGACACAGGAGCTAGAGTAAATGCATTCAGTTATTTCACGTACAAGAAGACAACAAGTCAAGCATTGATAGCAGGAATAGCGACAATCAAAGGATGCAACAAGAACCAAGCCCCAACATTGGGAGTAATCAACTTGAACGTGATAGTACATGGATGTTCATGTCCTCATCAGTTTGTATGCTTACCAGATGAACACATGAATGAGACGATGATTCTTGGAATTCCTCGGATGCGGACATACAAAGCAGTACCAGATTGGGGTACAAATGAGCTCAAGCTATCACCTAAAGGCGGGAAACTCATTGTTCCAATTGCACCAAGCAAGGAGGAAAGGAAAGGAAGCAATCAGCAGACCAAACCACGAAGTACTCAATATTCTCCATCCCCTCGACAAGCAAATGCTACAAGTAGCATGCAAAGAGTCAGGCAAATTTGGGTACCAAAAGCACAGTTCAAGGATAAACCAAGGGTGCCCAAAACTTCACCGACAAAACAAAAGAAGGTTCCAAGGGTAAAAACACAGAGACAAGCATCTCCACGCAAGGAACGTAACTTGAAATGGATTTGGAAGAAAAAGGAGCACTTATCTTCTCCACAAACCATAATATCAATCAAGCAATGGTGAGTTAAGTCTCAAAAGACTCCACCACACCATATATCACCAAGCAAACCAAGCTACCAATGACAAGAAAAAGCTCGACAACAAACAAAAGTGCTACCAACAACCCAAGCAATCAGTGTGCTGAAGCATTTGAATGGTACAATCAAACAGAGAGCACATAAACTACAAGATTTTCTCTTTGGAAGACAGCATCAGAAAGCCTCAACATCAGAAACCCTTGAGTTAATTACTCAAGACCCACCTCTTGCACACCATTGTGTTTTGAATTTCATTGATCTTCAAAGCATGATAGAGCCAACCACGGCTATGCATAGACACGATTGTTCAACCCATGCACACAGTCGTCCCGAAGTATGCCATCTAGGAGGGGTGGAAGGGCACTAAGTAATGAAGGGCAATGCTTGAAGAGGGAGGAAAAAGTTCGATGTTAACGTGTGATTTTTTGTAAAATTACCTAATAATTCCCTTATAATTCATCATCAAGGAAAAATTCATCGATAATAACTTCCCAATAAGTGTAAATTCCAAAAATCATTAAAAAATAGTCTTTTTTGGTTATTTTTCATCATTTTTATTGATAATGAGACTAAAAATAGAAAAATCCAACAAAAAACAATAAATCTGTGTTTTCCAATGGATTTTCTTAATTATTGGATTTTCACTTTACTTTTTTAGAGCATTTTGTTATTTTCTTTGATTTTTTCAATAAACATGTCAAAAATAAATAATAAATAGTAAGGAAGCTCAGATATAAAAAAGGAAGACACGATGGTGATTAGAAAGACAAGGCGGACAAGCACAAAATTTTTCAATAAAATTAGAAGATGGAAGAGGAAAGCCTAAATTAAACGACCAGATCTGCAAAATTCTTGTAGAATGAGCTACAGGAATCCGATCAAGGAAATTTTTGAGTCTAACATAGATTTCACGGCCTAGTAGGACTAACGAGGGAATGTGGGGAAAATTGGTTCGGGAAGTCCGGGTATAGATATCCAAGGTAGGCTAAAACCACCTCATTTCCACTTGTGGCCTTTGCAGAGAGAGCTTTTCGACCTCTTTCGCGGGTCTTTTCTGGAGTCTACCGTTGCCCGTTTTCATCGCCGTATCACATGAGACATGAGGGGTAAGTTCTTTACTCATCAATGATCCATTTTGTATGGCCGGTAGCTAGTCTAAACCCCTAGAAAAAACCCTAGAAATCGAGCAGTGCACGAAGACCTACAACCAAAAACTGACCATAGCGGCCTGTCTAAACCCCTAGAAAAAACGCTAGAAATTGAGCAGTGCACGAAGACCTACAATAAAAAACTGACCATAGCGGCCTGTGAGCCCGACCAAATCAGATGGGATTTGAGCTGTAGCATGACCTAACATAATAGAACCTTTCTATATCATCAATTGACTATTCTGCAAGGGTCAAGGGGGTCCCCAGTAGAAAAGCTAGGTTTTTGGTAGATGTCAGAATTCCAATCTGACTCCACAGACAGCTTTCCTACGAGGTTCATATACAATGTATATGATTGGTTTAGTGAAATCAATCAAGCAAAGCCCTCGAAAAAAAAAAACAGCTCGAAGGCTACGAAGCGTCAAATTCAACATACGGGGTCAAACTAACTCCAAATGAGCCAGAATTGGACGAGTTACTTCACGACTATGTTGCAGAGCCTCAAAATTGACTGACCAACTCAATAGGCAGTATAGTCATAGAAATCAGAGATTTCAGAGTCGACAAAGCACAAAGTGATGCCGACAAGACCAAACTTGACCAAATTTAATTTAGGACTTGTTTTAGGTGTATAGAATGTGTTTAGGTCAAAATTTGTAAGTTTTGCAAAAAAATTGTGACTGTTGTAAATAATCTCGATTATTTATTTTTGCATTATTTTTGCTTGAAAATTGTATCATCACCTCACCTATCATGTGTACACACCTATTACATGCCAAAAATCAAGTATGAGCCAAAATGAGCACCTATAACTTGAAAAATTGCCAAAAAACACAAAGAAGTCTTTGCAAGCCAATTTTTGGGCTATGGACCACATTTCTTAATTCAAATCACGTCATATCTCATACACAAAGTCTATACAATGCCTAGAACCAATTTGTACCAAAAAATATTGATTTTGGTAAATAATCGCAATTATTTACTTTCTAGCCAAAATGGGGGAATTTTGATATTTTGCCATCATACACCCGAAGTACATGATGTGTTAAGCCCACTAGCCAAGTTTGAACCAATTTGGAGCTCAAAATCTCAAATTTCCATTATATCTACTGTTTCAGAGACCTAAAGCCAAAATCTGGTAGCATATTCACCCTATGCATCCAAATGAGCCCATATTTCACTCATAGTATGTATTTGGTATATACTTCAAGCCTGGGATACCAAGTCTGCAAAATGTTGAAAAAATACCCAGCTGTAAATAATTGCAATTATTTACTTTGGTTGCAAAAAATTGTTTGGACTTTACAATTTTGCTCCTTGCATGTTTGCTTGTTCAAAAATTAAATTTGAAGCAAATTGGACCAAAATTGTCAGCATTTCAGACTAAAGGACAATTCAGAGAAAAATCCATCAAATCTGCTAACTTTGACACTCCATTCACTGCACAGGAGGCATGCAAAAGCAGAGAGGGCCAAGAAGAAGTTCAACCAAAAAGAAAAGTTGCAGGAGCTACCTGCATACCAATTGGATCGAGATTCAGTCAAAGCCACCAAGGCAGCCTATCTTTCAAAAGAACAGCTAGAAGAGCATCACACCACAATGTTCACCAGTAGATTCAAGAGTGAGGAGGGACATCACGTAGAGTTGCAACTCCTACCGAAAGAAGTGTATGATGTCGTCGCGAAGCCTGAGACCAAAGAAGCCAACCGTAGGCTAGGACTCAGAGATTTCTATGAAAAGGAGCCGTGCGGTGTGGATTTCCAAAAAGCTTACGAGCTTTTATCCGCGATTAAAGAATATGGAAAGGCCCAGATTTTTGATCCTCAGGAGAATAAAGTTGAAGTGGTGATAACCAAAGAAATAGTGGTAGAAGCACTCAGACTGCCCACAGAAGGAATGACGATGAGGGCAAGGGACAGGAAAACGGTAGGTACTTTCACCAAAGAAACTGCCGCAGCCACCTTTGCAGACCTAACTCACAAGCACGTGGAAGAGCCAGCCAGTTTATACCACCAGCATTTCGATTTTCTGGCTAAAAGGCCACCAAGGTAATACCACGCCAAATCATGCGGTTGCCACCACTTTCACGCAAGTCCTCAAGTCAACAAGCAGGCAACAAGTGGACCATGCACAATGTGTCTTGACGACTCTGAAAGGCACAAAGAAAGAAGAAAAGATTACTTACCTGGGTGCACCAGAGGTATTGACAAGGATTGCATACCATGCCATTGGCATGGCTAACAGTCTACCACCTGCCCCAAACCAGAACACTTGGATACTGGCAGCTCAAACATCTCCTCGAGCTACAAGATCAGCCAAGAGATCCTACAAATCTGATAAAGAGTTGGCTGAAAGGTCATCAAAAAGGCACAGCAATGAAAGCTCAGATAATGAAGAAAAGAGAGCACAAAGAGAGGAAATGAAGAGAAAAGTCGTGGCAACACACCAAGAAGAGCCCATGCAAAAGCAAGTCCGGTTTGAAAGAGAAAAACTTGCATACCAATGCAGCCGACAAGCACAAGGAAAGGACCCGAAAAAATGGGTGCCTAGTGGACTTAAGGGACCAAGGACCAAGCATCACACCAGGAAAGAGGCCGAAGAACCCGCTGAAGCACTGGAACGTATGTACCAAGAGGCAGAAGCTTTAAAGTATGTACCAAGAAGCAGAAGCTTTAAAGTTAAAGGAGGCCAAAGAAGCGCTGAAGCACTGGAACATATGTACCAAGAAGCCGAAGCTTTAAAGTTAAAGGAGGCCAAAGAAGCGACAAGGAAGGCAAAAGAGGAAGAATAACAAAAGAGAGCAGAGGAGACCACTGCACAAGGAGAAGCACAACATGCCCAAGGTGGTGTCTCCCCACATCTCTTCTCCTATCTCTAAACACCAAGATCAACCCATGGTGAGCCACCACCATCACCGACAGTTAAAGACACCACAAATGAGTCAACTAAAGAAGCTGAGCCTGAACAAGAGAAAGCATCCGAAGCTACACAAGAGCCTGAACAGCAAAAGGCATATGAATCTGCACAACAGGCAGCCACTACACAAGAGCAACACAAAGAACAAGAACCAGAGCCAGAAAGGGCAGTGAGTCCTGCACCAGAGGAGACTACAAAGTTTGAGCAAACACAGGAACATGGAACAGAGAAAACACCTTTCACCTCCACACAACACAAAACGTCGAGGCATCCACAAAGCCTTAGGATGACAAAGTAGAAGAAAGCCAGCCACAACCTCAAAGACAAGAACAACCAGCTGCCACGACGCAGTCGAGAGAGACACAAGAGACTGCCAAGGCATCTAAGCAGCTAGCAAGAAATGAAGACTGGCAATCAAATGATGAGGTAATCGTGCAAGTCAATGAATATGTAAGGCAAATGCAGGATATGACGAAAAGACTCCGATCAGTAGCACTTAGCCGCAACACAAAGGCTAAAGAACTAGAGATGGTGATTGACGCTCTTCAAGGAGAGTTAGAAGACAGATTAAATGTCATCACCGATCTTTAGAGGCAAGTGCATGAAATGAAAGCTGAAGCTGAACAACATCAGCTAGCAAGAGATAAACAGCAGAAGGAGATGGAGGAGTTAGGTGACCTACTTACAAAATTTTCAGATGTTTGCAGAGCCAAAGATGAACAACTGACAGAAGTTACCAACGAACTTCTAACTACAACCCTGTGAGTTCAGAAGATTCAAGTGCAGTTAGATGTAGTGAACGCATCCCAGCAATACTCAGAGCAGAGAATAAATGATCAGGCAATATTTATGCGGCAAATATGAGAAAATCCTGCAATAGCCTCGATCAAAGGGACAGATGAAGTGTACAAAGCATTAGAGAAAAAGAACAAAGACCTCGAGCTGGAGCTAAAGCTGGAGCAGTTTCAACGTAGAGACCTGGCTTTGATGCGGGTGCCACAAGAAGAAGAGTTGCTAAAAGAAATAGCCGAGCTTAAAAGAGTTAACTACCTGCTGAGAGATGGAAAGCCGGAAACGCAAGAAGAGGTAGGCACTTCGGAGTAGCCTCAAATGGAAATACCCTCTTCAGTATCATTTGTTGAACTAGAGACACAGTCCACAATAGAGATGAGTGGTGAGGAAGAGTTTTAGGTAACCATTACAGAAGAAGACAAAGTGCCCATGGTCCAGCTCTCAAAGGCTGAAGAAGATGCATTGAAAGAAAAGATTACACAAGAGGTAGATGAGCAGTGGAAGGCAGCGATGAACTAAAAGTTGAGAGTTCTTCACTCTGTCAACGTTACACAACTCACTCCCAATCAAATCAATGTGCAATGGCACCAACAATCCCTGCCCTACCCTTTGATAAAAGTTGAGTTGCTACAGGTAAAAGAAAGGCTTTACGCAAACATGCAAGTCGAGTATGGAGATAAAGACCACCCGAAGTGGAGGTTGAGCTGGCTAAAAAAAAACCCAAGATGCTTGATTCTGTTCATGAGAACACCTGCGGCCCTACAAAAAGATCCGACTTTCTATCCTGTACCAAGAGTAAGGACCTGGATAGCACATGAGGCACTACTCAAGAAGCGGCCAACTTGGCTAAACTACCCCAGATTGCTTGCTCTAGAAAAGGGACACAGCGTGAGCGAACGACGCTCACTCCTCTCCTTCTCGCGCTTCCTACTCCCTCCCCGGTTGTCACATTGCAATCGCATTTGTTGCATTGCAACTGCAGGAAAGAGCTCTACGCATTGACGTAAACACATCACAATAATTTGTAGTTTTTGGCATCGCCAACCCGTGGCCTAATTTCATCATAACTTGGAATTTACACTTTCAAATCAAAAATTAAGCATAGACGCGGTATTGGGGCATCATTGCTAAGCATTTAGATGCATTCTGGGTCGAAAACGACTAGGTCAAAAACCCACTGCTGTTAATAATCGCGATTTTGGAATTTGACTTAAAGTGGGGTTTGAGACCATAAGCATGTGTGCTTAGGTGTTATAAACATGTCCTAGAAGTTTCATTACATTTGGATGTCATTTGATGGTGTAATGGATGTGATTTGTTTGCCGATGAGCGATTGGCTTTTTATGATTTCAGTCACTTGAGTGTAGCTTGAGTTAGATGCGAGTTGTTAGTTGTTTTCTAAGATATTGACAACCTCTTGTAGCCTCCATGCACTAGTCGAGTCAGCTTCGTCCCATGGATTGACAATTTAATCGTGGTTCTCACTAATACTGCAATAAGATAGGATGGTGAGGTTAGACACGCGTCCCACAAAATGTTACAAGACCTTGTGAATATACTCTTCTTGTGTAAGTTCAAGTATACCACATTTGCAATCTCTCTTGATACGCATACCAAGAAAGTGATGTGCATCGCCGAAATCTTTTATAGAAAATTTCTTGCTTAAGGCATCCTTGAGAAGTGCAATCTCATCTTTTGACTTCCCGCCGGCTATGAGCATATCATCCACGTACAAAATCAAACTGACGAGGGAACCATTGTTCGACCTCTTTGTATACAAGCAGATCCTCTTGGCTCCGTACACAACCCTGGAACTGAATGTACTTATCAAACTTGATGTACCATTGCCTTGAGACTTGCTTTCATTCATACAAAGATTTCTTGAGTTTACACACCACTTCTACCCGTGTTGGCTTCTCAGGCTTCGCAAAACCTTTTGGTTGTTTCATGTCAACATCCTCTTCAAGATCCCCATGAAGAAACGTTGTCTTCACATCCATTTGGACCAATTCCAAGTCCTTGATAGCTACTAGACCAAGCACAAGACGCAATGTAGAGAAAAGATTTCATCGTAATCCACACCTTTTGTTTGCTTGTATCCTTTAACAACCGATCTTGCCTTATACTTAGGCTCGGGATTATCTGTGATATAGTTCTTCTTGTACACCCATATGCATGGCAATGCATGTTTACTCGTAGGTAACTCTGTCAAATCCCAAGTTTCATTGGCTAAAATTGAGTTATACTCAAATTGCATAGCCTCTTCCCACTTCACGCTATCATCCATTTGAATGGCCTCTTTGTAGCAAGTGGGTTTATTGCTAGAGCAACATGTGTGTTTGTACTAGTGGAAGGTGCATCCCTAGCACGTCCAACATTCTGTGTAATTGGTGGTGAGGAAACATCCTTGAACCGTACTTTGCAATACTCAATGTCTTTCACTCGCTTTTTATGCATCTTAGACTCGTTGAATATCATTTGTCAGCTACGTATGACCTTCTTTGATTCGGGGTGCCAGAGAAAATATTCCATCTCTCTGTCTACACCATATTCAATGAAGATACACTTGTGTGATTTGGGGTCCGACTTTTATCTAAGCGTTTTTGGCATATGTACAATGCCTCAGACCCAAATACACGTAATCTATCATAATTGGGCTCTTAGCCCGTCCACATCTCCCAATGTACCTTTGTACTTTAGCAGTGTACTAGGTGAACGATTGATCAAAGTAAGCGACCGTCGTAACAGCTTCTCTCCAAATCTTGAGGTAAGTTGGCCGTAGACAACATAGAAGTGACCCATTCCTGAATGGTTCTATTCATTCTCTCAGCCACACCATTTTGACTGGGTGTGTAAGGCATGGTAAACTATCTTCTAATGCCTCTTTTGCTACAAAAGTCCTTGAACTCGGAGGAAATGTACTCGCCTCCATTGTCACTGCGCAAAGTTGACTGAAAGTGTTTTTGTAGACTAAAGAGATGGTTATAGGTTTACCAATGTTTCGATTTGTTGAAATGCAGAAAGTGTGTGAATCTTGTCAATTTGGAAAGAAGGCAAAAGCATCCTTTCCTCATGATCAGCATGTAAGCAGGAATGCATTGGATTTAGTGCATATAGATGTATGGGGTCCGACAAAGACTTCATCTATGGGTGGATGTAGATACTAGGTGAGTTTCATTGACAACCATACGAGGAAGGTATGGGTCTAATTCATGAGCAGAAAAGTGAGGTGTTTATGCATTTTCAGAATGTCAAAGTTATGGTTGAAAAACAAATTGGGAAACATGTAAAATACTTGAGGTCAGATTGAGGGGGAGAATACTTCTCCAATGAATTCAACGGTTTTCTAAACAAGCATGGAATTCAGAGGTAGTTTCCATGCATGTATACTCCATAGAAAAATGGTGTTGATGAGAAGAAGAACAGACACATTGGATAAGTGGCTAGAGC
This sequence comes from Adiantum capillus-veneris, assembly GCF_014529385.1. NCBI lineage: Eukaryota > Viridiplantae > Streptophyta > Polypodiopsida > Polypodiales > Pteridaceae > Adiantum > Adiantum capillus-veneris. The sequence continues at coordinate 138,688,905 of NC_140951.1, read as the reverse complement.
ATTGATGAATGAGAAGAACATGCCTCATTGTTATTGGGATGAGGTTGTTGCACATGTGTCTACATTATGAACATGACCCCTACTGCTGCAGCACATGATATGACACCTGAAGAAGAGTTCAATGGTGAAAAACCAGATGTATCAGACTTTGAAGTGTTTGGATGTATTGCTTATGTGCAGGTGTCGAAAGAGCTAAGAACTAAGCTTGATGCAAAAGCTAAAAAATGTGTGTTTATTGGCTATTCCCTTGAGTAGAAAGGGTACAAGTGTTATAATTCAATCACAGATAAAGTGAGGGTGAGCAAGGATGTTATTTTTTATGAAATGGAAAGTTGGTATGCTGATGTAAAAGATGATTTGGGGGCTGATGTAAGAGAGAATGTGGTTGTAGAAAATACAGATGCGCACAAGTTTTGAGTGGGCCATAAGAGTCCTCTAGTGCAAGTCATGGTGAGTAGGTTATGTGAAAGATTGAGTCATGTGAACTCTTCAAATGTGTCAAGGAAAGGAAAAGAAAAAGTTGATGATGCCCCTAAGCTGCCAAATTTGAGTGTTCGCTTTAATGATGGCGACATTAGTGGTTATGAGCAGAGTTTAGATGAGGAGTTTGGCATACCCTCTGTGAAGACTCCGGGTACAAGAAGAATGCAAGTAGGGAATAGCGCACCTAGAAGTGATCTTGGACCACGTAGGTCGGAAAGAGTAAGAAATTATGTGTAGAGATTGACTTATAACAATTATGTGGCTCGTCATTATGCACTGATGGTGAAGATTACATAGGAAGTAGAACCCACATGTTTTGAGGATGCTGTCAAGGATGAAAAAAGGGGGGGCAAGCTATGGATGAAGAGATGGTTACACTTGATGCAAATGAAACATGGGAATTGGTGCCGTTACCAAAGGATAACAAGGAAATTGGATGTAAGTGGGTTTATAAAATGAAACATAATGTTGATGGCAGTGTGAGTAGGTACAAGGCTAAAGTTATGGCCAAACATTACGGATTGATTACGAGGAGAGATTCAACCCTGTAGCTAAGATGACTACCGTTCAAGTGTTTACTGCAGTGGCTATCACATTAAAATGGGTGTTGAAACAAATGGATGTAAAGAATGCATTTTTGAATGGAGACTTGGAGGAAACTGTGTATATGGAGCAGCCACAAGGTTATGCAAATATGAAGCTACGTGACCTTGTATGCAGGTTAAAGAAAGCATTGTATGGGCTGAAGCAAGCAACTAGAGCTTGGTATGAGAGGATTGTGGCACTCCTCATTTCTTGGGCTTTGAGATGTCTGATGCAGACCATTCATTGTATGTGCAAGAGAATGAGGCAATAATGGTGGTAATATGTATCTATATGGATGATTTGATTGTTGGAGGTGAAAATGGGGTTAAAGTAGAGGGCGTGCAAGCTCTGCTTATGCAAGAGTTTGACATGAAAGACTTGGGAGACTTGGGGTATTTCTTGGACATTGAAATTATTTGCACGCAAGAAGGTGTATGACTGTCACAAAGGTAATATGCTTTGGATATGTTGAAAAAGTATGGTATGACTGATTGTAAGCCAATTGCAATGCCCTTAGATCAGAATTTTAAGTTGGGGAATGATGCAGGTCAAGTGCTTGATAATGATACCATGTACAAGAATATTGTGGGTAGCTTGATCTACTTGACTATCTCATGTCCAAACTTGAGCTACACAGTTGGATTGGTGAGTGAGTTTATGCAGTCTCCCAGGAAACCACACTTGGATGCAGTGAGGCGTACTTTGCGCTATGTGATTACTGCTTTGGATTATGCACTCTTTTAAAGGACTCATGTGGAGTTTCACCTCTATTCATGTTCTCATTTGGGAGTGTTGCTATCACATGGAGCAGCAAGAAGCAACCTACGGTTGCTATTTTGAGTACAAAGGTAGTGTACAAGGGTGCTGCAATGGCAGCATGTGAGGTAGCATGGCTAGGATTTTTACTTCACGACTTTGGAGTATAGGTACAAAGGCCAATTTTCATTTATTGTGACAACCTCAACAGCATACAGTTCGCATGAAACCCAGTGTTTCATGCCAAGACAAAGCACATGAGGTTCACTACCACTTCATCAGAGAGAGGGTCTTAGCAAGCGACATCGACCTAGAGTATGTGGCGATGGATGAGCGGGTTGCAGATATTTTCATGAAGGCCCTTGGAGCGACCAAGCTACGATGATTTTGAGTGATGCTTGGCAAACGAGAGATGGCACTGAGCTTGAGGGGGAGTGTTGAGATGTCAAACTCAACACGTACAACTCATGTATGACTATCATCGACAGTCATCATCATGGGTGCGCCTTGGTGGATACACATATCTTCGCCAGTGATACAATAGCTAGACTACATCGAGCTGGTCTACCTAGCAGAGTGATGGCACACTTGCCTACTCACCTCACTCACTACACTATTGTACTAGGTTTCCTTTTATGATGTATTTTCCCTTATGTTTTGCAAACCTCTTATCTTGATTTTGTGAAGAAAAAATACACTCTTTTTGTCTCCATCTTTGTGTGTGTGTGTGTGTGTGTGTGTGTGTGTGTGTATGCGCGCTTGCAACAAGAGCTCAAGCTCTCTCCTTCTCTATCTCTTGACAACGAATAAGTCTCCTTGGATTACAATATTTCCTTACTATAATGGTGGCTCGCTCAGCGACATGCTATAAAAGGTGCCCTTCAAATGCACTGAATTTGCCAGAGCAATGTATCGCTTGGATCAAGGGTGGAAAAAGGCCCCCCCCTCCTGACATGCAACTAATTCGGGAGCAGCTTGCCAAGGTCAAGGAGATGAATATGCCCCACATTATGCATGCTCTGGTGGATAGCATGGAAGCTGCACATATGGCATGCATTATTCACACCGACCTACACCCATTTAATGTAGCGTTGGGCTTCACTAAATTTTTGAAGGCACGCATCGGTATCATTGATTGGCAACTTCTGCTAAGAGCACCCCAAAAGAAATTTTTGCTTAATTTTGTGAAACAAAAACCCAAAAAAGGTGGCACATACCCAATCTACTGCTAATTGAGAGAGACAAAAGCAAGGATGGTTGTCGCCCGAGTATATGACCCCCTTCTCAAAGATGCCTATACTGTGTCTACGCTCTGGGATACTTATTGCAAGTGCTATATGATTTTTGGAAGGTCGTGCAAGATCTATGGATGGGCGGCAATATTCACAAAAAATCCACCATGGAAGCTATACTTTATAGAGCCAGAAACTGGATTTCCGTGTCGAATCACAAAGAGAGAAAATCTATGATGCAATTGGCATAGTTTTTTAGATCATTGAAGATTGAGCCAGCAAGGGTGCAATGCCTGCTAGTTCTCTTTCTGTCGTTTAATTCAATCCTGTAATTGAACATGGTTTTTTATTTGAAATATGTGGTGAAGATAGATGAGATGTGGTTAAGATAATTTGTTTGGTCTCATGTTTGGGGTGTACTTGTCTTTACTGGATGCTTTCCATTGATTATTGCATTCCACCTTTCAAGCTTTGAGGCCAATGAGATGTTTGTCTTATGTATTAATATTTCATTAATCAAATTTCTTATATCATCTATATTTTTGTAAATATGGCAGACGAACAAGATAACAAGCACCATGAGTTGGCTAGAAAGGCATATGAGCGACTTAAAGCTCTCGCACAAGGTTTGATTGTTTGTCAGGCAACTAGACGGCCTGTAAATTGTCCAAATGGGCAAATCCTAGTCATGCCCAATGGAGTGACATAAAAAAACAGGTCACAAAGGATACAATCAAAGAGATATGGTCATGCTGAGAAGGTGAGATCAAGAAGGGAATATGGAAGGTGTCAAGGTGCAAAATAATGACATCAAACTTAATGTTGAGCAAATCTTCCTAGAGGTGTACGACCATCCACTCCATAATGCAGATGCACCACTCTACTTAACTAAAATTCTTTATATGCATCGAAGGAAGAGATCACAAAAAGCAGCAAAGTCAAACCCCAGTTCAAAGACCAACATAGGGACTGGTGACAACCCCTTGTATATGAACAACGTTGATTCACATGACACCATGGAGACTAAAACGGCCACTAGGAAAGGGGAAAACAGGGAGAATCATCATGAGCCACAATGGCCCGCATCGAAGAGATCTAGGAAGAAGATCGGAACTTACCCAAACCCTATAGAGGAGATAGAGCGAGTCAAGTAGTTAAGGAGTTTGGTAGAAGAGACCCAAAGGAATCTAGAGCCAATACCTAAGTAGATCCAAATTATAGAAACAATGTTTCTTACACAAAATCAACCTCACAAGGATCATAGACCTTTAGCCATACCTAGTGTCATCCAATAAGAAAGTGGCTTTAAGTCACTAGAAAGTGGGCATACTCCTTTCTTGTTGGAGAGAATGTTCATGGAGGGATTACCTGACCCTATTAAAGAAATAGAAATTACATCTTCCCCATGTCAAGGAACTGAAGCCCAAAAAGTGCCGCTAAATATTGCCAAATTGATGGATTTCACGGCTTCAGAAGTTAGAACCACCATCATTTCTAAACTATATGGAGACCCCAAGCTATTCCTAGCTCTTCTAGCGTTCCTCAATGGAAAATTGAAAGTTGGGTTACCACAATTTGCACAAATGGATAGGGCTAGCAAAGTGCCAATAGAGGACCACCACTTAGATCCACAACCCAGTCTAGATGAGAGCTCTATTGTTGAGATATCTGTTAACAAATTGGGACAATGCTTTGAAGGCGATGAATCTAATGCAACCCTACCAATCTTACTACTAAAGGGTTAATTATGAAGGGAATCCTTGAGGGTGGCACTGGGGTCAGCATTGTAACTAAAAATTGTTGGGAATCTATGGGGAGACCCCACCTTGGGACCACAAACATAGTGGTAAAGATGGTCAATGGGACTATTGTTAAACCTATTATCACTAGGTCTAACGTTTTCTTCCATCTCAAATAACCTAGTCAAGAAAGCATGGAACAATGAATATATAACTAAAGTAACAACAAAGATACTCACATACGACGTACATCTCTACACCAACATACAGTGATTTTGATGATAAAATGTAGCCACATAACAATTTAAAACTATTTTAGAAATTCAAGTATTGTGTTTATTTTTCAACTATTTTTAAAACTTACTTTGCATGCATAGTCAAATATATAGACCTACTTAATTGATAGTTTTGATGTTCTCTAAAATATCCACAAATATTAATCTTTGTAGATGTACATATATATATTTTTTAAAAACCTCAAGCATCATAGAATGATAAATGTAAGTTATCTTTAAACAATATAAATGTGTGGTTTCAAATTAAGATACATGAAATTAATAGCATACATACAACGCACACCTAATGAAGGATGTCTTTCATACCCAATTAAGGATACTTTACACCAATCAAACCAAGGATCTATGTATGCCCAATACCCTAGTATAAGACAATAGACCCTTGCTTAACGTATAACATATCAAATATCAACAAACCAATACTAGCCCCTAAGCAGGACTCTTGGCTCCATCAAATCGTTTATAGAGCAGCATTAGGGAGCAAGAAACATGTAAATTACCTATGCAGCTCAAATACAAACAAGCTCAAGTGACTCCAAGTTTGTCCCTAAATCTCCACATGTATTAGCTACGAACCACACTCTACCCATAATTCAAATAACTAAGGACTAGTGGCTCAGTAGCCTTAGGCAAACCTATAAGGAAATAAGTTCGTCCCTAAAATATGGACCTTCTTCTCAAAAGGACCCCCCTAGCCAACCGGAAGTTCTAAACACTCCAAATCTTTCCCAAAAAGCTAAAAAATGCGCCTAATCATCCGCTCTATATAGTGCTGACATAGCCCTCCGGGCTTTAGAGTTTGTCCAACAAGACCACCGGGTAACACTAAAGCTCGACAAGTTTACATGCAGATTAGGTTTAAGCCGTTCATTGCAAAAGTTGTTTAAATATAGATGTGATCGCAACATAAATTATGTTATTAACGTGTTCACGCATTTGTGAACACGTTAATGAAATCCTTGGAGATGCCTTCCCCCCCCTCCCCCCAAAAAAATAAAATAAAACAAATTACGCAAGCCTTAGGTTATGCCCCTCTGCTCGCACGATGCATCGCCCTCTGCCCCATCGCATCTACCCCCACCGTCGCTGCTTGCGCTGAGCGTCCTCACCTGCTCCCACAGTGCCCATTGCTTACGTCAGAGAGAAAGGGCTCCCTCAGCCATCTACCCTTGATGGCGGGGGGGGGAGAGAGAGAGAGAGAGAGAGAGAGAGAGAGAGATGAAATGAAATGTTATATTAACGTCTTCAAAAGGCCAAAATGGCCTATGAGACCAAAAAAGTTACAATTGGTGAATCTGATACCATGTCTGAGTACGAAAATTACAAAGGTACAAAGAACTAACACTACGACGCTAAGGAGAAAGAAAATGGGGGGGGAGGGGGGGGGGGGGGGGGGGGGGTTGTGGGTTCAGATGAAATTTCTCATTGGTCGCTGTCGGATCTCATCGACCTCCTCCATGGTCAGTACTCTAGTAGGGCATCTTGCATGTCGAGCTAGAGTGATTTGTATCTTTTATTGCAGCCTTCGTCTGTAGAGAGACCCCCTGAGGTCGTCCCCCTGAGGTCATGGACGTCTGGATTTGCCAATTTTCGTGGCTCGATCAAGTAGTGTACCTCTAGTATGAGTAGGCTCCAAGATTTGTTGTAATGACTGCTCCGTTGGCTCTCCTGTAGAGCTGGTGTAAAGAAATCTGTGATTCGTCTCTGAGACTGTCTTTCCTCTGATGTTCTCAGCAAGCTCTCCCTAAGTTTGTGCAGCTCTAGTAGGAACAATCCGAGACACCTCAGATCCTTGTATCTCATGACTCTAGAAAAAGGTCCAAACCCATCTCTGAACAGGCAGTGGAAGCGATCGCGTATCTCATAGTATGTCGGGAAGTGACATGTGTAGTGCAGCTCTATCTCTGGCTCTAAGTTGCATAGGTGACATATCCTAGCTCCTGCCGGCACCCCTCAAAATCGGCCAGTCTCAATTTGGAGCTGATGTGAGGATGTGCGTATCTGTCCAATAGTGCATCTTATCCCATGAGATAAGTGTGTGTCCATGTATGCAGGCCTAGTCACAAAGCCGTCCTCCGTGAGTTGGAGAAGATGCTCTCTGTAGAAGGCCATCTTTGTGCCCAACTCCTGTGTTGGTTGTATCCATGTGCTTTTGGTATTTAGATGAATCAAATCCCGATGTATGAGTCAGGTGATCTCTGTCTGTGTGAGAGACACGGAGGGTGCATCCAGATAGTATTGAAGCGGAGGTAATCTATCCATCTTGAGACCATGCAACTGAAACCATGCCGTCATCTGTCCATACCAACATGCTGTATCTCCTTGTAGAGCTAGTTGTCGAGATGACTCCAAGGCAAGCTGAGTGTATCTGTCCCTGGGGAGATCCCATAGACCGTGCATAAAAGAAACTGATCTTCTGAATGCCTCCACCACGAGGGGGGGGGGGGGGGGGGGGGGCTAGCTTGGATTGAATAATCTCATGTGGTATTGAGGCCTTAGCCTGAATCATCTGAGCGATCATAGAGACCAGAGGCCTCTCCATACATCTCCATCCATCTGTGTTGCCAGATCTCCCATGGCGGTCTATTGAGGGTCCCCATACCTGAACTCCATAGAGCATAGCTAGAGTCACTAAAGTGTCAAAAAGCCAAAGCTTTGTTCACGGTTCCTAAAATTGAACCTGCAAATACATCCTCTCCGGTCCTCCCAAAGCTGCATATGCTCTTGTTAGTCTAGTCTCTGATGCTCTCCTTAGTGAAAACACCAGTCCACCGAGACTACCCCAAGATAAGTATATGTATCTGTGTACTCCATAGTCTCCTGGCCATACATAAATGTGGGTGCCGACCTCCTGACCCACTGTGGTGTGGTGTTGAACACCATAACCTTGGTTTTCCCCAGATTAACAGAAAATCCACTGTCACGAGCAAATGTATGCAGAGCATCCAAGTGACGCTGCATCCCCTCTGGTGAGTCAGAGATCAACACGATATCATCAGCATATAGTAACAGCAGAATCCATGTCCCTGCTAGTTGGGCCCCCCTGACGCTCTACATAGTCCGAAAACTCATCCACATACATCCCAAAAAGAGTCGGGGATAGGGGGCATCCTTGCTTTACTCCAATATTGGAGAGGACCATGTCCGACATTCCCTTAGTGGTGCGTATCCACCGCATCACTGTCCTGTATAGAGCCAGAATCCCCCAAATCAACTCTGTAGGCACACCCATGTCCTGTAATCTGCGTATGAGTCTGGCTCTCAGCACTGTGTCGAAAGCTTTGCGGAAATCCACAAAGCACCAATAGATCTTCTTGCCATGGTGTCTACCCTCCTCAATAATAGCTCTGAGTGTTAGAATCTGGTCAAGAGTGGAGAAACCTCTCCTAAAACCTGCTTGCCCTGGTGCTCTTATGCCCTCTTGCTCTGCCCATCTACTCAGCTCTTGTTCAAGAATGGATGCATACAGCCTAGCTAATGTGTGCCCATCCATGATGGTGCGATAATTCCCGGGAATCATGGGATCTTCTGACTTAAAAATAGGCACAATCGTGGACATACTCCAAGTCTCAGGGAAGCCTTCGTACATGGCTCGATTAAACATCATAGCCAGGAGCTCTGCGAGCATATCCCTGGCATGGATGAAGTGCTCTGCTACCAGACCATCATGATCATGTGTTCTCCTTGTCTTCATCCTGTCAATAGCTTTCCTTACCCTCTCGGCAGTAAAGAAAGAACATGTCTCCGGGCATGTCTCTAGTGGGTCCGGTAGAGGTGGTTGTCATGGTGCTGTGTAGAGAGATGTGGCATATTCCCCCCATGTCTCGGTGGAGGTGACCGCTGGTGGTGGTGAATGTTCATGGAATAGCCTCCATGCTTCACCCGAGTCCTGACTTATAAATAACTGATACAGATCTTGCTCTAGCTGAGATAGATAAGCCCTTTTCTTTCGTCGCACTAGGCGGCGAAAGATAATCCGTGACTGTCTATGTGTGGTAATACCCATGAGCACTTCCCTCTGTAATTTGATCCTCATCTCTCTACACTCCTCATCATACCAACTGTTCTGGGGCATTTTTCCAGATCGTCTCCATGTAGGCTGGTTGTGGGGGTATGCTTCGGATGCTGCATCATGGAGCGTCTCTGTCAGTATCTGAGTGAGCTCATCTAGTGGCCGTCCTGGCTCTTGGCTGCATAGCTTCCTTTATATCTCATCCATATACACAGAGTCCGTCTCCCTCATGAAGGTATACCGGATGTGTGTAGGGACCTCTCCTAATGGAGCTATGCTGAATTGAAACGTCAGGGTGAAGGACAAGATAGCATGATCAACTGCTACTCCAACTGGCCTAGTGCCCACCATGAAATCTTGAAAGAATGGAATGAGACCTGGGTGGGCCATAACATAATCCACTGTGATGGCACCATGTCGGTGTGGAAAGCAAGTAAAACCTCCAGTTGTCAAAAATCTTTGTAGGCCATTCAAAATGGCCAATCTATGTGCGGTTCCCATATCTGTCAAGTATCTGCCATATTCCGTGTATTCATCATCTTGTGATAATCTGGATAGACCCATCTTTGTATCGTCCAGCTTCCTTCGTCCAGCTCCCTAAGCATTTCCTCGGAAGTATCATAAAATATTGTCTGGTGGTAGGCAGCAGTCCTAGCATTGAAATCCCCTAGTATGATAATGTCACCATCCTTAGAAAACTCCCATATGTCATTATCCAAAATAGCAAAGGGAGATTGCCCCCTAGGTGATGCATATACTGACGTACTAGGAGGAAAGTAACAGATAGCAATGTAGAGGTATCTGCCCGTCTCTGCCCTGAGCCTCACCCACATGTACCTAGCATGCTCATCCCTGCGCGCTATATATATCAATGGCTGCAACTCCTCCCTAAATAAAACCGCCACTCCCCCTGAGCCTCCTCCTCGATGCTCCGATCTGGTCTCTTATCTGCAGGTTGTCTCCCATCTATATCCGCTCACCTGTGGCATGGATTGCCTAGGGGCTTGATGCGTCTCCGAGTAGAAGATGATGTCTCTCCCTGTGAAGCTATCCTCAAAGGCCCCTACATCAAGACAAAGTACCGTTACAATTCCAGGTTTCCATCTTTAGTGTGGTCCCATGGGTCTCGCACCGTCATGGAGACGTCGCTCCAATATCACCACCTTTTCATCTCTGTAAAAAGCAATCTTCCCCTTTTCCCTTGCTGCTCTAATTTTCGGCATTAGTTCTTGCATATGAGCAATCTGCGAGAGGGTGAGGTCATCTCCAAGAAGATGCCAGTCTTCTTTAGAGTCGGTCTCTTCTTCAGGAAATCCTTCTTCGCTTCCATGGATGGGAAGCGGAGAATGAGTGCCCTTTCCTTCGAGGTTTCTCCGTTGCTTCCACTTTTCTTTGTGCCCACTCTCCAAGCCCTCGTATGCGTCTGTGCATTGGCCCCCATCAGAGTCATGAGTTCTTTCACCTCTTCCTCCACATTATCTTGGTCTCTGAAGCCACATATCCTTACGTGTAAGGCCCGCACCCGTCTCCTTTGCTCCTCTTCTAGTGTCAAGTTGATGATGGTTGGTGTGGGGGTGGGGATTATTTCCTTGCCTTTCCCTTTCTTGACGATCTCGATCCATTTTTTGGCCTTTTTTGCTTTTTGTTGGGTCTTTGTGATGACATCTACGCACGAGGTCGTCATTTTTTTTTGCTCCCCACCTTCTTTGATGGCCCGCACTTGTTCTTTAATCGTGTTAAGCTCTTCAATTACTGAGGGTTGAAGCTCTCCCTCTTCGAGGAAATTCTGTGATCGCACCTCTGCAAGCTCTTTCTTGAGTAGTGCGATTTCCTCATCTTGAGCCTTCACGCGATCCTCGAGTGTATTTATCGTGTTTTCCTGTGTTGCCACGCGCATGTCGAGTATGTTGATAGTACCTAGGAGGTGGCGGTTGATCATGCTAATGGACTCGCTCAGTTCTTCTTTGCATTTTTGGATGGCATCCTCCACTGGGTCATCCTTGCCACTCTGCTTCCTCATGGTCGGAAGGCTTGCCCCGAGAGAGGTAGAAAGTCTCCCCGCGGCTAAGGTTTCTCTCTCTCTCTCTCTCTCTCTCTCTCTCTCTCTCTCTCTCTCTCTCTCTCTCTCTCTCTCTCTCTCTCTCTCTCTCTCTCTCTCTCTCTCTCTCTCTCTCTCTCTCTCTCTCTCTCTACGCGGCTAAGTCTCTCTTTCTCTCCTACGCGGCTCACCTCTCCCTCTCTCTCTCTACGCTTGAAAAATCCTCTCTTTCTCTCTCTACGCTTGAAAAAGTCCTCTCTTTCTCTCTCTACGCTTTTCTGTTTCTCTCTCTCTACGGAGGTTTCCCCCCTTCTTTCTCTCTCTACACTAGGTTGGGGAGTTGCGGGGAGAGCGCGAGGGAGAGGGGGCGCAGGGGCATCGGCAGCACAACACGAGCGGGGGGCAGGGGCGAGCAAGAGAAAGAGGGTGCGGGAGCAGCAAGGAACCCAAAAAATTGTTTGGCTTGAGTTTGTGAAGTCAAAAGAAAATGGTAGAGTTCTCTAGACGACAACAGAAAAGGTCAGTTGAACAAGGCTGGCAGTACCAGTACTCAGTTAGCTACCTCGGTACACGGGAGGTACGACCACAGTCATGATTGTGATTTGATGCTTTTTTTGGCTCGAGAGTTTGAAGCCAAAGTCAAAAGTAGGAACTCACAGATAAACAAGGATAATGGCAAGCTTGACAGAGATTACAATAATAAAGATTTGGCCGAGGAGATCGACATGGCACACGTGTCGGTGGCCATAGTGGCCTCGACGTCAGATTTCTAGTCAAATGACAGGTGTCATCACTAGCTTCAGCCAGAGAGAGGCTTGTGAGTGGCAGAGAGGGGCAAGCACTGCTCCCTATAATTAATTTGGACCCTTGTGTTGGAGTTCAATGTTATTGGTGTTTAGACCCGTAGGTCGGAGTTCAATGCACATGCATCTGGCACGGAACTAATCAGGTGTCTAAAACACTATGGATGGGCTAGCCAATCCATTGTTGTTGGTCAGATTATGGACAAGTTGTGTTCCAACAGTTCGTTATCTTGGAGTTTTATATTTTGGACGTGATGTGTTCATAGTTCACGAATGGGGATTATTGGACGTAGTATGGTTTACAGTTCAAAGTTTCTACAAAGGCAACCGATGCTCAAGATGGCAATACTTTCAGGTACAAAGTTGAGGAGAGCAACATTGAGGTGTATCCAGTATCCTGGCCCAGTGCTGGGGTGTCCATGGTAGCTTCTTCATCGACTTGGTCTCATTATTCATGTCCACTATGAGCTGCAAAGAGGGTGTTAAAGTTTTGGCATCTCAAGCGAACTGCCCGATGTGATCCCATTATTTAGTTTGGTTTTTAGGTATTTATTTTACTTAATTGTCAAAGTCTTGGGTAGGGCAATTTACTAGGATTGCTATATAAGCAACCCCTTGCCTCCATTGTATTCACATTCAGTTATTCATTGCCAAGGTTGATTGGTTCAAGAGACTCTCTCTCTCTCTCTCTCTCTCTCTCTCTCTCTCTCTCTCTCTCTCTCTCTCTCTCTCTCTGAGAGAGAGAGAGTTCTATTATCGTCCTTGGAGGTCAAATATGACCTATGGGACCAAATGAACATGTCACGTGGTGTGAGTGGAGGTCATAAGTGACTCTCGATGCTCAAAAATGGATGAAATGAGCGTCACAATAGAGATCCACATCGTGGTTGGGAGAGGAAGGTATGTAGGGAGAGCTCATGGCTGAATATATGGGGAAAAGAGGACCTAATGTGGTCAAAAGATGAGATATCAAGTAGTGTGTACTCACTCTCTTGCACTTGACGAAGGCATAAGGTGCAAAGTTGATGAGACTCCTCGCCAATGCCCCAACGTCCTGTCTCACAGCGTAGAGAATGGGAGCTAAGACGAATGGAGGCAATGGTGCGGATCGCACTCAACGGGATGGGCTCAAGGATGTAGGGATGGGTTCGGTTACCTTGTTCAGAGAAGAAGAGATATTTGTAGTCTGGGGCAATGTGTGTGGTGTACTGGCTGAAGCGAGAAGCTCCGGATTTCTCCCAATCTGTGATACATTGGCGTTGTAAGAAGACCTCATTAACAAGGGAGTCGATCGATGCATCCTTGACCAAGTGACATGCATCCCATCTTCCAAACCATTTCTTGATGTCAAGCATCCACCCCGAACTTAGTAATTTGCTCTTGCATGTCTTTTGGACCTTTTGACATGGACGCCAGGAATAAAAAGAGAGAGCAAGGCACCGAGCGAGAGAATCAATAGAGAGGGAGAGAGAATTGTGAATGCATCTTTGATTTCTTTTCTTTTTTTTGTGGTGGATACATACTAAACGTACATACATACATTATAAACGTAGCTGATTGCATTTGGCAAGAGGCCCTCGCTTTGCATCTGCATATTGGGTGCTGCTTGTAATAAAGCATGTACGACCTGTTAAAAATAAATATGCAGTATTGAAGTTGTTTGAAAAGCGCTGCCACGTGGACGAAGGAGCTGCGAGACTTTTGAATCTCCGTGTATGCTAGCAAAATAACTAGTATGCCTTGATTGCCAAGCTTTGGAGGAGGCAGAGCAAGGCACAAAGTTGGAGAGTGCAGGAGGTATTCATTGTTGTTGTCTTGAGATATTGAAACACATTGTAGCACACACTGAAGGAGGGTGAAGGATGATTGTGAAAGTAGCGACTGGAGGAAGAAAGGGGAGGTTGCAGGAAGACAAGGAATTTGTTGATGTTTTACCGAAATGAATTGTGATATGCAAAGTAGAGAAGTTATTGAGAAGCAATAGCAAGGAATACTGTTAATTTGTGTTGAAGGCAAGGTGCAACATTGGTACATGTATAAGTTTGTTGGAAAATATATAAGTTGTTGCTACATGGTTTGTTTCTTATTTTTGGTTTTTTGATAGAAGTTGTTGCTACATGGTTTGTTTCTTATTTTTGGTTTTTTTGATAGAAGTTGTTGCTACATGGTGTGTTTTATTTTTGGTTTTTTTATAGAAGCATATAGGAGGTGAGAAAAGAGCCATGGGGATATGTGACCTCAGTAACTGGGAGGCATGGAAAATAAAATTTGAATTTCTCTTGAATTTGGAAGAGGAATATGAGCTTGGAAAATTGTTGATAAATGGTATTGTGGTGGCGTAGTTGCTTGGTGTAATGGATTGTCCATTTCTCTTGATGTTATTGCAAGACTTCTAGGTAATGTGGACGGGCCAGTATGTTCATAAGTCATTGAGCGATAGTATATGTAGCTGTTGAACCTTTAAATTTGAAAGTTGAATGATGTTGTTGTAGAAAAATACAGAACACAACTTAAAAATTCTCACACATAATAGAGAAAAGGACTCTTGAGAAGTAGTTTAATACACAAGAGAGACATGAATGAGAGATATTACCCTAGAACAAAGATTGAATTTCATTGCACGCTATATCTTTCTATGATGTTTTAAGTAATAGTATTTCTTACAGTTTGGGGGATGTCCCTTCAAATTATTGTATCCTTGGTGGAAGTTGCATCTTGAGTAATTATCTCTTGTGCTTCTAGTGCAATAGCAGTGCTCCTATCATGTGTATTGTGCAGTACACAAAACTCAAAGTTTTGAGATAACGGTGAAAGGGATGACACATCATGTCTCATCCGTTTTGGTGGATTTGTCATGTGCACCCTTTTTCCTAGCTTAAAAATCGGATGTCATGCGTATATAAACACGGTTATTGATTTTGCATCTAATAGAGTATACTATGTAGCTCTCTTTGTCTGTCGTTGTCTTTTGGGAGTTAGAGCGATGTCAGAACGGGCTGCTTCATCTCGTGAAGTTGTTATATTGTTGGGGAGCTCCTTGTTGGTATCAATGTCGTTGTCTTGTACTACAGTGGTGTGTTCAGTTAGTATTTAATTACATAATTATATTCTTAAAGGGGTACAAAAGCTCACCATATAGCGATAAATGGGTCGGTCATCTGCCCAAACTGGGCATCAAAAAGGTCTCTATTAAAATGCCATGTGAATTTCTCATCAGTTAAGATTGCTCTCTCATTCCCTTTGAATTCGTTTCCAAACTCTTTAACCATGTTTGAAAGTGTTGATGTTCGAAAATGACATGCTAGATGGGGTGGCCTCTACACCACACATAGCTTGAACTTCCCCAAGCATCATCTCAAGGTAAGAGTTATCCTATAGCTATAGAGGGGCACCACCTAGCATAAGTGCGGCTAGGACGCAAACATAGATGACCTAGTTTGGCAGGAATAAGGTGCCATCTAGGTAACAAACATAGAATGATGATATAGCAAACATCCAGGTATAGAAAATGCCTAGTCAACAATCAGGAATGTGTGTATGAGAGAGGTATGTGACAAGGTCAGAATGAAGCATGACTGATTGGTGATGGCGCACGTGATGAAGCACAAGCAGAGTGATATACAAGGGCAAAATCATCCCATTGATATGGGGAGAACGAAACTAAGGAGAGGAGAGAATGGACCCAAACATCATGATAGAATTGCACACTTTTATTGATGAGATGATGATACTTACAAAACAACCGTCTTGGCTATTACCAACCATTTTTTCTGCTCCTGACACCGGGGACATACGATGGAATGTGAGCGCCGTATGGTGCAAGGCGAACTTTGGAGTTAGCGGTGTTAGCACATTAGCAGGAGGTTAGTTGACGGAAACATAAATGTTAGGTAAAGGCGGTGTGCCTCACCGTGCTTTGCCCGTGTCCGTCGGCCAGTATCCGGCTACCCACATTTATCTCCTTATTCTTTATACATACAAAGAATAAGGAGCTCTCACTCACATTCTCACATGGTGCTCACACAGTGAGATATGGGAGCTCCACCCACATCATGTGTCGTTCTCTCTCTCTTTCTCTCTCCCCTTCACACTCTCTGCGCACGCGTACCACATCCGCGCACTCACAATTGGTATCAGAACCATGGTGACCGCGGAGAGCACGACGGCTTTGAGAGCTTCGAGGCGATAGCTCCCTCGCTCACGACAGTGGAGAGATTAAGAAACCTTGGAAGCTTTGTGAGAATGCAATGGGAGCTTGTGATCTCAGTTGAGACTGATGTATGCTCTTGTGGAAGCTCAGAAAGGAGTGTGGAAGATTGTGTGTAAGTGAAGATGTTGTCCTAAAAACTATGTGCGCAGCAGCACTGTTTTCAGATTCGTTTTTCTCCCTGTAGAATGCAAATCTGAGAATTTTGTCCTCCAGACCCATCCTTTTCAACATGGTCTACAACTTTGCAGAAGAAATTTATTGCAAATTCCTCACTGTTTTGCTGATATTCAGCTCAGACTGACTGTATACAAAAATTGCAGGTTTTTTTGTTTTCGCATAGTGTGCAAGTTTGATGCACTTTTGGAAGCACGGCAGGTGCTCAAAGTTAGGTGCATAAATTCTGAGCTGAAGATGCAATTTCAGCTTGTGCAGAGCTTGTGGTTTGAGGGTTTTTGGTAGATCTGGGCAACAAGTACGGAAGCGTTTACACACCACTGAAGCGGTCTCTTGAGAGACACGGTTTTTGGAGCACACAGGTGGAAGTTCTTTCATTGGTTTTCACAGTATACTTTGGCACTGATTTTGTGCTTGGATTCATGGTCTTTGCGGATGGTTTGCATATGGTTATGGCGCATGGTTGATGCCCATTATACATGCATTTTGGCGAGCACTTTCAAGTGCCGGTGAGCTCTCTTGAGAGCATTGTTTTTGCATTGATCAAGTTTTCGGATTGCAACTCTTTTGGAACTTGCTTATGCGTGGTCACTCCGTTGATGTACGTTGAGTGCGGATTGCCATTGTATGTGAAAATGTGGAGCCATTTTGGCATTTCTACTCATTGGCATTGAGTAGTGTTATGATTTATGGTAGAGATTGTACTTGAGTTTTTGCTCAGTTTTCAGGGGAAACTCTGCCGGATTTTTTCCAGATTCTCGCCATAGTTTGTGATCGAGTGTTTACTCTCACTTTGATAGGTTTTGTCAGTTTGGACACAGTTTTGTGTTTTTGTATCCACTCTCGTAAGAGTGAGGATTTGTGTATCCTTCTTCGCTTGAGACAGTGGTTTGCTCTCAAGTGGGAGAGTCTTGTGATCTCGAGCATTGTTTGCCACAGTTTTGGCATGGAGATGCTTCAGGTTAGAGGCGGTTCTCGTTCACGATCGTGACTGACATGTTGGCACTGCAGCCATGATGGGCATATTAGCGTCGTTGCTTCAGGCGTATGAGGCAACGAAAGAGACAGATGCATGGTGCTACTATGAGGACAGATGCTAGAGAGTATGCATGTAACGGGCATGTCACTTTTGAGTCTAGTTTGCCTTCAGACTACTTTGTGTCTTGGGATAGCACATTGTCTACGCGTTTTCTACTAGACGAGCATGCAGTTTTTCACGTGACGCCATGTCGTGATTTGTTTTTCTCTTTCTCTAGTGGGAGACTTGGTTGTGTGCAGTTTGCTGATGGTTCAGCATATGACATAGAGGGTGCTGGAGATGTATGCATGTCTTTACCTAGCGGTGCATTGCTTACGCTACGAGATGTACGTTATGTACCAAGACTCAGCCAGAGTCTCATTTCAGTGCCTCAGTTGGGTTGCAGAGTAGTGGACATTGTGTACTGCTTGGAGAGCGGTCATTTCAGATGCATAGGGGATCACTGGTGATAGCCAGAGGTGGTAGGAGTGGTCTGGTATACCCTTTTCATATTTCTGACACACGAGGCGGTGTAGTCTCTTTGTATTTGCAGCCATGTTTGGAGCGAGAGACGAGACGTGTCTCTTTTGCGAATGTGCTGCATGGAGAGCAGGTTGTGCATTTGTCTTGTGGTGATATTCACACAGAAAGTGGTATCTCTAGGAATGCACAGCTTTGTCAGTCATCAGTTGAGGTGACATCAGTTGAGCCAGAGACCGATGCATTGTTCTATGATGAGTCTGATACGTTTGAGGGCGACAATGTCCTTTAGACAGCTGTGTGTGATTGCAGTGGTGCTGATTTTTTGGTTTTGCAGTCATTCTCAGCGGACATGCCTTTGCCAGATGATGTTGACATGGTGATGCATAGTCAGGTGGTTCCTGATGAGGATGCATATGGCACTGAGGTTGCTGACAGGGATAGGTTGGCACATATAGTGCATGTTTTGTCAACTTTTGGGTCTCTCATGTCTGACCTTTGGTTTCGAGACCTAATCTTGCTTATGCGGTTGGTGCATTTGCAGTGGGAGTTTTCAGTCGTGCGATGACTAACACTAGCATTGTGCATTGTGGAGCCATGCAGGTCGTCACTCGATACCTGCATCATGAGTGTCATTGTAGCTCTAGCCCTAGTGGTATGCATGTTGCATCTACACTAGAGCATGTTTGGAGTGAGCCAGTGGGCATAGGTTGAGAGTCGTCTTCTCTCACCTCTTGTATATACTAGTTGTAGGATAGTCTTCTCGCCACTTATCGGCACACAGCCTTTAGTGGGAGAATGTTAGGTAAAGGTAGTGTGCCTCACCGTGCTTCGCCCGTGTCCGCCGGCCAGTGTCTGGCTACCCACATTTATCTCCTTATTCTTTATACATACAAAGAATAAGGAGCTCTCACTCACATTCTCACATGGTGCTCACACAGTGAGATTTGGGAGCTCCACCCCCACATCCTGTGTCATTCTCTCTCTCTTTCTCTCTCCCCTTTGCACTCTCTGCGCACGCGCACCGCATCCGCACACTCACAATCAAGACGATGCAACCGTCGGTGACATCAATCACTAGCATCGAGAGTGGCCTGGGGTAGCATGGTGTCGGTGCATTCAATCCTAGCGTGCTCATGTTGCCTTGCGGGGTGATAGTGAGTGCCTTATGTGCATGGAGTGGTCATGACTAGTAAATCAACCATGGTGTGGGTGGAGATTGGTGGCGGTGGTGATGTTGCCAATGCTAAAATTCCCATGCTTGCAACAAGCATAGCACTATGAGCTCCCTAGCTTGGGAGATGCATTATGTGCTTAGTGATGTATGGAATGTAGAGTGCATGGAGCCTGGGTGGTGCCTCTAGTGTGTTCTTCCCTTTGTGCTTAGTGGAGGCCTCTTTATATAGGCCTGAGAGGTGGTCCTTACCTAATGGTCCTTGCAAATATCCACTGGTCACTGTAGAGAGTCTAGATGCCTCTCCAGTAAGAGAGATAGAAAGGGAGAGAAGGTAGAGATAGAGAGAAGGGAGATAAAAGTGGGGTGGGAAGTTTTTTACAATCCACTAGTCATTGGCTAGGTTATTAGAGAAGAGTGGTGATCGGGGCATTTACAATGGGTGTTGTTGATGGTTTGGGTGGCCGATGTGAGGTTAATGTTGCCAGAACTAGTGTTTTGATGATGTCAAGATGCTGCACGTCACCGGCCGGGGCATGCCTTTGATGTCAATCTTCTATTTGATGCTGCTTCCGCATGCTTTTGGTCATCTTCTTCTTTTGTTGATGGTGTGGTGCTCGTTTCCTTTGCATTACGTGTTTGTGCATATGTGCTTATGCGTGCATGTATGTACGTGTTGTGTGTGCACAAAGTGTGTGTTTATAGTATATAGGTGTGGAAAACCGAGGGAGTGTATGTGGGCGTGTATATGAGATTGTGTGTGTGTATGTATGTGGATGGATGCGCCTGCAAGTGTGTGTGGGAACGAGAGTGAGAGAGATTATTATTTTTATATTTTTCATCTTCCTAGCCGACTACAGAGAACAAGGGAGAGAGAGCATGAGTGAGGAGAGTAAGAGTGGGAGGGAGAGGGTGAGAGGGGCTGGGGAGTGTGTGTGTGTGTGTGTGTGTGTGTGTGTGTGTGTAGGGGTGAGTGTGTGTGTGTGGTGGGTGTTGAGAGAGAGGGAGGCTTCTACTTGCGCCCGCATGGGCTATTGCCGACACAGACTTGGAGAGAGAGAGAGAGCGCAGTCAACGGGAGAAAAAGGGAGAGAGGGAGTGTTGTTGGCGAGGGTGAGGGAGAGCGTGAGGCTGAGGGAAGGGGTGAGGGGGTGGCGATGGTGGCCGTGAGGAGTGTGTCCATGCATGCCCCCCCCCCCCCCCCCCCCCCCCATCCGGGTGACGACACACACACAGAGAGAGAGAGAGAGAGAGAGAGAGAGAGAGAGAGAGAGACAGAGAGAGAATGAGATATATTATATTTGTTTTGTTGTTTTCATGCGCCCTATGGGCTTGCCTACACAGAGAACGAGAGAGGGAGAGAGAGCGTGAGAGATAGAGAGGGAGTGAGGGGGTGTGTGAATAATAGATGAGAGGGGGAGAGAGTGTGTGTGTGTAGCTGAGGGAGACGGTGAGAGAGTGGGGTGGCGATAGTGGAGGGGAGAGAGGGGATAATGGAGGAGAGGGAGGGAATGGTGCCAAAGGGAGGCGCGGCATCTCATTGCATGGGCGCCAACAAGGGAGGGGAGGTGGTTTGGCGGCAATAATAATTTTAAAAAAACATTTTTTTGTTGTTTTTTTACCTTTAGCGCCCTGAATGGGGTCGATTCCCGCGGCCTTGGCTCCGAAGACCAGCCATCTTCTCCGTGTGGCCTAGAGGGCAGTGCGGCTAACCCGGTGTCATTAGCCCTCCCTTAAGGTTAGGGCATCTATGCTTCTAACTCATTTGTTTGGTCATAGTCATCAGAGGTGGGGGTTGATGGTGTATCCTCATCAGGAATGTCGATAGGTGGAGTTTGATCAAATCGTAGAAAATAAGGTTTAAGCCGCCAGCCATTGACTCTGGTCTTATGAAGCTTACCATCAACTTCCATGAGCTGGTAACTCCCATTGGCATATTTCTTCCTGATGATGAAAGGGCCTTCCCATCAGAGTAGGAACTTCTTATCTTTGCGTGTGTCGAAGCGATTGTCATAGCGGAGCACCAACATGCCCTTCTTTAAATCTTTGCACCGAAGATGTTGATTAAAACTAAGCCGTCTATGTTCTACCTGTGCCACATAATGATTGATTGCTTCTTTTCTGTCCAGTTATAGTCATTCCAAGTCAAGGATGTGATCTCTCAAATGCATGTTGGGTCATTGAAACTGGCTTGCCATCACTCTGAGACTTGCTAGTTGCACCTCAATGGGTAAGATTGCATCCTTGCCAAATACCAAATGATATGGGGTGAACCCCAAAGATGTGCGGAATGAGGTTGGGTAGGCCCACAAAGCTGGGAGTAAAAACTTATCCCAATCCCCAGGATGATTGTTAACCTGCTTGGTGATAATTTTACAAACCATTCCATTCACTTTTTCAACTAAGCCATTACATTGGGAGTAATATGGTGAGGAGTTCCTCCTTGTAAAGTCTAGTTTTTGCATTAATTCTCCTACCAAGTCTGCTCTGAAACCTGGTCCTCTATCAGAGAGGATTTCTAATGGTGTGCCAAACCTACAACATATGTGCTCATAGACAAACTTAGCTACCTCCATTGTTGTGATCCTAGTTGTGGCTATAGCTTCCGTCCACCTAGTCATATAGTCGACTCCCATGATGATGTAGAAATTCCCTGAGTTGGCCCTAGGCAATGGTCCTATGGCATCTATACCCCATTTTTCAAATGGCCCATATGAAAGGATAGGTGTCTGTGGTTCAGACATGAGTGATATGGTGCCAGCCTTTTGACACAACTTACATGCTTACACCAGTGGTGTGCATCACAATTGAGGCTAGGCCATATAAAACCAGCCTACAAGATTTTCCTACTTGTTATATCTAGGGCAAAGTGACCGCCACAAACACCATCATGACAACTGGCAATTACCCCCGTAATTTCATTAGAGAGAGGGACCTTTCGGAGTACTTGGTCCTTACCCTTGAAATACAAATCGTCATTGATAAGGTGATACCTTGTGGCCTTCCTGGTAAGCCATTGCTTCTGCCCTTTTGTTAGGTCCGGTGGACATTCCCCTTTTTCCAAAAAATGCATTATGTCGAGTAAGCCATTACTACGTTGAAATAGAGGGAGCTTTAGCTTTATAACCCCAACCACCACTTCCTGCAATCTTTCGCTTGCTAAGGCATCGGCTTCATGGTTTTGAGCCCTTGGGATGTGGTGTAAATGAACTGCTTCAAACTTACCCAACAAAGTTTTTACACAACTTAAGTGAGTCCTCAAGCTAGGATTCTTACATGTCCATACTCCATTTACTTGCCTTACCAAAAGTAGAGCATCCCCAAATACATTAAGGCGCTTTACCCCTTATGAGATGCACCATTGTAACCCCTTGGTCAGTGCTGTATACTCAACTTCTTGTTAGAATGTGATTCTAACAAATGGCCAAGCGAAAATACCTTGATACCTTTGTCATCGAAGACCACTATGCCTACAGCTGCTTTATCGGATGCTCGCTTGTAGGTCCGTCAAGTAGAGAGAGTGTGCTCTTTTTACCACTGGTGGCTCTGGAAGTGATTGAATTCCCTACCCTTTAGATTGCTTTATCTTCTTCTCAAAGTTCTGGTAGGTCATGAGTCCCCCCAAGTTTTCCCTTGTGGTGCTTTCCACCTGTACCGTGTAGTCAAATTCTTGCAGACGAACTAGCCACTTAGTAATCCTAGCAGAAACATACATGCGTTGTACCACATAGGGAAACATTCCATCCATGGTTAAGATTAAAATTGCCTAGGCAACAAATATGATCAAAACTTTGTAGTTGCAAATCTAAGAGCTAGGAGTAGGTGTTCCACAAGGTTGAAACCTTTCTATGCTAATGTCATCATTCGAATGGAGAAGTAGATTGGCCTCATGAAAGATGTTGTTGCATCCTCCTGGAGTAGCACATCCCCCAAGGAGTCATCACCCACGCTTGAGGTGACATACAACTCTTTGTCCCACTTAGGCGGTGAGATAGTTGGTAGGGTGGCTAAGACCTCCTTTACCTTGTTGTAGTGATGTTCACTCTCCTCGTCCCATGTGAAAGTTGATCATTGTGTGAGTTGTTGCAGCGATAGCACAAGTTGTGATAGTAGATGTATGAATCTACTCAATTACCTCACCTTTTGTAGAAAAGAGACTAGGTGACGTGCGATTGTTGGTGAAGGTAGTGCAATGAGTGAGGACATCTTACTTGGATCGGCATTGATACCTTTAGCTGAGATTTCATGGCTTAAAAGAATGACTCTACTTTCCCCAATGTGGCACTTGTCTACATTTAATTGCCCTCCTAGGTTTTGCAGCCTTGCTAAACCCTAAGTCACCTTTTCTAAGTGTGAGATGCAAGGGCTATATATACAAAAATCATCAATGAACACTCTTATGGATGTTCCAAAGAACGGTTGAAAGACATATGTGACATATCTCTAGAATGTGGCAGGTGCATTGGTGAGACCAAATGGCATAACTCTATAAGAAAAACAACCCCATGGTGTAATGAAAGTGGTTTCTAGTTGATCTTCAAAGGCTATGCGTATTTGAAAATAGCTGGAATACACGTCACACACTGTGTAGCATTCAAAACCAGCTACTTCATTCATAATTTCATCCAAGAAAGGGAGAGGGAAATGGTCCCTCTTTGTGGCCGCATTTAGTGGTTTGTAGTTGATGCAAACTCTCCACTTACCATTCGTCTTAGGCGTCACCACTACGGGTGACACCCACTTTGAGTTTTCCACATGATAAATGAACCCTGCTTCCAGTAGCTTCCTTACCTTGGCAAGAAGTGCCTTTTCTTGTATGACCCCCCAGCCGTCGTAGTTTTTGCACCACTGGTTTTACCCCTTCCTTCAGCTTAATATGATGCTCCACTACTATAATACCTGTAATTCTTTCATAGTTGCCAATGAAAAGGTCAGGAAATCCCATCAAAATTTGCAAAAATTTATCCTTCTCTTCACTTGTTAATTCCATAGACAACATACTATTCAACCTACCCTCTCCTAGGCCAGGTGATTTATTTTCCTCTCTATTGCTTTGACCTTGTGTGACGGGTCGCCAGTCGTGCTTGCCCTTTGTAGATCCTTCATGATAATGCCCATCACATCGATGGAATTGTTGCTCTCATTGGTGGAGGTGGTCTCTTCCCCAAAAATGGAAGACTCACTAGTGGTTTCATCTGTTGATGTCTCTAGGTCCATTTGTTTCTGCTTGCGGATCCTAATGTCATAGTAGATTGTTTCCTCCTTCTTACTAGTCATGCGTAGAAGAGACCAGTGCCCCAGTCCTGCTTTGCCTTCATGGCCATCAACCATGGCCTTTCCAAGATCAATGGATAACCCCCCCCCTTAGTTGGCATCACAAAAATAGCTACTTCTACCTCAGTGTTGAAGGATTTTACCTTCATGGCACTTACTACACCCGCACATTTTACTTTTGCGTTGTTTTCCATCTTTGCCTTGCATGGAAAAGGCATGTCAACCTTGAGCCCTAGTCGAAGCATCATAGCTTCACTCATCACACAAATTTGTGCACCACCATCAATGTAGGTTTTTCCAACCCTCTTGCCCTTTATGTTGACGTCGACAATTAGAAGGATGTCATCCATGTTGCAACCCGAAATTGCTCCGGCCACCTTTGCTTTGGAGCGCCTTGTACTTACCATTTTGGACCATTTCCGCCTTACCTTTGGTGCGAGATGTAGCAGCTATGGCCATGTAATATTTGGTCCTTGTTTGCCACATCCGATGTTAGATCAAGGGCCTAGAACTCTCCCCTAACTGAAGGTTGGTGATGCCTAATTTCTGTCGTGGCCTTGACGGCATCTTGCTAGTCTCTCCCTTCCTACTTCTCTCATCATCAGCTTCTACAGTTTTCTCCCTCCTAGCTCTCTTTACAGTCATGGCTTCAAATGGTTCTACAAAGGTTAACTTCTCCTTACCTTTATCTTTATCCTTTACTCTGGGTGGATCCACTACTACAACCTTTTCTTTCTCCTCTAATCTTATGATGTTTACAGTGCGATCATGTGGTGATGATGGTGGAAGATGTGGAATGGGTGCTTGTGGTGGTGCATGGGGTGGACGTAGAATTTTTGTTGGTGGGGCTGGTGCTCGGGGTGGAGGTGGAGGTATTCTCTCTCTAGGGGGTGACAGTTGGTTTCTCCTACCTCCTCTATTATAGTGTTGTCGTGGTTTGGGGCAGTAGTATATACCGTGACCATCTTCTCCATAGTTGTAGCAATAATACTCCCTGTTTTGTTGTTGTCCTCTCCCCGGGTCTTGATCTCTCTCTTGATTCCTTCCTTGCTATATCAAGTGGACATACAAATTTTGCAGTTGATCAATAATGTGGGCCAACATATTTTGTTGGGC
Source organism: Adiantum capillus-veneris (assembly GCF_014529385.1). Taxonomy (NCBI): domain Eukaryota; kingdom Viridiplantae; phylum Streptophyta; class Polypodiopsida; order Polypodiales; family Pteridaceae; genus Adiantum; species Adiantum capillus-veneris. The sequence goes on along the minus strand of NC_140951.1, from coordinate 138,663,515 downwards.
ATTTCTTATCCCAGGAACCGGTGGTGATGGAGGAATGGTGGTTGTTGTGGTTGTTGGTCGATGTGATGTTCCCAATTCTGCTGACTCAGTTTCTTTGGCTTTCATCCGCAGCTTCTTGTCCTTAAGGCGAGCAATCTCTATTACTAGCTCGTACGTAGCCGCGAATCTACCCTTCACCTTCTCTTTGAGCAGCAGCCACAAGCCATGCGCGAACCGGTCCCTTTTGAGGAAATTGCTTGTAGCTTCCCATCTTGCCAGTGACTCAACCCACCGTTCCCACAAATCCACAAACTTGGACTCATAGGTGGCATACTCTAAAAGACCCTCCTGCTTCAAGTCTCTCAACTTGTCCCACAGCTTCTCTGAAGTGGTACCTCCCCCAAAGCGCCTCTTAAAAGCAATTTTTAAGAGCTCCCAGTCATCCTTAGTTGCTTGTGGGAGTGTGTTGTACCACGACCTAGCTTCTAGCTTCATGAGATGCTTAAAGATTCTAACCCGGGATTCATCTGTGTCTTTGTTGCTTACTACACATGCTACTTCAAAGTCATCTAAAAAATCTGCTACCAAATCCTCCCCCTTCTTTCCTTTAAATGTTGGAAATACTACACTTTCCATGACTACTGAGAGAGAGAGCTAGAAAGATACACTGCTTAGCTTACAACCAAAAGATTTTTACTTTTTATTTTTTCTCTACAAGGAGGCGTGTATACCCTTTTTATACTAGAACATAGAGTAAAATCTCCAACGGCACATTGCCTTGTACCAAAGGTAGGACAAATGGCTGATCTGATGCCAGAACCTCAAAGAAGCACTCCCCGCCCAACATGGTGTTGATGACGTGCTGATAGTGAGCCTTCCAGTCCAGTATTACCTTGATTAAACATACTCGTATTGAATGTGTGATCTGCCTTGAGGTAGGTTGTACTGATTCATGTGAAGCTTGGAGGTGCTTAGTCACTGTGTCCAAACTTGTGGAAGAGGGTGGTGTCCTTTCTTGAAATAGGCTTAGTAGATCCCTAGTCTCTCTAGTGAGAGTGTGAGCATGTTCTTTCGTTATCTATATTGCAGTATCAGGGATGACTTGGAAACTGACTGTGATAATTACCTTGGTGACTTGAGTTACCCGATTCTCAAAGTAGAATAGTGTTGACTCTCTATTGTGCAAAGCTCCCTCCATCTTGTTGTTGTGGATTGGTCGTAGGTTGCGGACATGGTCTCGACTTTCTCCTCCTTCTCCTTGGCACACGGCCTACGTATATCCACTGAGTCTGACGTGTTGGTTGACTTTCCCACTGCAAATCTAGTACCGTTACGCCTCGCACTCGAGCTTCGATGGAGATGCGAAGTTCGTCCAGTTGTGCTTGGAGCTCTTCTTCTTCTATCGTCCAGTTGCAAACCCTGCTAACCATTCATCCATCCACAAAAGTTTAGGGTTTTCAGTCTTGTAAACTGAAGGGTTTCATGAAAGGATCCTGGTGGGGGCGCTAAGAAAATGATGTTCGAAAATGACATGCCAGATGGGGTGGCCTCTACACCACACATAGCTTGAACTTCCCCAAGCATCATCTCAAGGAGGAGTTATCCTATAACTATAGAGGGGCACAGCTAGCATAAGTGCGGCTAGGACGCATACATAGATGACCTAGTTTGGCAGGAATAAGGTGCCATCTAAGTAATAAACATAGAATGATGATATAGAAAACATCTAGGTATAGAAAATGCCTAGTCAACAATCAGGAGTATGTGTACAAGAGAGGTATGTGACAAGGACAAAATGGAGCATGACTCATTGGTGATGGCGCACGCGATGAAGCACAAGCAGAGTGATATACAAGGGAAGAATTATCCCACGGATATGGGGAGAACAAAACTGAGAGGAAATATGGACCCAAAGATCATGATAGGATTGCACACTTTTATTGATGATGATGATACTTACAAAACGGCCGTCTTGGCTATTACCAACCATTTTTTTGCTCCTGACACCAGGGATACATGATGGAATGTGAGCGCCATATGGTGCATGGCGAACTTTGGAGTTAGCGATGTTAGCACATTAGCGGGAGGTTAGTTGAGGGAAACATCAAGACGATGCAGTTGCCGGTGACGTCAATCATTAGCATCGAGAGTGGCCTGGGGTAGCATGGTGTCGGTGCATTCAATCCTAGCATGCTCATGTTGCCTTGCGGGGTGATAGTGAGTGCCTTATGTGCATGGAGTGGTCATGACTAGTAAATCAACCATGGTGTGGGTGAAGATTGGTGGTGGTGGTGATGTTGCCAATGCTAAAACGCCCATGCTTGCAACAAGCATAACACCATGAGCTCCCTAGCTTGGGAGGTGCATTATGTGCTTAGTGGGGTATGGAATGTAGAGTGCTTGGAGCCTGGGTGGTGCCTCTAGTATGTTCTTCCCTTTGTGCTTAGTGGAGGCCTCTTTATATAGGCCTGAGAGGTGGTGCTTACCTAATAGTCCTTGCAAATATCCACTGGTCGCTGTAGAGAGTCTATCGGATGCCTCTCCAGTAAGAGAGATAGAAAGGGAGAGAAGGTAGCGATAGAGAGAAGGGAGGTAAGAAGTGGGATGGAGAGTTTTTTACAATCCACTAGCCGTTGGTTAGGTTATTAGAGAAGAGTGGTTATCGGGGCATTTACAATGGGTGTTGTTGATGGTTCGGGTGGCCAGTGTGAGGTTAATGCTACCAGAACTAGTGTTTTGCTGACGTCGAGATGCTGCACGTCACTTTCGGGGCCGGTCGGGGCATGCCTTCGACATCAATTTTCAATTTGATGTTGCTTCTGCGTGCTTTTGGTCATCTTCTTCTTTTGTTGATGGCGTGGCGCTCGTTTCCTTCGCTTTGCGTGTTTGTGCATGTGTGCTTATGCGTGTGTGTATGTATGTGTTGTGTGTGCGCAAAGCGTGTGTGGGTGTGTGTTTATAGTATATGGGTGTGGAAAACCGAGGGAGTGTATGTGGGTGTGTATATGAGATTGTGTGTGTGTGTGTGTGTGTGTGTGTGTGTGTGTGTGTGTGTATTTGTGTGTGTGTGTGTGTGTATGTATATGGATGGATGCGCCGGCAAGTGTGTGTGGGAACGAGAGTGAGAGAGATTATTATTTTTTATTTTTATTTCCATCTTCCTGGCCGACTACAGAGAGCGAGGGAGAGAGAGCATGAGTGAAGAGAGTAAGAGTGGGAGGGAGAGGGTGAGAGGGGCTGGGGTGTGTGTGTGTGTGTGTGTGTGTGTGTGTGAGTGAGAGAGAGGGAGACTTTTGCTTGCGCCCGCATGGGCTGTTGGCAACACAGACTTGGAGAGGGAGAGAGAGAGAGAGAGAGAGAGAGAGAGAGAGAGAGAGAGAGAGAGAGAGAGAGAGAGAGAGAGAGAGAGAGAGAGTAGTCAACAGGAGAAAAAGGGAGAGAGGGAGTGTTGCGGGTCAGGGTGAGGGAGAGCATGAGGCTGAGAGAAGGGATGAGGGGGTGAAGATGGTGGCAGTGGGGAGTGTGTCCATGCATGCCCCCCCCCCCCCCCCCCCCCCCCATCCGGGTGATGACCGAGGGAGAGAGAGAGAGATAAAGATATTATATTTGTTTTGTTGTTTTCATGCGCCCTATGGGCTTGACTACACAGAGAACGAGACAGGGAGAGAGAGTGTGAGAGATAGAGAGGGAGTGAGGGGATGTGTGAATAATAGATGAGAGGGAGTGTGTGTGTGTAGCTGAGGGAGAGGGTGAGGGAGTGGCGTGGCGATAATGGAGGGAAGAGAGGGGATAATGGAGGAGAGGGAGGAAAGGGTGCCAAAGGGAGGCGCGACGGCTCATTGCACGCGCACGAGCAAGGGAGGGGAGGTGGTTTGGCGGCATTAATAATTTAAAAAAAACATTTTTTGTTGTTTTTTTACCTTATGCTTCTTGAATGGGGTCGATTCCCGCGGCCTTGGCTCCAAAGGCCGGCCATCTTCAGTTTCTCCGGGTGGCCTAGAGGGCAATGCAGTTAACCCGTGTCAGTGCTTGGCTTGCTGTATTCTTGTCGAGGACGACCAATTTATTAAGGGCAATTTTGTAACCGTAGTGAAGCATCTTGATTGCGTAGGTGGTGATTCCAGCAGTCTTTGTGTTTAATATTTCTTGTGCTTCTGTGTCTAGCAATACTTTGTTTGACTCGTATAAATCAATGCCCAAGGATAGCAGTATCTCTTTTTGTAACCATGTTTTAAAAAAAGATAGAGATTACAGAAGCAACCAAATTTCAGGACGGTAATAGAGCCATCTAGCGATGCAGGCATCCAGAGTTGAAGTTGTGTTGTATTGTGGTTTGAATGGGAAGCCGTATTTGCACACTCTAGCTGATCCCATGACTCTGCAACAGTCTTTGCATCTGTGTATTTGTTTTGTGATAACGAGGTTCCGCAACTCGGTGGTGAAGATGTCTTGTGATTCTGTTGGTATGTATGCAACAATCTCATTTGTAACTCGGCACAAATCTTTGTTAGAGATCCACATTATGATATGTGCATGCAATGAGCCCCAATTTTGCACTTCGTAGCGCACCATGTGATGCTCTACATGGCCAAGTATGTTGCTTCCATTGGTGATGTATTTGTTCAAGCTGTGGTGAAATAGCGTTGCACACTCAACAGGGCCATCGTTCCACTTGAAGTCTCGCTTCTAGCCTTGAGCAAGTTTCTCGATTGTGATGACTTCTTGCCATCTTGTTTGGGAAACCTCATCAATAGTGAATGTCAAGAACAGATGTGGTAGTCCCCATGTGTCCACCATTGTTATGAGGTCTCTCAAGTTTCGTTGATGCCATGACGGAGTACCTGGCATTATGGTTGGGAGATTGTATCGAATAATATGCTTTATTGCATCTTGCGTAGATGCAACGGTGTGTGTTTGTTTGTAGCTGTCAATAACCCTTTGCATTACTATTTGTGGAGTTTGCAATCATGATAGCTTGTTTTAATTGTTACATCATGAGCAAATATGGCTTGTCTAATGTGTACACAGAGAAGAAAGTTCCAATCCTCATTCTAATGTAGTCACTAAAGTCGAATTCTCCTTGGTAGTTTCCTTTTCCTATGGGAAAGAGGAAAGGGAATATCCCTGATTCTAATGTGATATCCTCCACTTCAGATCCATGGGCCATAAGTCCATTGTATTGAAAACTGACTATCCGCTCGCTTAGATGAGCGGTATCGCATATTTGTATGGAACCAAACTCGTGTTTGTCTTTTGCAGTAAATGCAATTCTCTTTGTTGTGGTGAACAAATTTTGCAATATGCTAATTTCACATTGTGCCTCTGCTTCATGCATTAGTTCAAATGGATCGTTCTACGAGTGGCCCCTTTAGATATTCTATATAGCTAATGCCGATAGAATACAAATAGATGTTCTTTTGTTTGGCTGCTCAGTGATGCACCGGTACCTTTTGAGAATTGGATTATTCTTTATGTTGTATGCTAGTATTGGTGCTAGTGGCGTGTTTGCAAGTAGCGAAGTTGATCGACACATGTTTTGCTTCATCTACCAACAGATTAGTGGATTGTCGAGTACGACCTTCTATCAAACAGATCTTTTGCAACCGCAGCTGCTGTTTTTGTGACGATGATTGTGACATCGATGACGCTAAGGAGCTACACAATTAGTTGATTTGTGTTTAGGATGGCTTGTATGTAGTCGGGCTGCAAGATGACAATGTTGCTTGTTCTTGGACTTTTTAGGTAGTCAGGACAGCAAGTCCAATTCACTTTAAGATTATGCATTGCAGTTGTTTGCAATAAGGTTGCGTTTGCTAACTTTGTGCGGGTGGTGTTAAGACCATTGTTCTAGATATCACCTCATAGGGTGACGACACATTTTGGCATGTCAAAGAAGGTGTTGCACGTCACCAATATCGACACCCTCAAACTTCGAGGTTGTTGAGTGAACCACTTCAGAGAGCAAGGCTTGCAACCGCGGTTCATCTCGCAAGGTTGTTGTTATCTCGTCCAACATGAGGGCATCCACTAACTAAATGTGTGTGTAATCGCGTTTTCAGCTGCACTGCTTGTTCGAGAAGCATTTTACCTACAAGCGGTGAAATGACGTTATGATGTATTGGCAAGAGCATTTATCACTTTATAGCTCAAAAGTGAAGCTAGATTTTTTGAAGCAATGACAAGTACTGTATTGACAAGGAGGAGGGAATGAAAATCAGCAAATTACTATCTATAATTAAATTTTTCCAGCAACATCAAATATTTGATAAAGCAGTGCAATACGTTTGGTCAAGATCCATGCTCGTAACTTGATAGGGGCCTCCACATACAAGCTAACAGGAAGCGCAATTGTTTCACATCGGATGGCATGCTAAATGTAACAACTAATGGGAATTGTTCTCCTACAATGGTGCCTAACAGAAAGTGGCTCGGTTAAGCACAACGACATGGGGGACCAAACTTTTGATAGCCAATGTTGCAGTACGCAACGCGATCTTTGCAGTGGGTAGGTTACACCATGGAATTCTATAAATAGTTCAACTTTACAGTTTAAAACGGGGGTGTGTATAAAGGAGACTATGACCACAGTGTGTTTGAATGGGAGACAATGACATTTGCAATCGAGAGGATGATTGGCATCGAAGTAATCAGGCTTTTGGAGTGTCATACCGGTCTCTATATCTACTCTACAACAGAAATAAGTTCAATTTTACAGTTTAAGACGGGGGCGTGTACAAATGAGATGATGACCACAGTGTGTGAATGGGAGATGACGACATTTGCAATCGAGAGGACGATGAATGTCGAAGTGATCAAGTTTTTGGAGAGTGATACAGCCCTTCACATCTACCCAACAACAGAAGTAAAATTCACTTTTCTTCTTAGTACCCTTAATTGATATGTACACAACAACGACCTCTAATCTTGCAATGACAAATTCACAATACTGAAAAATATACTAGCAATCAATTGATCCCGGGATTTGCAACAACAACATCGACATAGTATTGCATAATAGATGAGCAACCTTGATCACCAAGGTTGCTCACATAACGATAGAGTTTTAAGGAAATATGTCTTGTTAATAAAAGACAATGCAAAAGTTATGCGTTTATTGAGAACGTGAAATTATTTGTTGCAGTATACCGTGCAACAAAGCAACATGCACGTGCAAAATGCTAGTGTTTTTGGTGCAAACATCGTGCACGGAATGCTAGTGTGTTGTGAAGAAAAAACCATACATAAGTATGGTGTGGAGGTTGCACAATTCTCCACATTGTTTATAATACCGTAAGGAATGTGCCCTTCCCCCGCCACTTTTATCCCCTCCAATGTTGAAGGGGGACTTATGCTTTTCCTCTAGTGTTAGAGGGACTAGTTTTTTAAAAAGAAATAAAAAAAATGACAGCAGTTTGCTACCTTTGCTTTCTTGCATGTGATTCAAGGAACACTTGCAGTTGGCATGAGTCCAATGTTTAGATTCTTGGAGAAGTACACATGCAGCACTGTCGATATGCAGCATAGCAAAAGTTGAAGCAAGGTTTCTAATAAAGAAATTTTAACAGAAATGGCAAGCGATTGTTTAGCTTTGAGATCGTTAGGGATCCAAGACAAGGGGACTCCGACAAATACGGCGAAGTTTTGACAAATGTCCAACATTCATAGTGTAGTGCACCTCTCTCTCTTTATCTCCCTCTCTCTCTCTCTGTCTCCACCACATACACATGCAGAAAAATATTGCTCATCATAGTGAGAGCCACTGAGCTCAGGAGAGCTAGACACTCATGTCTTCCATGGCGACCACAAAGATTAATATAGAACATGAATTAATATACTGAAACAAAAAATTAATATGCACGAACATTGGCTAGTAGTCATTATATTGATGTTCTAGCAAACAAAGAGTCTTCGTGTTTACAACGTAAAAAGCTGACATCTGCTGCAATTAGGGCATCTCTCTCTCTCTCTCTCTCTCTCTACCCCTTTTGCACCTCCTAAAAATGGCGCAAAGCTTTTTGTCTGCTGCCGATCGCGGATTCCCCCCCTCACTTCTGAGCCTCTTCGTCTTCTTCTTAGCTTCCTTTTGCGTTTTGGTTTAGTGCTTCACTTTACTTTTTTTTTTTTAATATATATAACCATGACATTGGCTTAGACAAGGATTGTATTAGTTAGGTCTCATCATAGGTCAATTTAACCTTTTCAAGACGTTTAATATAACATCTAATTGCAAGCTCTCTCTCTCTCTCTCTCTCTCTCTCTCTCTCTCTCTCTCTCTCTCTCTCTCTCTCTCTCTCTCTCTCTCTCTCTCTCTCTCTCTCTCTCTCTCTCTCTCTCTCTCTCTCTCTCTCTCTCTCTCTCCGGTCTGCAGTGAGCCCAGGAAAGAAGGGAGATGATAGCGGGTTAGCAAAGTCATGATGTAACGATACAGCAGCATGTATGCAAAGCATGAAAAAGAAAACAAATGGGTAAAAATTACCTCTGCTCTGCAAGTGCTGCGTCAATTGCATGGAAAAGCAAAAAAACAGGTAAAAATTACCTCTGCTCTGCAAGTGTTGCGTCTCTCTCTCTCTCTCTCTCTCTCTCTCTCTCTCTCTCTCTCTCTCTCTCTCTCTCTCTCTCTCTCTCTCTCTCTCTCTCTCTCTGTGTGTGTGTGTGTGTGTGTGTGTGTGTGTGTGTGTGTGTGTGCGCGCTCTAGGAGTATAACATCGCTGCTATAAGTTGCTAAGATGTTGGCCGCTTTTTTCAATCTCTTTTTTTAAATGTCATTGCTTTGTTCTCTCTCTCTCTCTCTCTCTCTCTCTCTCTACATCCTCATTTAGCAGCACATCATTGCTTTGTTTCTTATTGCTTTGTTCTCTCTCTCTCTCTCTCTCTCTCTCTCTCTCTCTCTCTCTCTCTCTCTCTCTCTCTCTCTCTCTCTCTCTCCATCCTCATTTAGCAGCCCAATCACATGTGTCCACATGGCATGCAATTGACGCAGCACTTGTAGAGCAGAGGTAATTTTTACCCATTTGTTTGCTTTTCCATGCTTTGCATACATGCTGTTGTATCGTTACATCATGACTTTGCTAACAAATGGGTAAAAATTACCTCTGCTCTGCAAGTGCTACGTCAATTGCTGTGTGTGTGTGTGTGTGTGTGTGTGTGTGTGTGTGTGTGTGTGTGTGTGTGTGTGTGTGTGTGTGTGTGTGTGTGTGTGTGCGCGCGCACTAGGCCAGGAGTATAACAGCGCTGCTATAAGTTGCTAAAATGTTGGCCGCTTTTTCCGATCTCTTTTTTTAAATGCCATTGCTTTGTTCTCTCTCTCTCTCTCTCGTATTGCTTTGTTCTCTCTCTCTCTCTCTCTACATCCTCATTAGCAGCACGCCATTGCTTTGCTCTCTCTCTCTCTCTCTCTCTCTCTCTCTCTCTCTCTCTCTCTCTCTCTCTCTCTCTCTCTCTCTCTCTCTCTCTTAAAGAGACGGGCATCTTTCTCGGGGATGATCTCACCCTCTCGCAGATCGCTCATATGCAAGTGATGCCGGAGATTAGAGTGGCAAGGGGAAAGGCAAGATTGCCTTTTACCGAGATGGAAGAGTAGTAATACTAGAACGGCGTTCCACATGACAGCGCGAGACTTATGGGACCACACTCAAAGTGGATGCCTGGAACTGTAATGGATCTATGCGTCTTGATGTGGGTTTTTGAGGATAGCTTTACTGGAAGAGACATCATCTTTTACTCTGAGACACACCAGGCCCCCGGGCAATCCATGCCTCACATCAGTGGATACAGGTGGGAGACAGCCTACAGACAGGAGACATGCTCAGAGCACAGAGGACGGGGCTCGAGGGGAGTGGCAATGTTATTTAGAGAAGATCTACAGCCATTGATACATATAGCCCGTAGGGATGAGCAGGCTAGGTACATGTGGGTGAGACTGAAAGCAGAGACATGCAGATATCTTTACATTGCTATTTGCTACTTTCCCCCGAGTACATCAGTCTATGCATCACCTAGAGGGGAGTCCCCTTTTTCTATTTTGGATGATGACATATGGGACTTCTCTAGAGATGGTGACATTATCATTCTAGGGGACTTCAATGCTAGGACTACCCATCACCAGACAGTGTTTTATGATACTTCAGAGGAGATGCTGAGAGAGCTAGATGTTGTAGAGACGGGCCTATCCAGACTATCACACGATGTGGAATATACTGAGTATGGGCGACACCTGATAGACATGGGCACCGCACATGGATTGGACATCTTGAATGGCCTACAGAGATTTCCTATTGCGGGAGGTTTTACATGCTTCCCACACAGACATGGAGCCAGCACAGTGGACTATGTCATGGCACAGCCGAATCTCATCTCTAGTATCCAGGATCTCACAGTTGGGCCCAGACCGGTCGGAGTGGCAGTGGATCATGCTCTGGTGTCGATGACCATCTCCTTTCAGTTCAGTGTAGCACACAGGCCACGGGTAGCAGCCCCTACTCACTACACCTTCACACGGGAGACGGATTACGTATACATGGACGAGATCTACAGACACCTATGCACTGAGGACCTGAGGCGACCTCTGGAGGAGCTAACTACTATACTGACACAGACACTACACAATGCAGCAGCAGAGGCATACCCACACACCCAGCCTGAGCATGCCTCAGAACAGCTGGTACGATGAGGAGTGCCGCCATACTAGAGCTAGACTTCAGAGGGAGGTGCTTTTGGGGGACGTCACTCCCAGACAGTCACAGATTTGACTTCCAACGCTTGGTGCGGCGGAAGAAGAGGGCTTTTTTGCTCGACTCGAGCAGGATCTATACCAGCTATTCTTGAGTCAGGACTCACGTGAGGCGTGGCGGCTCTTTCATGAGCCCCCCCCCCCCCCCCTGCTATTTCCTCCACAGAGACCTGGGGTCAGTACGCATCATCTTTGTACACAGTACCTGGACAATCGCCCCTTCCCAACCCCCCCGATCCATGCCCACACACATGTGCTTTTTTCACTGCTGAGATGGTGAAGAAAGCCATTGACAAGATGAGGACTGGAAGGGCATATGATCATGATGGCTTAGTCGCTGAGCATTTCGTGCATGCCAAAGACCTGCTAGCAGAGCTTCTAGCAGTTATGTTTAACTGCGCCATGTGTGAGGGTCTACCGGACACTTGGATCCTATCTGCGATTGTACCTATCTTCAAGTCAGGAGACCCCATGGAGCTTGGGAATTATCGCACTATCATGATAGGACACACACTAGCACGGTTATATGCATCCATTCTTGAGCAACAACTAGGTAGATGGGCAGAGAGGGAAGGAATGCGTGCAGCTGGGCAGGCAGGGTTTAGGAGAGGCTTCTCTACTCTTGACCATATCCTGACACTCAGGGCCATCATCGAGGAGGGCAGATCTCATGGGAGGCGGATCTATTGTAGCTTTGTGGATTTCCGCAAAGCTTTTGACACAGTACCCAGAGCTAGATTGATGCGCAGATTACAGGAAATGGGAGTACCCACAGAGCTCATTTGGGGGATCATGGCATTGTAAAGATCAGTAGTAGGGCATCTACGCACCCCTGAGGGACTCTCTACACCGGTTCACTCCACTATTAGGGTGAAGCAGGGTTGCCCGCTCTCTCCTACTCTTTTCGGTATGTATGTGGATGAGGTTTCTGACTACATTGAGAGTGATGGTGATAGACGTGCACAGTTGGCAGGGACATGGATTCCACTTTTGTTATATGCCGATGATATAGTGTTGATCTTCGAATCCCCAGAGGGAATGCAACGTCAATTGGATGCTTTGCATAGGTTTGCCCATGAAAGTGGTTTGTTTGTCAACCTCGGTAAAACCAAGGTTATGGTGTTTAATACCACCCCACAATGGATCAGGAGGTCAGCACCTACATTCACATACGGCCAGGAGACTGTGGAGTACACAGATGCTTACACTTACCAAGCTTGGAGTGGTTTTTAGCGGACCTGCATTCTCACTCAGAAGAGTAGCAGAGACCAGACTGACTAGAGCCCACGCCGCATTGGGTAGACTGGAGAAGACGTGTTCGCAGGTTCAGTTTCAGGAACCCCGGACGAAGCTCTCGCTCTTTGACACTTTGGTGGCTTCAGCATTGCTCTATGGAGCTGAGATATGGGGACCTTCATTAGATCACCACGGGAGACTGGGTCGCACAGATGGATGGGGGAACATGGAGAAACCTCTCGTCTCTATGATCTCGCTGCTCATTAGAGCCAAGGCATCAGTACCACAAGCCATTATCCGAGCAGAGCTAGCGGCCCCCCCACTAGTAGTTGAGGTGCTCACCAGATCAGTCTCCTTCATAAACCGCACATGGGAACTTCCTAGAGACAGATATGCTCGTATTGCACTTGAGTCCTCTCGACGGTTAGCCATGCAAGGAGATACAACATGCTGTTATGGAGAGATGGCATCATGGTTTCAAGCGCATGGGTTCAGCATAGACAGGCTGCCACCATTCCAATACTCATTGGATGCACCATCTCTCACTCTTACACAGTCAGAGATCACCAAGCTCATCCGCCAAGACCTAACCCAGCTAGACACCAGGAGGACATGGATACAGCCAGCACAGGAATTGGGCACGAAGATGGCTTTCTATAGAGACCACCTTCTCCAGCTTACGGAGGATGGTTTTGTGACGAGACCCAGATACATGGACACCCACTTGTCTCATGGGATACGATGTGCTATTGGCCAGTTACGCACATCTTCTCACCAGCTGCGGATTGAGACTGGGAGATACAGCGGAGTACCAGCAGAGGCCAGGACATGCCCCTTGTGTGACATGGAGCCTGAGACAGAGTTGCATTATACATGTCGCTGCCTCGTCTACTACGAGATAAGAGGCCGCTTCCATTGCTTGTTCAGAGAGGGTTTTGGACCACTCTCAAGAGTCATGGGATATGAGGATCAGAGATGCCTAGGTTTGTTCTTGCTCGAGATGCACAGACACACAGACAGCCTGATGAGTGGCAAGGCTAGCCAGTCTCAAAGACGGATCACTGACTTCTTCAGAACAGACACAGGACAACCGCAAGAGCCACTCCCACAGCAGAGCTCCCCCTCGTCTCACACCAGAGGCACACTGATCGACTGAGCGATTGAACTGGGGAAATCCAGGCATCCACGACTGCGGAGGACTACACAGCATCGACGGAGGCTACATCAGAAGATTCGGAGCACTCTAGCCAGGCATGCACGACGCCCGGTCAGACTACTAACCATGGAGGAGATTGATGAGATCATTCAACGACCGATGCTAGATCTCCTTGATTCAGCTAGCTGCTTAGTTCACACCTAGCAGTTTAGGATTCCATAGTATTTTATTTTGTCATTTTGTCATCTTGTTACTCTGACTTTGTATGAGATCCACCACATTGTAACTTTCTGGTCTCATAGGTCACTTTGGCCTTTTTGAAGACGTTAATATAACATTTCATTTCATTTCATTTCTCTCTCTCTCTCTCTATCCTCATTTAGCAGCCCAATCACATCTGGCCACATGACAGAGCTAACCTTGCTCCTTTCACTAAATCGATCTTAGATAATCAAGGTAAAGAATACAATTATTAAACATACGAATACCTCCCGCCTCTTCCCTGCTGCCCCCCGCCTCAAAAGGTCCTGCAGACGGTTCGCCTACTGCCATCGGGGACGAAAGGGAGAGAAGAAGGCTAAATTGCACCGAAATCTTCTAGCAGCAATGAGTGCTGCTGATGGAGTTGGTCGTTATGCTCGATACAAGAGGGCCACGAGTGAATTCTTGGAATGGCTCTCGCATGCTGCTTCACACATACCCAATATCAGTCAATCAACTGGGACCATTAGGGATGCTGCTGCGGCAGTCATCAAAGAGTCGCTGGAGATACCTGCCAGAATTATGGCATCCTTGGAGACAGCAATCCGTTTGAGGAAGGAAACTCATCATTCTTTATTGCTCAAAAGAAGCAATATTCGAATAGATGAAAGCCATTCATATTTCATCAATTTACTGTGCGCTATTCATAGGCAGTTCAAAACAATGATGAGAGCTAAAGAAGAGCCTTCGACATTCCTCAAGAATCGATCAGGTGAGCCTTCGATATGCCTCGAGAATCCATTCGAGCGTCTCCATGTTGGGGATGAGGTCGATATGGTCGAGTCTGAATCTGAACAAGCCAATGATGAAGAGATGTCACTTGATGATTTCAAGGAGGAGAATGTCAAGTTTGAGGTTGATGTGGAGCCGTTCATGGTGATGTGCTTTATCATGGATGTTGAAGAGATAATGCATCAGGTTATAACTTCATGGAAGGAATTCAAGGAGCAAAAGATTACATTTATGGCTGCCACTGCCGTCACAAACTCAGCATTAACTTTGATCACGAAGCTCAGCAGCACGCTTCAGTTGGATTATCCTCACCTAGTCGATTTCGATTCTTTGTTAACCGTTCTCTACATGGATGATGTTGTTGACTTTGTTTTGCAATGCAGCCCAAATCTACCGTACGCAACTGCAATTGATATTGTTACCAAGGCCAGATACTGTACTTTAGAGCGTCTCATCAAGCCCACTGTGAAATATATTCGAAAGAAGGCAAATATTTCTTCTAAGTATATCATAGATCAAATCATCAGTCTATCCGTCCAGAGCCACTTGGACCAGGTGAATCTTATGTTTATAGGATCTCCATATATTGGTGGGCTGAATTCAATCACAAACACACATACAATGTTGACTAAGATGTTTGAGGCTATGAATGAGAATGTATACCTCATTGCTAAGCCTGGGATATTTGGTGCCAAATGGGATGAGAAGAAGCGTTTGGCTATCGGAACCTCTGATCTCTGCGACTTCCTTATGGCAGATGTGCTTCCGCCTTTACTCATTGTCTCCAGTGGCAACCATCCAACACTTGGAGAAAATCAATCTGAAATTTTTTCACTTTTGCCCATGGTCCGAGATTACCAAACCAACAAAGTGGTTTCAATTCCATTTACATTTGCTATGCATACCTTGCTCTCAGTCGTGGTGTCCACGCAAGGTCAAATGTTTATCTCACGAGTAGCGGCTGATTCTGTTGTGAAGATGGCCAATCTGCAGAAGCGCATCGAGCATGACATGGAAATCAATTTCATTGACACACCAGTCAGCAAGAAGAATTTATTGTATTTGCATACATGGATCAATGTCATGAACAATGCCAGCTACCGAATCGTTTTGGAGCCCAAGCAGAGGATGCGTGCTCTATTTAACCCTTGGATGGCTGGCCAACATCTAGCGCTAATGGCTTTAGAAGTGGGCATACATGCAGGGCTTTCGGCTGTAGATAGTATAGCTCAAGCACGTATGGTCCTTCATTTGTATAACGCCTTTCTGATTCTTGGCATCATCAACCATATGCCACTTCTGGATCAACTGATCGATGCCTACTCCAAGTCAGATGCTCTCTTTGTTGGTGGGCGTCCTGTACAAAAAGGACAGTTTCTGAAGGGATTTCTTTTGGCCTGGGGGTACGAAACAAGGTCAGCAGTGAAGATGGCAGCTGCACTGAATAGTGACGTCTCTACAATGAGTTTGTTTCGTCATGACTTCTATCGCAATGCACAAGGTCGTAATCTTCAAGCAGCCGAACCTGAAGATTTTCTCCATACCTATCGCTTAATGGCGCTGAAGGATTTTTCACGGCTCCCACCAGATTCCTTTGCCAATTGCACGACATTGCTCAAAGCAGTGAAACGAACTGTTCAAAGTGAGCGCCATCTTCTCGGGATCAATCTGAACACTCTTGGAAAGACATTTCTCAAGGTCTGGAATGGATTGTTGCAAGAGCTTGAGTTGGACACAGTCGTCAAGGAGCATGTGTCGAAACTGAGGATGGAGCACAAGGAGGTGCTCGACAAGAAAAAAGGCTCTGGATGGCGTGACTCTGAAGAGAATGAGCTTATCTTTTTTCAAACATCTCACCTCTGGAAACTGTTTGTGTTCTGTGATCAGGAAAATCCCACCTCGACGCAGTTGGCTTTCCTCGCCAAGGCAGCTAATGTCATTTCCTCTATCGTGTCACAGCTAACTGAGAAAGAATACTACATATTCAAGGAGTAAAGTTGTTTGTGGATCATCATATGCCATTGTAAAGCACAGTATCTTCGCAAAATGTTCCCAGATTTGGCTCTGCTGTAAAGTATTGCGATGCTTTACTTGAGCTCTGCTGTAAAGTATTGCGATGCTTTACTTGAGCTCAAATTTGACCAGACTCAGGTCACCTGTTGTCCTCTGCAAGATGAACTTAAAGGTAGCCGTATATATATGGTAATTTGCAAATTGCCACCTGGTCTGTTTGTGTTTTTCTGTAGATTTGCGGTATTTGTTCTCACTTTAGTGGTTCCGAAAGAGGGTGATTGGATGACATGACTTTGGCTGATTCCGCTAGTTTTCTGCTTGATTTAGTGATTTCAAAGATTCAGCAGTCAATAGTTTTTATTACAAATTTTGTGTGGCAAGTGTATCATTAGCTGTTTTTATCTGTAGTATGGTACTGACTCCTACTGAGAACATGTTTGACCAGTTTGAACTGCTGTTCAAATCTAATATGTTCCATGATTTATCACATTTAAAATTATTATGTTTGAATGTTGATATGTAGACATTTACAAAATGCCTGTGTAGGGGAAAACAGGGCGGGTGGAGTTTGATGCAACTTCTTTTATTGTTGGACATGAGAGTTAGAAAATTTACATCAATCCAACTACAAGGGCCTCTTCATGTAAATGTCAGGTGAGTGAGCGAGCGTGTGTGCACGTGTGCGTTCTTGGCATGTAATCAATGAGATGTTATAGAGGGAGCTGCTTGCGTTATGCAACCGATTCATTTGAGATTCCAACATGTGCACATCACAATGGTGAATACGTGGTGGGGCAACTATGAAGGTATTTTTTCTTGATTCTTTGGCTTCTTTGCCTAGCTAGCTAGCAGCCATGGTGTTCTTACTGGACACAGGGTCTGTCTTTGTAGTGCTTTAGCTTTTCTTGTATGATGCCTACACATACGTGCACATATTCATGATGCAGGTGTCGTGTTATTCCATGCTCTACAGTTTTTGCCTTAGCACCTTGCCGTCCTCGAGCAGGAGAGCACCAGGTTGAGTTGTATTTACAAGAGCAAGAGCACTTTTGGAACAGCCTGTGCCATCAATAATACATCACCATGTGTGTAGTGGTTGATTACCATAAGCTTATAACTGCCCTTTTCTTTATGGGTGAATGTGGGCCTGCACTTAGCATCTGCTGAAAACAATGCAGAGCTCCAGTGGTGTGGTATTCTTCACTTTATGGTATGGTATGGTATTTTATGGCTTGATCTAGATATCGGACTCTCTGTCGACGTGGTAGGGAGTCCCGCCTACCGGCAACCGGGGTCACGTCTAAAAGGGTTAGACCCCCTCCCCGCCTCCAGGTTTAAATAGGAAATACGTTTGAACAGGGAGCCTGGCATTGACCCCACTCACTATGCTTGAGTGCCAATACATGTATACAATACACATGTATGTACATAGAGATATGTGTGTGTACACCCACCCACCCATAAATATTTATGTGTGTATACACACCCACACACATAAATATATACACGTATGTATGTATCTACATAGAGATGTGCGTGTACACACACCCAACACACATAAATACGTGCACACACACACATAAATATGTGTATGTGTGCGCGCACGAGAGAGTGTGGCATTAAGGGGCAATGACATAGTCTATTGTTGACAAAGGGAGTTGGCCAATGCTAGGAGAATAGGGAGCCAAGAAGGGCTAGCCTCTTACAGCTAGACGTGACTTGGGAAAGGGAAGGTTTCAAAGGTCTCTAAAGCGCTAGGCATCCATGTTGGTGAGCACATAGGTTTGAAGGGAGGTGCAAGTGCTTTGCTTGAAAAACATCAAGAAATTCTTTGTTAAAAGTAGGATGCATGCTACTGTATGTTTAGGCTTTTGTATAGTTTAAACAATCTCACGAGGAAATGCCTTTGTGAATAGATCTGCAAGGTTGTCATGTGTTGGCATATAAGCCAAGCTGATCTCTCCTGCTGAGAGTCTCTTCCTAACATAGTGGTAATGCACTTCAACATAAAATTGGGTTCTTGGCAACTGCCAATGCACTCTGACTGTTAGTATAGATGATGTTGACAGTGTCCTGTCCAACACCTAAATCGGTCATAAGGCGTCTGAGCCATACACACTCAACTGTAGTTGTGAAGATTGTCCTTTACTCAGCCTCACAACTGGAAGTGGCCACAGCAGGTTGCTTCTTGCTCAACCATGATATGCATGAACTGCCGAGCATGAAACAAAAACCACTCGTGGACACTTACGTGTCAAAACAACCAGCCCAATATGAGTTCGAAAAAGCATGTAAATCTAGCGGCAATGATCCCCCCTTGAGATAAAACAAGCCAAGATGCAAAGTGCCACTCAAGTAGCGAAAAATCCCTTTGACAGCCTTCCAATGCTTAGACCTTGGGCTATGCATAAATCTGCTAACGCGTGAGACTGCAAACTGAATATGAGGCGTCGTGTTGCATACATAAATCAGGCAACCAACATCAATTTGGTAAAGAGTGACATCAGTAGGATCACCAGCATCATGAAGACTCAATTTCAAACATGTTTCCATGGTAGTAGCAATAGGTTTGCAGTCCTCAAGTCTAAACTTACATGTAACTTGTTTCACACAAGGCAATACCACCATCACACTGCTTAAAGTGTATGCCCAAACAATGGTGCAACAACCCCAAGTCTTTCATCTTGAAATGAGCATTCAAATTAGCCTTAAATTCAGTAATGTGTCTCGTTGAGTCCAGTGATCAACAAATCATCAATATAAAGAACGACGATGTGAAGTACATCACCCTCACGCTTCACATACAAAGTGCTTTATGTTGGGTTATTACGAAAGCTTCGTTTAACCAAGTGAGTGTGATTTTTCTCGTACCAAGCACGAAGTGTAATGGAAATGGCCTATGAACTTTGAGAGTAACGGAATTATGAAATTAGATAAAGCACTTTTGTGAGATTACTTTGTGCGCATAGTGGTTGAATTTAATTGATGGTAGCAACATAAAAACATGGTACTTAGTTAACTTGGCATGAACAATACTTTTGCAAGAGAGAGAGTTTAGAGAACATGACAACAATTGAGGACCGGATTCATACGGAGCTGGTCCCCCCTCCAATAGGCATTTGTATTATAGTTTCTCCCATCAAGAGAGACTTAGTACAATACAATCTTTGCGTTCCTTGTGACCTTGGTGATGCAATGAAGATGGAAAGCTTCATGCATAACAAGCATAACATAAACTTTGTAGAAAGCATTAACTATCCCAAGGCCTCAAACACCTTCGAAGGTGGAAAAAGCTAGTAGGGAATGAGGGTAGGGAAGAGGAAGAAGAAACATTCCATAGAAGAAAGAATAGTTCCTCACTTATCATCACTCTTCTTGCTAGTATACATGATAGCATAGTAATGAAGATGGAGAAGATGGCAAGCTTAAGCATTGAAGCATGACTCTTGGTTGGATTTGCATTCCATAGCCAAGAGTGTTGGTGTAGGCTCTCACTTCTCACAAGCTTGAAGAAGGAGGTGGAGTTCCTCTACTTTCACCAAGTGAGAATGAATCCACAAAATGTGTATGTGTGTGTGTGTGTATATATACTTCCCAGCACACCCTTGCTTGCTTGGGGCGAGTTCTACCTTTTCCTCATGCCTCAAGCTCATTGGACCCCTCTCCCCCTAGCTAATCACATGTAGCATGCATTTCAAGTACATGGGTAGTCTTTGGACAAGTGTCCTCCTTACCCCTTAGAGAGAGAGAGAGCTTGAAAATATCTAGATATTTGTTGGATGGAACTAAAAGCTCATTGGACCCCTCCTTAGCCCAACCAATAGCATTCAAGCACACCATGTGGCTAAGCATAGGGAGAGTCTGACATGTGTCCCATCTGTCCCTTTAGAAAAGGGGTGCCCTTTGGGTGAGTGGGAGGTTAAGTCAAAGATTCCCCTAACTTTGGGGCTTTCCTCCTCCTTTGTGGTGGGTCTCTTTTTTACTCAATCACCTTACCCTCCCATGCATGGGAAGCTTCTCAAGCACCTTCCTCATTAAGCATGACAAGCACATTAAGCACCTTAGTCATCAAGCACGACAAGCACCTCAAGCTTAGGTCGCGTTCCCACCTCAAACTCAGCCCTAGCTTACCTAAGGTCAAAGGACTTTTAACACTAACCATTATTGAGATGTGACCATCTCTCCCCTTGGTCCCTTGTTGAGATAAGTATAGAAGCACTTATTACAAATTGCTCTTTGGTAGACCGTCTCCTTTTGGACCCCTATTGAGATGCAACCATCTCTCCTTTTGGTCCCCTGTTGAGATAGGTCTAGGAGCACATGTCTCTATTCTAACTCTTGTTCCCATCTATCCTCCCACGTTAAATGATCAGTTTAATATGAGAAAATCATTTGGGTTAGCTAGATATTAGATTTTATGACATGAAGAGATTACTTCAACCCATACAAAGCTTTCTTACATTTGCACACGTTATTTTCTTTCTCTTTAATGACAAAACCAAGAGGCTGCGTTACATAAACTTCCTCAAATATATCACCATTCAAGAAAGCGGTAACAATATCTGATTGCTGTACCTCCCATCCAAAATGAGTTGCCAATGCACATAGAAAATGCACAGTAGTCATACGACAAGTGGGAGCAAAAGTCTCTTCATTATCTATGTCTTTCTATCGTGCATACCCTTTTGCAACAAGTCTAATCAATCTCACCATCTGGATTGCGTTTCAAGTTGTAAACCCACTTCGTACCAATGGCTTTTTTTGCCAGGAGGCAAATCACATATAGTACATGTGTCATTTTCTATAAGTGCATCATATTCTGATTGCATGGCAGCCATCCAATTTTTTGAATTCTGTAAAAGACAGAGGTTCCTCTACATCACATAAGCTAGAAATAGCCAAAGTATAACAATCTGATGCATAAGATGCATGGCGAGAACCTAAACGAGTACGATTAGACAAAGGTGCATCCAATTTACTAACAAAGGTGTTTTTTGTCTGTTGTCAACACCATCATATATTTTCTATCAAAACCTTGTTTTAGGTTGTCAATTGTCAGTTATTGTCGTGTCAAAATTGTACGAGTTATAGACACTGCCACATGAAAAGTGGTAATACCTCCCAAGTTGTCTAGTTGGTTTGAATTCTTGTTGTCTCCACTCTGATTATTGTCCAAGGGAAGTATACACCCCTCGATGTTGTTGTCGGGGGAGGGGGAGGGGGGGGGGGGGGGGGGGGGGGGGGGGGGCTTCTACTCATTGTTTTAGGTGGTTTGTTGAACTTTGCCATGGTTTATACTCAGCCCATTGTTTGTGGTTTGGGCTTGAGAGGGGATTGTTGGGTTTCAAGCCCTGATCATCGTGTTTAACCCATGTGAGAACACCCTATTGTCGAACTGATACACACCACTCTTTATAGTGGAGTTTTTCATGGTAAAAAGGGTGGCTACAAATAGTCAAGTTCTCCTATATATGTAAGAGGTTCCTAATAATAGAACATAGCGTGTTAGTTTTTGTGACTCGTTGAAGTTCTTTGCTCTCCTCTCTCGTTCCCCTTTTTTGTTGCATGTCCTTCCCCTCACCATGGCTCCTCATTGTCGTCATCTCTTATAGCCTAAAACCTAACATTGTTCCTCTCCTTAATCTCCCTTCAATAGGTTTTCTATAGTAGCAAAGATATCTCAATTCAATGGTTGAAACCATGTCAAATATGTTCCTTTCAAGGTCAAGCCGAATCCTTATAATTGGGTATGGAAATCATGCAACTGCTCTGCTCTAAATACTTAGAAAGAGATACATGTGCATGAGGATGTTTTGATCCACCATATTTTTGGTCATGCATTTTGCTACTCGAGATGGTCTCATTTGTCATGGTTCATCTATACGTTTTATCATTTCTAGGTGTCTTATAAAGACCTCTCTCCTTGGTTATTGTCATCTTGGAGGAAATCTTGGAGGCTTCCCGTCTAATATATGCTTTGGTGTTGTTTTTGAAACTCTATTTCCAAATTCTGCTCCTCTTGACTCCATTATGGCAGTATAACTACCTATTTGGCTCGTTGGATTTGGAGGTAGACTCCCTTGAACAGTAGTTCTCGATGTTTGAGATTCCATTGATATTGTAGCTTCAATTTTTGAAACATGGATATATCCTTGAGACTTCTTGGATCCCAATCTTCTTGTAGTTTGTCTTAAATCCTTGCGGATTAGTTTCAAATATCCTTGGTGCGCTCACACTTGGCTATATGTAGTGAGTGAGTAGAGATCAGAGTATTCATATAGGTTTCTAGCTCGATTGGATCGGCAGGTTTGTACTCTCGTCCATACTTATCTACCATTAGAACTTGCACTCCTTGAGCATATGTATACGTGAACACGTAGAGGTTTTTGTGGTCTTTCAACTCTCTAGCATTGGGTTCTACACACTTATAGAGGTTATGTTGATACCCATATATAGGCCCATGTTAGTATAATATGTATTAACTCTCATGGATTTGTTGGTCTTGATGATCTCACATTGGATTTTTTGATCAGAGAGTGTTTCTCCTCTAGGTCCTTACCAACTTTTACTCTCGTGCCAAACATACGTATTTGAGTTGATGGATATAGCGGTTGATATTCAAATGATGAGTTATATTTCCTTGGTCAGTTTGTGTTTGATTTTGATATCTTTTGCTTGTCCAAAATGCCAGTATTCTATATCAAACTGTTTAAGTCCAAATAGAACACTTTTGCTTATCCAAATTCAGATTTGAAAAATCCAATGGACTTCTTATGACTAGGCCTACCTGTGGTATCACCCCTATGTCAGTTGGCTAAATATTTTGGATCGAGATCCAACTTTTGTAAGCTTTTGAGATGAAATTTTACCAAGTGACTGACTACCCACAATGTATAGACGACAATGTAGTTATCTGTGTTTCAATTTTTTCACTTGGCTAGGGTACATGAATCGTGATTTATGTTCTACTAGATTAAGACTTCGAACTTTGGAAGCAGTTAGAAGAGACTCTTTATAGGTTGTTCCCTAAGTTTGTGTTTGATTTGGATGCCAAAATTTCAGCTTGCAATTTTCAAGCTATTCTCCTAGTTTCCTTGATTTGAAGAGGTTTCCACTATTCTCCTAGTTTCCTTGATTTGAAGAGGTTTCCACTATATTATTGAACTCAAAAATTTGGCTCTGGTTTTAGCAAACCCTTGTGTTTCAATGTATACTCAATGTTCCAATTTTTTGATTTGAGGTACATGAATCACGATTCATAATTCTCCACGTGGACTTGATCTCTTGGCAACTTATTGGTGAGATGTGAAGCTCAACATGTACTACTCTTGAATGACTCTCACCAACAATCATCATCATTGGCGTGCCTTCGTGGATACACATATCTTTGCTAGTGATACTATAGTTGGACTACATCGGCTTGGTCTGGCTATCGGAGTGATGGCACACTTATCTATCTAGCTCACTCACTAGCGGTTCACACTAAACCCTTGTATACTTATATGTTGTACCTTCTCTTTTATGTTTTGTAAACTTCTTATCTTGAATAAGTGAAGAAGAAAAAGTAGAAGGTTTTGCCTCCATCTGTGTGTGTGTGTGTGTGTGTGTGCGCGCGCGCGTGCACACACACACACACACACACACACACACAAGTGCACGCGCACTTGCAAGAGCTCAAGAACCTTTCAAAATTTCAAGGATTTGGTTGAAAAAAGATTGGGAAACAAGTAAAGTGCATGAGGTCAGATGGAGGGGGAGAATAATTCTCTAATGGGTTTAATGGTTTTTTGAAAAAGCATGGAATTCAGAGTTAATTTTTATAATGGTATATAGTGCAACAAAGAAGATGTTGTTGAGTGTAAGAACAGGCACATAGCAGAAGTTTCTACAGCATTGATGAATGAGAAGGGCATATATCATTGTTATTGGGTCGAGGTTGTTGCTACAGGTGTCTACATCATGAACAAGATCCCTATTGTTGCAATACATGATATGACACAAGAAGAGAAGTTTTGTGGTGAAAAAATAGATCTATCAGATTTCAAAGTGTTTGGATGTATTTCTCATGTGCATTGTGCCAGATGAGCTTAGAAATAAGTATATAGCGCAGCAAAGAAGATGTTGTTGAGTGGAAGAACAGGCACATAGCAGAAGTTGCTACAGCATTGATGAATGAGAAGGGAATATATCATTGTTATTGGGTCGAGGTTGTTGCTACAGGTGTCTACATCATGAACAAGATCCCTATTGTTGCAATACATGATATGACACAAGAAGAGAAGTTTTGTGGTGAAAAAATAGATCTATCAGATTTCAAAAGTGTTTGGATGTATTTCCATGTGCATGTGCCAGATGAGCTTAGAAATAAGCTTGATTCAAAAGCAAACAAATATGTGTTCATTGTGGATATTCCCTTGAGCAAAAAGGGTATCAATGTTATAATTCTATCGCAGGTAAAGTTAGAGTGAGCAAAGATGTTTTTTATGAAATGGTGAGTTGGTATGTGGATGTGAAGGATGATTTAGGGACTGATGTAAGAGAAAATGTGGCAGTAGAAAATACAGATGCTCATTCATAGGTTTTGGGTGGGCCAAAAGGGTCAGCTAGTGCAAGTTAGGGTGAGAAGCCATGGAGTGACAAGTTGCATGATAGAATGAGTCTTGCTAGCTCATCAAATGTATCAAGAAAAGGGAAAGGAAGAAATTGATGATACCCCTAAGGTGCCAAATTTGAGCGGTGGTCATGAGGATGGTGATAGAAGTGGTTTTATGCAAAGTTTAGATGAGGAGTTTTGCATATCCTCTATGAAAACTCCAGGTACAAGAAAGATGCAAGCAAGAAATAAGGCACTGGAAGTGATTTAGGATCACACAAGTTTGAGAGAGTAAGAAATATTGTGCAGAGATGGACTTATGATAGTTATGTGGCTTGTCAGTGTACATATATAGCAAAGATTACACAAGAAATGGAACCTAACTACTTTGAAGATACTATCAAAGATGTCAAATGGCGGAAAGCTATGGATGAGGAGATGGTTTTCCTTGATACAAATGAAACATGGGAGTTGGTGCTATTACCAAAGGGAAAGAGTGCAATTGGATGCAAATGGGTGTTTAAAATAAAGCACAATTATAATGGTGGTGTGAGTGGCAAGGCTTGTGGCCAAGGGTTATGCACAAATGTATGGTATTGATTATGAGGAGACATTCGGCCTTGTAGCCAAGATAGCCACCGTTCGTGTGTTTATTGTAGTGGCTTCGACTTTAGAATGGGTGTTGAAACAAATGGATGTAAATAATTCTTTCTTGAAGGAAGATGTATATATGATGTAGCCACAAGATTATGTGAATATGAGGCTACATGACCTTGTACGCACGTTAAAGAAAGCACTTTTATGGGATGAAGCAAGCACCTAAAGCTTGGTATGAAAGGATTGTGGCATTCCTTGTTTCTTTGGGTTTTGATATTTCTGATGCAAATCATTCATTATATGTGCCAAAGAATGAAGCAGGACTTGTTGTGATTCGCATTTATGTGGATGAATTGATTGTTGGAGGTGATAATGTGGCGAAAGTAGAGGGTATATAGGCTCTACTTATGCAAGACTTTGAGATGAAAGACTTGGGAGACTTGTGGTATTTCTTGGGTATTGAAATTGTACGCACAGAAGAGGGTGTATGGCTGTCACAAAGACAATATGCTTTGGATATGCTGTAAAAGTGTGGTATGTTTGATTGTATGCCAATTGCAATGCCCTTTGATCTAAATTTGAAGTGGAAATGATGCAAGTCAAGTGCTCGAGAATGCTACCGTGTACAGAAAGATGGTTGGTAGCTCGATCTACTTAACTATCTCATGTCAATTTATACAATCTTTGGAAACCATACTTGAATGTCCTGAGGTGCACATTGCGCTATGTGAGTGCAACTTTGGATAAAGAATCTTTTATAGGGATGATGTTGTGTTGTAGCTTTATGGTTACACAAATGTGGATTGGGTTCGTAGCACATATTATTGTAGGTCTACAAGCGGATTCATGTTTTCACTTGAGAGAGTTGCTATCACATGGAGCAACAAGAAGTAACCTACGGTTATGGTTGCTCTGTCAAGTACAAAGATTGAGTGCACGGATGTTACAGTGGCTGCATGTGAAGTAGCATGGTTGGGATTGCTACTTTAGGACTTTGGAGTACATATACAAAGTCCAATTATCATCTATTGTGACAACCTCAACAACATACAATTGGCTTAAAACCCAATGTTTCATGTGAGGACGACGTGGATTTTGGCAGGCGACATTGACCTTGAGTACGTGACGACGGATAAGCAAGTTGTAGATATCTTCAAGGAGGCCCTTGGAGCACAAAAACTACGGCGTTTTGAGTGATGCTTGGTAAACTAGAGATGGCGTTGAGCTTGAGGGGGAGGATTGAGATGTCAAGAGCAACATGTACTACTCCTAGATGACTCTCACCAACAGTTATCAAGGACTAGATGGTTTTACGACTAAACGAGCTCAAGACACTACGAAACTTTAGGACTATAGGCAAGGACTAGTAAAACATATCTCGACCCTGAAAACCTAATTACAAGATGTACACAAATTGCAATTCATCGTCGATCATGTCTCCAGAACGGGGACAAAAACGGTCTAACAATCTCTCTTAAGGTTTAGAAACAATCTCCTATCAAAAAATTAGCATTAAACCTTGAAAATATCATCAAAGTAGCAGTTGAAGGCTCACAAAGCGTAAACACAAACCTTCACAAAACCGACGATCCATACACTTAAAAGATAGAGCAAGAGGAGAGAAACTCAATGCTTTTGATAGAACTTGAATTGGATTACCGGATTGCAAAATATATCGATCACAAAGTAGCCCTACTTTCTTTTCTACTGGTATGCACAATGAGTTCTCGCAAGTTCCAAAAAACTAGATTTCTCACTTACATTTTGACCTTTATGCTTAGGGCTTCTTAGATTGGTTTTTAAGCTTATTACATTTACAAAACTTACATCTACATCAAAAGTAAGTGAAACAAATCCACTTTTAACATAGTCTGTGGGCTTCACTTATATCCTGAAAAGAATTACAAATTATGACTTTAATAGGGAATTGGTTAGGAGGAGTATTCGTAGTCAGCAGCTCCATAGTATTCCCTAATAATTTTAGCCTCTACAAGGTTCCTCATTCTATGCAGATGTAACCGAGATAGTGAAGTTAAGATAGGAAACTATATCTAGAGAAGCCAATCTAGTAATGCTCCAAATTACCCACTCTTTACATAGTTTAAAAAGTCCAATACAAACTGCAATGTCAAAAAGAGACGCAACAAAAAGTGCCCTTATTGCCCATTTTATCAAAGTCTCAACAAAAGACATGTTGCTCAATCATTTGGTAAAAAAGATTGGAAGTTAACAAAGTTGGCCTTATAGAGTAGGCTCTATGAAGTGCAAAACACTAGTGAGGTCAAAGCTGCACAGCAAAAAGCTCTTTCGAGAAGTGAACAAGATATGCACTACCAAGCTTCGGGGAACCATATCAAGAGAATGCAAACCAATAATACTCCATATAACTCACCTTTTACAGAGTTAAGAGGTCCCAACAAGTATTGCAATGTTTGGAGAGAAGACAGCAAGTAATACCTCTTACCGCCCAAAAATTCAGAGTCTAAACCAAACGACCATGAAAATTTGCTCAATCATTTGGTCATCATGTTTTAAGGGGAGACAAAGTTAACCACATAGTGAATACTCTATGAATTGTTAGAGAGAGAGAGAGAGAGAGAGAGACTCAATTGCACACATCAATCTACAATAAGTATCAACTTTGCTTGTTTTGTAAAATAGTCTTGTTGAATTTTGAGACAACACACCCACAAGCTTGTAAGCACATTGCACACAAGGTTGAGTGAGATCCAATCCAAACTATAAGAATATTTAAAAGCCAAAGGGAACCATAGAAACTTGGCTAAACTATAGACACAACTAACAAAGCACTCTATTTTTAACCTTGGGTTTTATAGACTAAAGGTAAGGCGCAGGGTGTGCCTCCAATGACTTGTCATTTCAAGAAATTGAGAGGGATGTAAGGGGTTGCAATCACAAGCCACGAGATCTCTTTGCAGTAGCAACATCAAGAGTCATTACTCAGCAGGTTGCACCTATGTCATTTTGTTGACGGAACATCGCAAGAAAGCATCACAATATTCAGACCCCATAATAAGAATTAGAATTCTAGAATCCCTTACAATTCACATTTGGTATAAGATCCTCTCATTGACGTGACTTTCAATTAAAGGAAGGTGATTGGGTGCTTCTCAAGTTTGAGAAGGTTAGAATGAGAAAGATGAAGGGTAAGGAGAAGCTTTATCCAAAGCTAAGTATGAGGTACTATGGGGCCTTCCTAGTCTCAAAAAAGATCAATGAGGTCTCCTTTAGACTGAAGTAGCCAAATACTTGAGGATTAGCGATCCTTATCATGAGAGCCTACTACGACCTTCTATGGGACAAGTGCCAGAGGACACGGAGCCAGAGCCTACTACGACCTTCTATGGGACAAGTGCAAGAGGACACAGAGCCAGAGGAGCAACCAGAGGCTTTGCAAGCTCATGTGCACAGGAGCCATGGAAGTATTGCCCATAATGGCAAACCGCATTGCCACACTTGACAACTCATTGAAAAATCTGGCACATGATGGGCGACTTCGGAAGCATAGCCCATTGAGTCGATCATCTTTCCATCGCCGTGCCACATAATGGATGCCTACATCTAAGAATGCGGCCCTACTCATTCAAGAAAGCCAATGTACTATTTTAGAAATACTTTGAAACAGCTGGTTCTCTACGTTTAAGGAATGACCCAAGTAACAGAAAATATCCCATCTTACACAAAATAACACACGTACAAGCCATGAAACTGACAAGATGCATACTTGGCGAGCGTCTATACGCAAAATCAAAGAGAGATAGAGCGGCATGCACACCTCCGAGTCTGAAGTGCTATGCATGCACGTGAAAGAGAAGAGGAGAGGTACAGTGGAGAGAAGAACCTGTCTCTTGAATTTAAAGATTACATCAAAGAGAGCTTTACAAAGAATGGCAGCCAACATAAGAGCAAAGAGGTGACTAGCAAAGAGGTGACTACAGGCACGACATGCTGGTGAAACACAGACCAATTACAGTAAGCGTACATCAGGCTACTCGTTAATATCTATTGAACGCTCCATCTTCCAATATATTTGGTTTCTGTTCCAAGCAGCTTCATGCCAGTAAATCAATATTCTGTTTCTAAGAGACCGTCGATCAAACCAAACTCCATGGCCTGCAAGAAAATGCTGCAAATAATTAGGCGAAACATTGCAGAATAAATTAAGGTCACATATACAAACATATAGTCCATTCTGACCCATGCACACCTCTAGAATTTCCTTCATTAAAAGACAACTTGCACCCCTACAAATCTAAGTTAACACGCCCACATTACCCACTCATGCATACTACCAAAACAGCATATGTGATTGCATAATAGTGGACACTGCATTCAATCAAACCTCAGTCAAGGTCGGCAATCGGGGGGCTGAGCATCTCGGCCGTCAAACCTGCAGGCATTCTCTGCCATAATAGCAGCTGCAACTGACAGATGCCAGCCAGCTCGGCAGCTGTATTTTGGCAGGATGCATACCAAACAGACCACTCCCACTCAGCACTTGGAATGGCCTCAGATTGCGACCACTCAGCAGACAGAATCTGCAATTCAATCATGCATGCAGAAGGCCCCACTTCAGCAGTCGGAATGGCCTCAGAATTCTGTGCATGATTAACACTCCCCCCTCCTGCCAAGCTTGACGGCCAGGAATGGTTCCCCTGCAATACTGCTCCTGGCCTCCGCCACTTGCAGCAGTATTACAGGGAATGGTCACTGACCACTCCCTACCCCTTAAATTGTGAGGGATTCCTCAGGCATGCTTCAAGGGATTGGTATACAGAACTTGCAACAATCTTTGCCACTACTAGCACCACCCATTACTATTAACCTCAACTATTTGCATGCTTTCATAAAGGTGCAGATTTGTGATGCTGCTTCAGTAAGCTTAAATCACAACTAGTACTGCCATTGACAATAGCAAACATGATAAGGTCCCTCAAAAAAGAGCTATAAAAAAATCCAACCTCAGCGGCAGAGAAAAAGTGATCTCTATCTGTAAATCTCTGAACCCTTTCCACTGGTTGGCCAGTAAACGCAGCATACATCTTGTCAATCTTCTGCCCCTCATGAAAGTCACAAAAGTAAAGACGTCTTAGTCATCACCATGCAGTTCCCTTCTAGCAATCCATATTAAAGGCATCCTTGGTCTCACAACCAGAAACTCGAAGAGCGAAAGTTAGTAAAAAAGACCCACATCTCTTGATGCTACCACTTCATTGACCTGCCTTCTTACATCCTCCATAGTTCCCTGAGTGCAAGCAAGCATCGATTAGGTACCACTGTGAGGATACACTGTAAAATGTTAGGAGCTTTACAAACTTATGACGAGGACCACCACGGTCCTGATTTACTGAAATGCTTACAAACAAAAATGCTTTAGGACAAGGTTGTCCACCTTGGAGTTCAGGACAAAATTGACAACCTTGTCCTAGAACAATTTGTTCATCCTAGAATACTGCACAACCTTGTCTTAGAACACTGCACTCCAAAGATTTGACAGCATACAAACAAAATCTGTGATCCATAAAATATCAACAGACCAAAAAGTTCACAAGCAGTAACGTTCCAACAAAAAAGTGTATCAACTAACATACCCCACAACCTCCTTGTGGTTGATGGATCATAATTCGAGCATTTGGCATGGCAAAACGCCTTCCCTTTTCCCCACCTGCTAACAAAAGGGCACCCTGACTTGCTGCAATCCCAAAACAAACTGTTTTTATTTTGGGCTTTATCTGCACACACGAGAAGAAAATCACTGGAATGCCCTAGCTACAGGTAAAGATGTTGTTGTTACTCAGACCAAACATTCTGACATAGAGACATGGAAACAAACTGAAATGGACACGGAATAGACCCTCACAAATTCCTTAGTTATTCCCACAAAGAAGATAATAATGTTGCTCAGGTCCGCCTATGACAAATAGTGACCAAAGTTAAATCGTTTTGTATTCACAACTGGGCCTTGATCCCTTGACACAACCCACCAATCCTGAAAAAAAATTATATGCTGTACACATACCCCAAAATCTACAGAAAGAGCAATGTCACCACTTCCAAGTTGCTTTCTGAGAAACCTCAGTACCCCTTGAAATTTGGAGATTAAAAATAGGCCAAAATCACTAGAGCTGTAAACATTCTATACATCTTCATAACGTCTGACCTGACAGAACTATAAGAAGGGTCAGAGAAAGACAAACAACGGTACAAAACACGCAACCAGGAGATACACACATACCAATAAAAAATAAAAGTTTGATTTTGAATTATTATTGGAATTTTACTTTTGAGAAAAACAACAACACCCTTTAAAAGAACAAATCCCCATTGAAAAGAGAGGCAAGGTCAATGAGAGAAGCTTACTTGAATGACATTCATTTATCTTCTTAAAGAACTCAATTTTACGGCCATTCAAATAAGGACATGCAACCAACATGCAAAGACTTGATTCCTGACCTCAAGCTCTTACAACAAAGATCATACAAGGCTAAAAAGCAGCAATGTGACCTCATAAAGTCTGACCTTACAAATTATAAGAAAATCTAAAACACTTGCACAAAACACACAATTGAAACATACATATATATTTAGAAGATTCAACCTGGTCATTTTCAGAAACATTTAAACAAAAGAGATAGTGAAGGGTAGTACTTAAATGAAACTCATCTACTTATGAAACTTTTGAAGATTGTTTTCAATTAGTGTGTACATGCTTGCACTAAATTTTACTGCCCTATGCAGGGCTAATACAAAATGTTGAAGCAAGAGAAAATGCAATAGCTAAGAGAAGATTCTTGCATCCCAGAAGCGAGATTTGGTGATACTTGCTGTGAGGCAAATTGACAAGATAGTTTTAGGTTTACTCCCTGACTCCTGTCCTTGGGAGAAACTAGGACGAACTGGACGAATCTAGAGAGACATAGATGAATGCAACATAAACTAAAAAGTGTGACTTTTTGAGGAATGGAATTATGGGTTTTACTCGAGGAGTTGAGGTTCTATTCCTATGCGTAAAAATGAGTCAACCAATAGCTGGGGGCTGTTTTGTGGCTGTCCCCGGCCGGAGTGAGGTAGTTTTCTCATGTCAAGATTTAGTTAGCCATGTTTAGCTCGGGGTTTTGGCTTGGTTCCATGGCCATATAGGCTCTTGTAGGCCTAGGATATATTTTTATCCCAGCCTCTCGTTTTTTTTTCCCCAGGTACTGGTATCCTTTGCCGCCCTTGTTTCCTTTTCCCTAAGGCTTCTCATGCAAAGAAAAAATGGACACGATAAGAGATGAGACAAAATGGGCAAAAAAGGGGACAAAGTCTAGAGACCAAGAACATTGTGTGCAAAAACCTACTTGTAGCCACGGGTGACCAACCAACAACCAAGGGCCCAAACACTAATGAACAAGGCCTAAGGAATTAGCAATAGATATCATTTAGAAGCAATGATAGGTTGTTTCTTGAATTCCTATGATATTGATAGCAAAACAAATCCTCTTCTTACAAATCCCAAGAGCACCGTTTAGTAACTTCACTCAAAAAAAAAAAAGGGAACAATGTATTGGAATGGAATGCAGTCTTTAATATTACCCAGGACATGCAGTCGTAGATTGCCAAAACCGAGTATGTGCTTCCACCTGGACAGTTGATGTACATCTGAGGATTGATCGAAACAAACAATATTATGCAAACCTTCAACACCAGTAACTAATGCATGATGTATGTGATATAAGTCAATGGCTAAGCCGCTCCCCATACATCACAAATGTACCACAAATAATTCCATGCATACTCTTGATAGACAGTTGTAAAAATTTTGAGATACCTACTGAAACAGTCACTCCTTACTGTATATGCATATGCACAAACGGCTCTTGTACAATAAATGAGTTCAAAATAGTACCTGAATTTCCTCATCTTCATTAACCGCAGCTAATGTCATCAGTTGGGATATAGCACGTTGTGCAACCTGTGAATTAACTGGCTGGCCAATAAAGATGATGCGATTTCTAAAAAGGACCGATGATAGATCCATTGGACCGGCTGGTGTAGCCACAGCTGGCATGATTGGTGGAGGTGCTTTTCTGGCCGCCCTAATGCTTTCTCTGGCAATCACCAGATGATCAAATTTTAGCTAGATTGCACCAACTTACAACAGCATCACAAGAACAATGTTTTAGTGAGAATATCTACAATCAACTGGCATCTTCATACACTGCTAAAACAACCATTACAATAAAACCAGTCATATGTTGTACAAATGGAATCTGGATATTTTCACGATTGTAATACAAGTGTTGTGAGACAGACCCACAACTCCAAGAGTGAAAAATTCTTGTCAGGCTTCAGCACCTACCCAATGAAGAAGAGAAGATAGACCAGAAGAGGAATGAAACTGAATATGCAGGCACGAGTAGACTGCTATTAAGTACATAATAATAATTTGACACTAGGTGTTTACACTAGAACCTTGACAACCACACCAACTGCAAACTTCCAAAGCTAAGTCATCAATGATGCTTTTTATGGGCTTTAATTGCTTTTAATAGATAACAATGGCATGTTTGTTTTATCCCATATGGGCTTCAATCTCATGGGATCATCTAAATCTCATTTTGGGTCTCTCTCTCTCTCTCTCTCTCTCTCTCTCTCTCTCTCTCTCTCTCTCTCTCAACCTACAAGCCCTCCCCCCTCGCGTAACCTGCAGGCTCTCCCCCTCGTGCGTAACCTGCAGCCCGCCCATCACGTAACCTGCAGCACACCCCCACCTCCTTTCGCGCGTAACCTGCAGGGGATCAACTCTGCAGGTCGTGCAGGGCTCCTAAGATTCGCAGGTGGCGCAGGGCCTCCAGAGACTGCTCGCTGTCCAACAGTGCTGACTGGGCTATCGCAGCAGAACAAATTACTACAGGGGCAGCAGGGGGCAGAAAATCTGCAGTCACTGGCGCAGGGCAGAGCTGCCGACGAATGTGTAGGACACAGCCCTACAGAAAAAAAAAAAAAAAAAAACAGAAATTGCAAACAGAATTTACAGAAAATTCAAAATTTCAAAAATTGCAGAATTGGCAGTTGCAGAAAGCGGGACTTTGTCTTGACTTGCAGAAACTGCAGAAGTGCAAATGTATGCCGTGTATGCTTAAAGTGGGAGAACATGTATGCATAATGTGGTGCGTGTAGTGTGGTCTCCTACTACCGTCGCAAATTTCCCTCTCGTTTTTTACGGCGACCAAGCATGAGGAAACAGAATGATAAGCTCAACCCCTTAAAGGATGCAGTTCCAAAGTGCAAAGAAGAAATGACCGAAACCATTAACAAGATCAAATGCAACTTATTGGGCACGATAAAAATGCTCTACGAACGTGTGTTGGCCCAAAAAAGTAAGATAACCACACTGGGAGATCGTGTGACGGCCCAAGACGAAGAGATTGCGTCACTCAAGAGGGAGCTCGCTGAGGTACGATCACAAAATACACTTGAAGGAGGAGAATTGCAACCTTCAGTAATAGAAGAGCTCAACACGATCAAAGAGCAAGTGCAAGCCATCAAAGAGGGGGAAGAGCAACACAAAGAAATGACGACCTCTTGGGTGGACGTTATTACAAAGACTCAACAGAAGGCAAAAGAGGCCGAGAAATGGATTGAGGTTGCCAAGAAAGGGAAAAGCAAGGAAACAACAACGTCCACACCCACCATAATTAGTCTGACACTAGAAGAGGAGCGAAGAAGGCGTGTGCGCTCTCTACATGTGAGAATTTGCGGCCTTAAAGACAAAGATAACATGGACGAAGAGGTAAAGGAACTCATGGCTTTGATGGGGGTTCATGAGCCGATGCACTCAAGAGCTTGGAGAGTGGGCAACAAGAAAAATGGGAGCAAGGGGAAAACCTCGAAAGAAAGGGCACTCGTCCTTCATTTTTCCTCCATGAAAGCAAAGGACTTTTTGAAGAAGAGACCAACTCTTAAGAAAACGGGCATCTTTCTCGGGGATGATCTTACCCTCTCACGGATCACTCATATGTAGGAGGTAATGCCAGAGATTAGAGCGGCAAGGAAAAAAGGTAAGATTGCTTTTTACCGAGATGGAAGAGTGGTGATATTGGAGCCACGCTCCACATGACGGTGTGAGACCTGGAATTGTAATTGGATCTATGCATCTTGATGTGGGTGCTTTTGAGGAAAGTTTTAGTGGGAGAGACATCATCTTCTACTCTGAGACACATCAGGCCTCTGGGCAGTCTATGCCTCACATTAGTGGATACAGATGGGAGACCGCCTGTAGACAGGAGACACGATCAGAGCACAGAGGGCGGGGCTCAGGAGTGGCAATGTTATTCAAGGAGGAGTTGCAGCCATTGATACATATAGCTCGCAGGGACGAGCAAGCTAGGTACATGTGGGTGAGATTGAGAGTAGAGACAGACAGATATCTTTACATTGCTATTTGCTACTTTTCCCGAGTACGTCAGTGTATGCACCACCCAGAGGACAGTCCCCCTTTTCTATTTTGGATGATGACATCTGGGAGTCCTCTAGAGATGGTGACATCATCAATGCTAGGACTGACCATCATCAAACAATTTTTTATGATACTTCAGAGGAGATGCTGAGAGAGCTGGATGTTGCAAAGACAAGCCTATCCAGACTATCACAGGATGGGGAACATACTCAATATGGACGACACTTGATAGACATGGGGACTGCACATGGATTGGTCATCTTGAATGGCCTACAGAGATTTCCCGATGCGGGGGGTTTTACATGCTTTCCACACAGACATGGAGCCAGCACAGTGGATTATGTCATGGCACAGCCGAGCCTCATCTCTAGTATCCAGGATCTCACGGTTGGACCCAGACCTGTTGGTGTAGCAGTGGATCATGCTCTTGTGTCGTTGACCATCTCTTTCCAGTTTAGTGTAGCACACATGCCACAGGCAACAGCCCCTACTCGCTACACCTTCACGCCGGAGACAGACTGTGTATACATAGATGGGATCTAGAGACGCCTGTGTACAGAAGAGCTAGGGCGACCTCTGGAGGAGCTTACTGCTATACTCACACAGACATTACATGATGCAGCAGCAGAGGCATACTCACACACCCAACCTGAGCAAAGATGTCGTTCTGGGAGCATGCCCTAGAACAGCTGGTATAATGAGGAATGCCGCGAGACTAGAGCTAGACTTCAAAGGGAGGTGCTTTTGGGGGATATCACTCACAGAGTCACAGATTAACTTCCGGCGCCTAGTGCAG
The DNA here is from genome assembly GCF_014529385.1 of Adiantum capillus-veneris. Lineage (NCBI taxonomy): Eukaryota > Viridiplantae > Streptophyta > Polypodiopsida > Polypodiales > Pteridaceae > Adiantum > Adiantum capillus-veneris. Next base: position 138,626,961 of record NC_140951.1, on the reverse strand, counting down.
CAGGAGAAGAGGGCATTTTTGGCTCGCCTAGAGCAGGACCTATACCAGCTATTCTTGAGTTAGGACTCACGTGAGGCATGACTGCTCTTTCATGAGCACTCCCCCCCCCCTGCCATTACCTCTACAGAGGCCTAGGGCCAGTACGCGTCATCTCTGTACATAGATCCTAGACAGCCGCCCCTTCCCGACCCCCCCGATCCATGCCCCCACACATGTGCTTTCTTCACCGCTGAGATGGTGAGGAAGGCCATTGACAGGATGAGGACTGGGAGAGCTTATGATCATGATGGCTTAGTAGCTGAGCACTTCATGCATGCCAGAGATCTACTAGCAGAGATTCTAGTAGTTATGTTTAACTATGCCATGTGTGAGGGCTTGCCTCATATTTGGAGCCTATCTACTATTGTACCTATCTTCAAGTCAGGAGACCCTATGGAGCCTGGGAATTATCGCACTATCATGATCGGACACACATTGGCACGGTTGTACGCATCCATTCTTGAGCAACAGTTGAGCAGATGGGCACAGAGAGAGAGAGAGAGAGAGAGAGAGAGAGAGAGAGAGAGAGAGAGAGAGAGGATACGCGCAACCGGGCAGGCAGGGTTCAGGAGAGGTTTTTCTACTCTTGACCATATCTTGACACTCAAGAGCCATCATTGAGGAGGGCACATCACATGGGAGACGGATCTATTGTAGCTTTGTGGACTTCCGCAAAGCATTTGACACAGTACCCAGAGCTAGATTGATGCACAGATTACAGGAGATGGGAGTACCCACACAGCTCATTTGGGGGCTCATGGCATTATACACGTCAGTAGTGGGGCATGTACGCACCTCAGAGGGCCTATCTACAGCGGTTCACTCCACTATTGGGGTGAAGCAAGGTTGCCCGCTCTCCCCTACTCTATTTGGTATGTATGTGGATGAGGTTTCTAACTACATTGAGAGAGATGGCGATAGAGGTGCACAGCTGGCAGGGACATGGATTCCACTATTGTTATATGTTGATGATATTGTGTTGATCTCGGACTCGAAGCAACGTCACTTGGATGCTTTGCATAGATTCGCCCATGAAAGTGGTTTGTCTGTCAACCTTGGTAAAACCAAGGTCATGGTATTTAATACCACCCCACAGTGGATTAGGAGGTCAACGCCCGCATTCACATCCGGCCAGGAGACGGTGGAGTATACAGATGCTTACACTTACCTTGGAGTGGTTTTCAGTGGACCAGCATTTTCATTGAGAAGAGCAGCAGAGACTAGACTGACCAGAGCCCATGCAGCATTGGGTAGATTGGAGAGGATGTGTTCACATGTTCAGTTTCAGGAACCTTGGACGAAGCTCTGGCTCTTTGACACTTTGGTGGCTTCTGCATTGCTCTATGAAGCTGAGATTTGGGGACCTTCATTGGACCATCACAGGAGGACAGGTCGCACTAATGGATGGGGGAACATGGAGAAGCCACTAGTCTCTATGATCTCGCGTCTCATTAGAGCCAAGGCTTCAGTACCACGTGCCATTATCCGGGCAAAGCTAGCTGCCCCCCCACTAGTGGTGGAGGCGCTCACCAGATCTGTCTTCTTCATACACCGCATGTGGGATGTAACAGACTTGGACACTCCAAGTCAAGAATCAATCACGACAGCACCAAATAACCACTTCAAACAATTCACAGATCACAATATATTTGCACTGGCCCGGCGGAGTTCCGTGCCTAGAGATATTGGCCCCAAAGACTGGCGCCCCTTTCAGTATTTCTTTTTGTATTAATCAATCATCAAAGTACAAGAGAGCGGTTAGGGTTTCACTCTCAGACTCTCCGTCCAAATGCTCTGAGAAGTGAGGCCCTCACCACTAATTTAAAGATTACAAGGGATACCCAAAAGCAAAGCCCTAAAAGCTTGAAAGCAAAAGCAGATTCTCTCTCTCTCAATGAGAGTCAATAAAAAGCAAGTTCTCTTTTTCTCTCTCTTTCTCCCAAATCATAGCAAAAAGCTGAGATTTGCGTCGCTCAAAATTTCCAAAAAATATATATATTTTTTCAACCTCCACGATTTTCGAAAATTAGGGTTTTTGGCAGAAATTAGGGTTTGCAGGAATTTTAGGGTTTCTGGCAGAAATTAGGGTTTCTGCTGTCCGTAGCCACGTCATCACTTTGTGACATACCCCCCTCTTGAAAGCAATTGTAATCGACCACGATTACGCCTGCTAAACCGACAAAAGCCATAAACCGTCTTAGAAGACACTGACTGTTAGTACCTACGTACTAGGAACACACATCTAGCACATATACAAAATCGACAATCACATCACACGACATCACAGGACATCACATGACATCACATGACATTCAACATTCATTCGGATCTTAGAGCATGATTTATCGGCAATGTAGCTAGCAATCACATCTAGGTCCAATCGGGACCTCATCGATGTCCGATTGACTAACCCCTATTGCAACCATGTCTATTCAAGATCAAGTAGACCAAAATGCTACAGTCATTTCGTCTATCAGTTCCTGCACTCAAAAGAAGTGAAGAAATAAATCAGTATCATTATTAGGAATTCCATTTCATAAAGTCATCCAGCAGAATACTGTCAGCTATCAGTATCCCTGAAGCTCAAAGAGACATCAGTGACTTTAGTATCAAAATCGAGGCATCTGTTGACAAGGGAGCAGAGTGACTCCCCTCTTGTGCATCCCACTGCACCAGATCTCCGGCCAAGCTGAATTATGGGTTCCGTTTGGAGTAGACTATGCTAAACCAAAACATCGAGGTAAAGTTTCACAATCCGAGGAGTATCTGCTAGGTCCTCCTCCTCCATCCACTTCGCATCAAATGCAGGAAAGTTCTTGAACTTAACCAAGAACCGCCTTCGGACTTTACCTTTCTTCGTATCATTATGTGCCAAAATCTGTTCAAGAACAAGGATCTCCTCGTTTTCTTCCACTTCGGGTTGCTTATCAGGCTCCCCATCATCAAGCACATCACCCTTAACAGGTTTCAAGAGACTCACATGCAATGCATTGTGAATCCTCCAAGTATCTGGCAGTTTCAATCGGAAGGAGACATCATTTATCTTGTCAGTGATCTGGAAAGGTCCGTAGTATCGCATACTAAGCTTTGGAAAAAGCCTCTCCTTTCCCTGTTTCTTTCGTAGGCGTGCCTTCTCAAAACGTAAGAGCACCCAATCATCCTCCTTCAATTTCGAGTCGCGACGATGGCGATCCGCTGCCTTTTTCTGTCGTTCTTGAGACTCTTGCAAAGTCTCGCGAACCTTGGCAAAAGCCGTATCCAAATCTCGCGAATATTCATCCGCTTCAAATATCTAATCTTTCGTGCTCGGGAAGGATAGAACCTTCGCAGCATTTTCAACAATCTCACATGGCGCCTTCCCCGTCGAAGAGTGTATCGTGTTATTGTAGGCAAATTCCACCAAAGGTAAGTTCCTTTCCCATTGAGTCTTCTGATCCGAGATACAAGACTTCAATAAATCTAAAATCACTGAATTGGCAATCTCAAATTGCCCGTCAGTCTGGAAGTGGAACGATGACGAGAACTGCAACTGCGTGCCAATGTTCTCCCAAATTTCCTTCCAAACCAAACTCATAAATCTGGGGTCTCTGTCGGAGACAATCATCTCAGACGTGCCATGTAATCGGAAAATCATCGTGATCATTCTGTGTTCGCGGGAGATCAAAAATGAAATCCATTTCAATACTTTTCCAGAGGTGGGTGGGTATGGGTAAAGGCTTTAACAATCCCTGTGCCTTATGCCTGTCAAAATTGACCTTCTGGCATACTAAGCAACTGCGCACAAACTCTTCCGCATCCTTTTTGAGTCTCGGCCCAAAGAAGTATCTCTCTACCCCCTTCATGGTGGTAGTAATGCCGCGGTGACTCGTAAAAGGTGGACAATGGCATTCAATCATAACCTTTTCCCTCAACGGCTGTGTAACGCACAACATAGTCTTTTTCATCAAGTAGCCTTCCCGAAGGGAGTATCCAGCTACTGTCTCCCCATCCCATATCCGTGTGAAAATATCTGCAAAAGCTGTATCTGTGGCATACTGATCGACCATATCCTCGAAGCTCCTATGATGTATCGCGGAAATAGCCAAATCCAATGGCTTCCGAGGCAAAGCATCTGCCACCACATTCTTTTGTCCCTACTCATGGACAATCTGGAAGTGAAACTGTGACAAGATGTTCGCCCACCGCATCTGCTTTTCCGAAAGCTGCTTCTGTGACAAGAAGTAGCGCAAACTTTGATGCTCTGTAAAGACAGTAAAATCCGCTCCAAGTAGGTAGTGCCGCCACTGAGTAAGAGCATGGATCACTGCCAAAAGCTCTTTCTCATATATCTGTGCTGTCATCTCCGGCCTAGAGAACAATCGGCTCTCGTAAGCAATGACATGGCCTTCTTGCATCAAGACCGCACCTAGACTACGACCACAAGCATCACAATATACTTCAAATGACTTTTGCAAGTCCGGCAAAGTCAAAATTGGTCCCGTAGTCAATTTCTCTTTCAATGTCTGAAAGGCAGTCACTTATGTGGATCCCCACGAGAAAGGGACTCCTTTCTGTGTCAAGATATGCAAAGGGGAAGCAACCTCTGCAAACTTTCATATGAACTGTCTGTAGTACGAACACAATCCCAAGAAGCTTCCAACTTCATGGACATCCTTCCAATCGGGCCAATCACGTATAGTCTCTATCTTGGCCAAATCCACTTGCGCTCCTGCTGCTGAGACAAAGTGTCCCAAAAAGGGTATCTCTAAAGCAAATGATCTCTGTGTTCTGCCTCATTCTTGGAGAAAACAATGATATCATGAAAGAAAGTGCCAACAAATAGCCTGTGCTCTCGAAAAATCATGTCCATTATCCGGTTAAATATCGCAGGAGCATTGGTTAAACCAAAAGCTGCCTTGTAGACGTCTTCCAGCGCGATTCGGATCTGATGATATCCACTCTTCAGGTCAATCTTGCTAAAGCACGAGGATCCCTGTAACCTGTCGAGTATATCATCGATCCTAGGAATCGGAAATATGTTCTTGATGGTGATTTTGTTGAGAGCTCTATAATCAATGCACATTCTCCAAGATCCGTCTTTCTTCAAATCCAACAGTGGAGAGCAGTACGGTGAAGTACCAGGCTGGACAAGGCCCTTTTCCAAGAGGTCTTTCACTTGGTTCATAATCTTTTCAATCTGTACTCGGCTCACACGGTAAGGTGGTCGGTTTGGTGACGTGCTTCCAGGTATCAGGTCAATGGTCTGATCTTCAAGCCCTCTAAAAAAAGCAATCGGTATGAGTGTGGAGAAAAATCTTGGCGTTTTTTTGTTCAGGTCAAAACATATTCAACCTTTATCCATCGTTCAGTTCTCTCCCAAAAGAATGAATAAAGAAACTGAAGTTCACAAGTACAATCTCTGAGCCCTTCATTTGTCAAAGTCGCTTTCTCGGCCCGGTAGTCAACCACGGCGTAGTTCTGGTGATACCAAGGGATTCCGAGTAGAACGTCACTCGCGTGCCCTGAACACCCTTGTCATTGCAAACGAAGTTTGCCAATGCTCGGTGTAATGGCAACATCCCGTCCGGGTGCCAATCGAACTACCTTCGCCTGTGGCGTCAGTCTGTCGGAAGTAGTTCCAAATCGAGCCGCCAATTCCAAGTGAAAAGAAGTTGGCCTTGGCTCCTTCAAAAGAGCTTCCTGATCCTTCACTTTGCCCCAAGAGCGGCAAAGTTTGTACTTTCATTCATTAGATTCGGTGCAGGTCCCACGCCATGTGGTACCAGTTCTGCTTTTCTATCTCCCTTTTCTGCCACATTCCTCAGCTGCTCTCGAACTCTCAGGCCTGTCGTCGTTCTTATCATTCTGTTCTTTTTGTGCCTTTTTAGGGCACTTCACGGAGATATGTCCATGTTCCCCGCATCCAAAGCACTTCCCCTCTCTAATGAAGCGAGCTCTCTCCTCAGGAGTAAGCTTGGGTCGTGCATCCTTTTTCTCTGGGGGTTGCTCTTTTTTCCTTCTACTTTCATTCCCAGAAGTCTGTTCGGCTCGTTGTGTCATGGCCTCATCTGTGGGGTAGGTCAGACTGCCAGAGTGAATGGCAAAGCCCCGCTTCGCATGACTCATCAACTCCTGAATAGAAGCTGACTTCTGTTCCAAGCAGTGATCTCGGATCTCTCTAGGTAGACCCAAGGTAAACCGCTCAATCTGTTCTCTGAATGAGATCTTCTTGAATGAAGAGGCGGGTAGAAAAGAGCTCCAGAATCTTTCACAATAAGCATTGATTGTATCTTTCTTGGTCATCCGAAGATGGTTCCAAGCAGCTCGTACATCTCGTTCATATTCTTGAGTCAACCAAGAAGAAATAAAAAGCTTCTTAAATTCCAGCCATTTAACTGGCGCAGTCTTGTTTAAAAGAAGAGTGGACCACCAAGTACGAGCATTCCCCTTAAAGTAAGAGGTAGCTCTCCGAATCTTGGAGTGCTCTGAATAGCGTCCTCCCGCGAAAGCGATGTCAAAATGTTGTATAAAAGACAAAGCCTTCGAAGCATCTGAGTATCCTGAGAAAGTATCAAACTTGATCGAGTGGCCACCTTCCTTAAATTGTCGGACTTTCTTGCTTTTATCTTCGAGAAAGTCATACGGGTTGGCTTTGTAAAAATTCTTCTTGTTTGCATAAAAGTTTTCGTCATCGGAATCTAAGCTGCCTGTAGACGAGTCCTCATTAGAATTGTCAGTCTCTGAGCGAGATTTAGCCTTCTTTGCCTTTCTCTTGCCCTTTCCAAAGCGTTACTTCTTGCTTCGCTTTTTACCTTTTCTGCCTTCTTCGCTCGAATCCGAGGAGCTAGAAGAACTATTAGAAGAAGAAGAAGAAGAAGAACTGGGTACTCCTTCAAATCGAACACGCTTCTTCTGTTTCTTAACCTTGTCAAAAGTCGACTGACGACCAAAATAACCTAGAAAGTCAGTGCTTTTCTTTTGCTTTTTGCCATGCTTGTTGGCTTTCTTCTGTGCGTCAAAAAGCTGAGCAATCCGTGCATCAACCACCTCTTCTAGTTCCTTCTCTGAATATTGTTTGGGATCAGAAGGTTTCTTGAAAGCAGATTTCGGGGGTGGTGTAGTGGTTTTCTGCCACTGTGCATGCACTTCCTGAAAAGAAGTCTCGCTCATATATTTTGCCAATTTCGGATCCTTCCCAAAACTGAGCATCATCTTTGTTGCATCGCCGATCAATTGACGACGCTTCATCTCTCTTTGCTCCGCCTGAGTAGGCCGAGGCGGGCCATACTCTCTGTCTGAATCTTCGTTGTGATCCCAACCCGCATCTCCATATGCAGAGGGAGTCGACTGGTGCTTGCGTGAAGCCATAGGTGCCGCGGAAAAAAATTGGGGATCGGATTTCCCGTAGAAGAGAAATCAGCCGTGCTTTGATACCACTGTAACACACTTGGACACTCCAAGTCAAGAATCAATCACGACAGCACCAAATAACCAGTTCAAACAATTCACACATCACAATAGATTTGCCCGGCGGAGTTCCGTGCCTAGAGATATTGGCCCCAAAGACTGGCGCCCCTTTCGGTATTTCTTTTTGTATTAATCAATCATCAAAGTACAAGAAAGCGGTTAGGGTTTCACTCTCAGACTCTACGTCCAGATGCTCTGAGAAGTGAGGCCCTCACCACTAATTTAAAGATTACAAGGGATGCCCAAAGGTAGAGCCCCAAAAGCTTGAAAGCAAAAGCAGATTCTCTCTCTCTCTCAATGAGAGTCAGTAAAAAGCAAGTTCTCGTTTTCTCTCTTTCTCCCAAATCATAGCAAAAAGTTGAGATTTGCGTCGCTCAAAATTTCCACCAAAAAAAAAAAAAAATCACCTCCGCGATTTCCGGAAATTAGGGTTTTTGGCAGAAATTAGGGTTTGTAGGAATTTTAGGGTTTCTGTTGTCCGTAGCCACGTCATCACTTTGTGACGTGGGAACTTCCCAGAGACAGATATGCCCGCCTTGCACTTGACATCTTCACACGAGCTGCGGATCGAGACTGGGAGATACAGTGGAGTACCGGCAGAGGCCAGGACCTACCTCCTGTGTGACATGGAGCCTGAGACAGAGTTGCACTACACATGCCACTGCCCCGTCTACTACGAGATACGTGGCCGCTTCCACTGCTTGTTCAGAGAGGTCTTCGGACCACTCTCCAGAGTCATGCGGTATGAGGATCAGAGATGCTTGGATCTATTTTTGCTCGAGCTGCACAGACACAGAGAGAGCCTGATGAGGGGAGACTCGAGAGCCTAGCCAGTCTCAAAGACGGATCACAGACTTCTTTAGAGCCGACACTGGACACCCGGAGGAGCTACTACCACAGGAGAGCTCGTCGCCTCACACCAGAGGCACACTGATCGACCGAGCGACCGAGCTAGGGAGATCCAGACGCCCACGACTGCAGAGGAATACACAACGTTGACGGAGGCTGCATCAAAGGATTCGAATCACTTTGGCCCGACATGCACGACGCCCGGTCAGCATAGTAACAGGGAATGGCCGTTTTCAGGTCTCCGTTCCCCGTTCCCATTCCAAGTTCCCGTTCCGAATCCCCATTCCGTGTTTCAAACGTGAGTACCCGTAACAGGAAATGGCATTTTGTTCTGCGTTCCCGTTCCCTGTTCCCGTTCCGGTTTCCCATTCCTGGTAACTATGCCGGTCAGGCTATTGACCATGGAGGAGATTGATGAGATCCACCAGCGACGACTGATGCTGGATCTTTTGTGATTTAGCTATCCCACCTAGCTGCTTAGCTCACACCTAGCAGTTTAGGATTCCATAGTAGTTTATTTTGTCATTTTTGTTACTCTGACTTTGTATCAGATCCACCACATTGTAACTTTCTGGTCTCATAGGTCACTTCGGCCTTTGAAGATGTTAATATAACATTTCATCTCTCTCTCTCTCTCTCTCTCTCTCTCTCTCTCTCTCTCTCTCTCTCTCTCTCTCTCTCTCTCTCTCTCTCTCAACTTGGATGCATTCTATTACTTGGAAAATCCCTCAGAACTCACAAAATGGTGCTGATTCTAGGGAAGCACAAAGTCAACAAGCTGGAAACGGTAAAAAACTGGATACAACTAGCCACATACGCTAACTGTGGAAACTAGGAGCCAAGGGAAAAACCTCTTCTAAACAGACATTCTGCAACACTATATCAAAAACCTGAAACATCAAAATCTGCTAATGGTGAAAAGGACTCGACGTCGGGCAATAGATAACAGCTGACATCACCAAGAGACTACAAGAGGAAGCCAAAAGGTGAGTAGCAAAGCGCTGCACTAGAGCAAGCAAGGAGCTGTCAACTTGTATAGAGACTAGTCCACTTGCTGAAGGTGGTTCTTGAAGAAGAAAGCTGGGGAGGGAACTCCAAGAAGACAATGTAATAGGCTCCGAAAACAACCACCATGTGAAACCTTGTAACAGACTTGGATACTCCAAGTCAAGAATCAACCGCGACAGCACCAAATAACCACTTCAAAACAATTCACAGATCACAATAGATTTGCACTGGCCCGGCGGAGTTCCGTGCCTAGAGATATTGGCCCAAAGACTGGCGCCCCTTTCGGTATTTCTTTTTGTATTAATCAATCATCAAAGTACAAGAGAGCGATTAGGGTTTCACTCTCAGACTCTGCGTCCAGATGCTCTGAGAAGTGAGGCCCTCACCACTAATTTAAAGGTTACCAGGGATGCCCAAAAGCAGAGCCCCAAAAGATTTTAAAATCAAAAGCATCAGTTCTCTCTCTCTCTTAGAGAGTCTTTTCTCTTTTTTTTATTGAAAAAAAAAAAAGCAAAAGCAAAATTCGCGTCGCTCATCATTTTTCAAAAAAAAAAAAAATAATAATAATAATAATCCGCCTCCGCGATTTCTAAAAATTAGGGTTTTTGGCAAAATTTAGGGTTTGCAGGAATTTTAGGGTTTCTGCTGTCCGCCACGTCATCACTTTGTGACAAACCTGCTATAGAATCCTCATAGAGGGAGCAAAGAGCAGAGCAAGGAACGAACAACCTAAACCAAAACAAGAAAAACCAGAAAACCAAACAAAAAAAGAAAGAAAGAAAACAACAAAAACAAACGAAACTAGAAAGCAAACTAAAGGCGTAACTTCACCCACACCCACACCCACACACACACACACACACACACACACACAAAAAAAAAACAAGTCTTCAGAGTACAATGAAATGCTTCACACACACACACACATAGAATAATGAACACAAGGAAACACACGCAAAAATAAAGCAAGTTACAACAAAAGCAGGAAAGCAAAAGGACATACAAGGAAAAAAACTATCCCGCCACATGATCAATACCAAAAAGCCACCGAGACCAGCAAAGGGAGTAAAAATCAGGACAGCGGCAAGGCCATCTGCATCACCAAGAATACCACCAACCATGTCACAATGTAGGGCTCCAATGCTTGCAAGGTTCACTCCAGGCCATGAAGCCAATCTGCGGAGTCCTTCCAAGTGGTGGCTTCTACAAACAAAGAAGCGGTTGGGGCCAACAGTTATAGGCTTGGACACTCCAAGCGAGAAAATCAATAGCAACACACGAACATAAACTGCAAAATCACTGAACTTTGAGAGAGAGAGAGAGAGAGCACGGCGAAGTTCCACGCCTAGATGCACTAGCCCCAAAGACTAGCGCCCCTTTCGGTAATTCTTTATTATTGCTCACAGCAAAAGTACAACTCCCAAGGGTCCTCTGCTCTCGGACTCTCCGTCCACATGCTCTGTAGAGTGAGAGGCCCAAGGGCTCTTTTAAACTTACATGGGATGCCTAAGAGTAGAGCCCCCAAAAGCACTAAACCACAAAAGCACCTGCTCCGAAAAGCATAGCACTGAAATCTGCCCAAAACAGCCAGCGCTTTTTGCGTTGGAAATCCGTACAGCCTGCCACGTGGGATCCTCAGTGCAAAAAGCAAACTCCGTACAATACTGCCACGCCATTGTCCATACTACTTGCCACGTCAACATGTCACGCATTTTACGAAAATCAGCCTCAGACTTCAAGCTTCTTGTCTTTAGGGTTTTAGGCCCCTCGGCTGATGCTTCATAAATTCTTTCAATTGGTTGGCTCAGTTTCTCGTCCACTTGGCCATTTCTCTTGTAATTGGGCATGCCACATCATCACTTTTTGACATTCCCCCCTCTTGAAAGAATTGTAATCGAGGGCGATTACACCTGCAAAAACAGCCAAAGGTGAGAAACTCTCTTCAGTAGACACTAACTCAATGTACTCGTGCACCAGACTCCACCAATCCAGCACTTTTACAAAGACATTTGTCATTGATCACATCACATTTCTGCCAAGGGTCTCACATACAAATCCTAATTATTGTAACCATTTAGCAATCACATCCAGACCACACTCATCTTTCACGGATGTCTTGATCTACTAAATCTTGTTACTATCAAATTCATATCCTTTCATTTCACATTCAACCAAGCAAACCATGCCCATGATCATTGTCACAAACTGATGACGTGGCATGTTCATAAGTTGTCCCCAACTTATAGGGCACCTACCGACAGGGCCCTAGGACAAAGAGACAAGCGGCAGGCTGTATGGAATTTCCACGAATCACGTTGAGTCGTGGCTAGCCGTACGGAATTCCGCATATCGCGCTGGCTGTGCTGACGCGGCAGGCCGTACGAAAGAATGCAAATTGCGTTGGCTGAATTGCACGCTGGCTTGTGGGAGCCAATTGCTTTTGAGTTTGGCAGCTTTTCATGTTTTGCTTTTCCAAAGGCCAAGGGCCTTTAAATAAGTCCCTTGGGCTCTCTCTGGCTGATCGTGTGTGCTAACGAGCCAGTGAGCAGAGGAGTCCCAAAGGCAATTGTACTTTGCTCAAGCATTAATACAAAAAGAAATACCGAAAGGGGCACCAGTCTTTGGGGCCAATGTCACAAGACGAGGACCACGTGCCAATAGAAAAGAATAGACTGAACAAACTTTTAGTACTTCAATAACAACTGAACTGAGAGAGAGAGAGAGAGAGAGAGAGAGAGAGACGATACGCGACACGGAGTGGCGGAATTCCACCCCAGAGAGTATTGGCCCCAAACCTTGCCGCCCCTTTCTGTATTTCTTTATATTGCATCAACTCAATACAAGCCGGTACTCCTGACTTTGCACCTTCTCCAGGAAGCATGCCAGAGAATGAGCCCTTAGCACATATTTAAAGGCCCTAGGCCCCAAAAGCAGTTTACATGAAAAGCCTTCAAAACTCAAAAGCTTTTGGTACAAAAGCAATGCCAAAAAGCTGCCAACGCGATTTGCGGAATTCCATACAACTGCCACATCATCAATCAACGCAAAACGTGGAGCGTCCGTACAGCTGCCATGTCATCAGTTTTGCGCGTGTGTGTGAGTTCTGCATTATTTTAATCCCTTTATGTCACTAGGGCCCCATCGGACGGGGTCCCCATAAGTTGGTAGGACTTCTTCTTCTTCTGCTACTTGTTCTTCTTAGGGTTTAGGCCCCTCGACCGGCATCAGCAAGTTGGCTCCATTCTTCGGGGCTTTGACATGTCAGCAGTTTGTGACATCCCCCCTTCTTGAAAGAAAGTAATCGTCCACGATTACAACGTATCTACAAAACAACTCAAGTTAGCTTAAAAACTTCCGAGGGACATTCCGAGGGACAATCACTTTGCTCTTTTCGTTAAGAAGTTAGATTCTCCTTTCGGCTCTTTTGATCAAGGAGTTGGCTTCTCCTTTCGTCCAGATCGGAGCTCTTTATATTCCGATAAGTAAAATTAGCCATCACACCCAGACCGCACTGATCTTCCACGGTTGTTTTGATGCACTAAAATTACATACCCAAGCAATCTCATCCAATTAGGAATAATCAGTGGTTGGCACATCACAATGCAACACAAATGCTCACATATGCATGTTACAAGACATAAAAACATAAAGCCGCCGATGAACACTCCTCCCGCATAACCTAACAAGGTTCGGGCCGGGAAATATTCAACGACTCCCTCATCACTCCTCCCGCATAACCTAAAAAGGTCCGAGCCGGGAGATATAGAGGCCTTTTACAACCAAACGCCCCCCAGACCGCAGCTTGTGTCGTTTGGAGGTGCTGAGAGTAACCACTGTTGAGACTTCTTAATACTTCTCCCGCATAACCATCCAGGTCCGGGCCATGAGTAAAAACAGCACTTTTCAATCATTCAATACTCCCCGCAAATAACCACAAGGGTCCGGGCCATGAGTATAAACAAGCATTCCCAAACATCATTTCTCACCCTCCACCCGGGAATAAAATCACCAATCATTGAAACCAGTATTAAAACCAGAGTCAAACATTTCAAGTCGGCACCAAAACAGGTTCAAAACAGATACCATCCATTTCAAACAAATTCCAACAAAATCACCAAACAAGTTCTCAAACAAATTTCAAACTTAAAAAGCAATCTCGACATTGATCGAGCTCGAAAAGTCGACTGACTTTCCATCCTGAAACCTGCACCAAAATTTAGGGTTAGATTTCTTCCATAAGGTCGTAGCCGACCACAGCATGGTCCATCAACTCTTGGACAGACAGTGTTCCTGTGGCGGTGATTGTAGTCCCAAGTCATAGCAGTCACACCGGACCTCCGAGGTTATCAACAAGAGGCACCTGCTGAGATGTAAAGAAATTTCAAGTTATAATTTGTTAGGGTTTCCATGGCAAGCATTTCAAGATACCCCACTTTGCCAGAAGTTGCACTCCAAAGGAAGATGTCAGAAACCATATAACTTCGGGCAAAAATTTTCTTGAAGCTTGCCAAGTACTTGGAGTATGCTGCTTGGTAGCTATCAACATCTGCATGTCACTGCCTCTGAGAAAAACAGCATCTCGAAACAAATCTTGGATCCTTCTCTTGTAAGTGATCTTTATGGCTTATGTCTTGTAAGACATGGGCGGTGAAGACGGGAGTCCGCCCGATGCACGATGAAGTAAGGGTGGGAGTGGCTAATAAGTCCGGGGTCGGAGCACGAAGCTAAAATTTCCAATGAGCTTTTGAAAGTACAATCTTGCTCTGTCTGCTCCTTGGTAGGACCGGTATGCTTTCAAAAAAGCACACGCCTGATGCTCTCATACCACTGTCACAAGACGAGCACCACGTGCCAATAGAAAAGAACAGACTGAACAGACTTTTAGCACTTCAATAACAACTGAACTAAGAGAGAGAGAGAGAGAGAGAGACGATATGCGACACGGAGTGGCGGAATTCCACCCAGAGAGTATTGGCCCCAAACCTTGGCGCAACAGACTGAACAACCTGGCACCAAATCTATCGCATGATCCTCAAGACTCTCCGGTGGCAACCGAGTAGAAAAACAGTCATTAAACTCTCGCAAAAATGCTTACCTTTCTTTATCTAACACAAATAAATTTGATTTGACAAGTATCTGAAACATCACGTGCAAAAATCAAGTACGCAGAAAGATGATTCTTAATTACAAAAGTGTTTGGTTTCAATAATTTCAAAACATTACCACCATTTTCGCACTCTCTGGATTCAGCTTCGCTCATTCTAAGCCAATCTCAGATTCGCAAGCTCATCAAACAGAATATCACATAGCTCAGTACTTGGTGCCACCATAGAAGCCAATGAAGATGTCTTTCTACAAGGAGCATCTTCTCCATACTGCACAGAATGGGTTTATCGAGGTATATGGACAGCCACTTACCACAAAACCTGATTGTCCAGATAAGCACAACCTCGATCATATGATGGTAGTGAAAAAAAGTTGACCTGAAACAACTTCAAAGATACTGCTGAAATAACCCAAGTCCCAAGATGAATCAGAATGACTGGCCTGCCCTCTAAGCTTCACTAACTTTATCATGAATCAGTACGTAGGTTATCCAAGTAATTTCATACCAAAACGTTTATTCCAAAGCAAGCAAAAATAGCATTGGAAGTAAATGATCCATCCAATGACAATCTGCATCATCTCTGAATATATGACTTGGCAAAAATCTCTCTCTTGAGAAAAATATATATGACTAAAGAAAAATCTCTCTCTCTCTCTCTCTCTCTCTCTCTCTCTCTCTCTCTCTCTCTCTCTCTCTCTCTCTCACACACACACACACACACACACAAAAATTATTCGATCACCTATTCTGCGCAATCAGATGGGTAAAGGCACAAGCCGTAAACATAGTTAACGGTAGATTACCCGCGTACTAAGTATTCAGTTTCATGGTAAGCCACCAACGTCTTTGGTTTCCCATCTGTCTTGAAGCGCCCCAGCTTGGGTCGTGTGGCTATGGCGAGGTGAGGAAGAGGCTTCAGCTGATGCCCCACTATCTCGCTCGTTGAAGACCGGGAGATGCCTGCTGAAGCTACTCGTGCTGCTGCCATTGCTATCTTGCACACCCGCCGCTCTATCTGAGTTCGAACACTACAATCCCGAAGACTTCCATGATTTTTTATCTTTTAATAAGATTAATGAAGAAGATTTTATCCAAAGGGTGTTGTCCTAGTGGTTAAGGTGAGGGCCTTTAGGCACACCCACTATGGTTCAACCCTGCGGACATGAGGTGTGGGTGAGTGGGCGCAATCCCGTAAAACTAGCTCGCGCAAGTGAGACGGCAAAAAAAAAAAAAAAAATTAATGAAAATGGATGCAAACCTTACGATAAACTAAAGTGGAGAGGTCCTTCTATCAAGTTGGAATCGTAACATCCCTTATAAAGAAACTTCAATGTAAGCAAGCTCTCTCTCTCTCTCTCTCTCTCTCTCTCTCTCTCTCTCTCTCTCTCTTAAATGTGGGGCTTGTACCCTTTACATTGCTTAAAATTTGACCGGTGGTCAATATAGCCAAAACAAAATATCGTGAGAACCTGAGAAACATACAATGCATCATAGGGATAGAGCACCCATACAACCACACGGGAGACATCAAAGTGATGAGAAATGATCAATTATCAAGAATGGTCTGGAAGCCATTAGATGTATGAAGCCTACACAAATCTACCAAAAGCTTTATCCACCTTTGGTGGTGTAGCAAAACAAAGTAGTCTAGTGCTAAATACCAAAAGTGATCTCAGTTACACCTTGTAAAGAGCCATCCTGTAGCAACTCATAAAATCCACGATACTAAAAATCCCTTATGTTGTGCCTCAAATCATCTCATGTTGTAGACCAAGATAAGATGTAGATCTTGTCAATGAGTGTTGTCTTATTTGATAGAGCAAGAGCCTCTTGTGTCCAAGGTCTTGGGTCAAACCCCCTTGACATCTCGTGTGGCATGTAGCCCGTAGAGGTTGTTCCCCAAGTTTATATGATGGGTTGGCCTACCTTATCCGGCTCGGAAGCTCCATCTCATGGAGTCAAGGGTGTGAGTTGTAATTTCAAGTTGTAGGTATCCTCTATGAAAATATGCAGATCTCTTAGATAGCCTCTTTGGACCTAAAAATGTTCACATAACTACCCATCCTACAAGGAAGTGTCAAAAGATTTTCATGGGAAATGAGTTGGAAGCCACATAGATAATGGAAAAGTTTTATGGTGATGCAAAGCCCATCTAATAGTCAAACTCCTTTGCTAATTAAGGAGTCCTAAAATCATGGTATCTCATAGTAGTGTCTACTGTGGGAGGAACATATGAGTGAATGGATCTCCGAAGGGGCAATAGACTAAAAATCTAGACACTCTAGAGGCACCTTAGGTTGATCCTACAATGTGTCCAATTATCAATCTAAGTGTTTTAGAGGGGTTCATCAATCTAACTCATCGCTTTAATTTGTTGGCTTCTAGTCTAGCAACCTCTCATCAAAGCGGCCTGACTAGAGGCTACTCCATATAGGCTATCTCACTACCCATGTGTATACATTATATGGCTAACCCTGACCCTATCTATATGACTACCTCTATCTTTGTCTCTATTGTCCACTCTGAGCAAACTACTATTGTTTGTGATCCCACTACTCTCTATCATGCTAGTGTACACTGCCCTGATTTTAAACACGACTATAACGGGACTACTATGGCTGAGAGCAACGGGCTCTTCTGCAACCAAACTACCTATGTGGTAGACCCTTGGGACAATCCTTCACCATGTTACCCATCATATGACATTTGAAACATCTTTTTGGTCTACTGGTGACCACAACCCTCTATGAATGTAGCATGTCCTCCCAATCAACAGTAAATGCTAGAAAACCAATGTGATACCATATTATGGAATCGATGTGGGTGGACACACCTAGGATCGTAAGGGCCCTTGTTTTCTCTGCTAAGAAGTTCTTTTCCCTTGACCTATAGATATTTCCCATCATTCTCTGCCAAGCTTCATCTTTGTATGAGCACACTTAGTAATACAACTTCTAGTGTTATGTGCACGTGAGTCTCTCTCCTCATCTTCTCCATATTTGTGTGCATTCTTGCAACTATATTTTTAACGATTGGTATCAAAGTAGGCTTTGGCATCGTGGGAGTCTTGTTGGCACGCTCCTGGCTCACTCTCTCATACTAAGGTGAGCTTGGTATCGATAAATATGATTTGGGCTCATTCCCGCCTCCATTTACACTACGAGCAACACTATGTAGGTAACTTCATCCTTTTGTATAGAGTTTCTGACACTTACAAATATGGAATTGTACCACATGAATTCAAAATAAGAGGCATTTTTTAACTTTATAGGATCACGTCTACAAGAGGATTTTTCTAATTGCAATGTGAGAAAAGCCCCATAAGTTTCCTAAAGGGATCACCTCATAGCATGTAAGTATAAGGGTTTCTTTAGGACCCTTTGAACACACATGACTTTCTATAGGTGAACTCCCTTAGGGATTTCTACAAAATAAACACTTTGTAGTCTTATGTTGGAGTCGTACAACCAACTTGTGCTATATATCACAAGTTGGTTTTGTGCGATTTTTCCTGTACACAAACAACTTTTGCATCTGGTACAACCATCGGCCATGGCTGACAACAATGATGTTGTTTCATGTTGTCTCTCAAGGACAAATTGGATGGGGACAACTACCCACTTTAGGCATACGTGATGCAATATTTCCCTGTTTCAAAGGGAGTTTGAAACATTGTGCATCGTTATGATGTTCTATGGATATAAGTTATGTGGAGGATGGTGCAGAATCTAGCAGCTCTATGTAAAGTGTGAGCTTTGTCCTAGATTATGAGTCAAGGAGTGAAGAGAAGGAAATATCTCACATGTAGTGGTGCAAGGTTGTAGAGCTACTTAAAGCTCATTTCATGAATAAATAAACACAAGTCTATTTTGCATTATGTCTCCCTTGTTTATGGTGAGCTTGTGATGGCTTAGCAAATACTCAAGACCGTGTTTATGAGTCCAAGTTAATTGATCTTGGAACCTAATTTGCTTGAGTGATAATCTAGCCAACACGTATCAAAGCTTCAAAGCATCCAAATTTCTCGTAGCTCCAAGCAAAAATTCGAGCTAGTCAAGGCTTCGCACCCAAGGCAAAGAAAATTGTCAAGAGGAGCTTCACTCCAGTGAAGAGGAGTTTCACAAAGTTTGAAGGAAATTTTCTCTTTCTTGCTCTCTTTCTCTCGCGATTAAAACTCTTAAAATCTTGCAGCCAAGCACAATAACTTAAAATAAATCATCTTTAAGGAGAATTTGTGCTCGTATAAAGAGGTAGACAATGGCTAGGAGAGTCTCCTAAGCTAAGACCCCTCTATTAGCGCAATGGAAGAGAAGGGGCTTGGGAAATTTAATGAGGAGGGCTTTCATACTTGGCAAAACAAGTTAAAAGGCTACTTAATGAAAAAGCGGTTGTGGGGAATAGTAAAGCCAACACTCACTGATTCGACATCTACTAATGGTGCACAAGTTCTGGCACAAGCTATGAGTGCACAAAATCAAGACAAGGACGAGCATGCATTAGGAATCATAATCACGCACTACATGACAATTATGTACACTTTATTGATGATTGTGATACCTCATCAGTTGCATGGGAAGCACTAGAAAAAAAAATTGGAGCTAGGAAAAAGAAGAGCAAAGTAAGCTTAAAGAAAGATCTATACAAATTGCAAATGGAACATAACAAAGATATTGCAAGCTTGGTCAATCACCTCAAAAGCATGACCACACAACTAGCTTATGTAAACAATGCAATACCATATAAGAACAAAATCGTGGTTCTTCTAGCAGCCTTACCACCTAGCTTTGACCAGATCATGAGTCATGACCATCATTGGGGAGAAGGATGCAACACGAGATTTTCAAGATGTCATCAACTCTTTAATGTCCGAGCAGAAGAATCAAGGAAGGAATGCTACTTCAAGGGAGGAATCAAGGGAATAAGGGACACCTTCCTTCCAAGTGTTTCAAAAGGGACAGAGGAAGCACCAACAGAAATCCAAAGCCCAAAGTGTATTTGGCAGAAGAAGACAAAGATGATGATGAAGAAGAAGGTGACTTGCCTTTCCCTTTCAGTTGTATTTGTTTGGAGATAGCTTGGGCTAGCTTGGTCTCAGTTTGATACATTTGTTTGAGGGGAGGTCTTTGAGTATCTCTTGGATTAGAGATAGTTTGTCTCCTAGATTGGAGATGTTCTTTTGCTCTTGGATTGGGGTGTGCCAGAGATGTCAATTTCTTCAGTTTCTTCCTAGTCCAAACCTCAGGGGGAGGATTGTAAAGTGTGAGCTTTGTCCTAGAATATGAGTCAAGGAGTGGAGAAGGAATTATCCACATGCACTAGTGCAAGGCTGTAGAGTTACTTAGAGCTCATTTCATGAATGAATAAACACAAGTCTATTTTGCATTACATCTCTCTTGTTTATGGTGAGCTTGTGATGTCTTAGCAAATACTCAAGAACGGTCGTGTTTATGAGTCCAAGTTAATTGATATTGGAACCTAATTTTCTTGAGTGATAATCTAGCCAACACGCACTCACTTGTGTGCACGATGTTTCTCTTTCATCCACCCTAGCTAGCACAATCACATTCCCATTACTCTACAGCTAGTGTTGTTTTTCCTATTGCTTGATTGGGCATGCTGGGATGCTAAAGATAATCAAGCTCATGCAATGAATGCACTTGCTAGTAAGCACTCCATTATTCCACACATTCACTCAACAAAAACAACAAAACATCATGGGATTTACTAGCTTCTTTGTATGCAAGACTTGATCATTGCAAACATTCTTATTTGTGTAAGGAGATCAAATGTTGTGCACAAAGAGAATAATATGGATGTATTATTTATAAATATTGGAGATTGTAAGGAGTTGTTAATTACCATTGGTGACTTCGTTCTTGGTAGTTGCCTTATATTGATAGTTCTTTTGCAAATTTTTTATCAAACTTTTTCCTCCAAGACCTGTGACAAGTTTGTGACAAAGAATAAAATTGATGATGTAAAGTTTGATGGACTTTTCTTTGTATTTTTGTAAGAGACCAAACTAATAAAAAATAGGGCTAAACAATATGTTGTTCAATAGGATTTTGAGATGCTCAAAAGAGGAGTACTAATGTTGCTATCCCAAATGCTTCTTAAGCAGAAGGCTTGCATCGGTTGCTTCTTCTCTTCAAACAACAATAGCTATGAGAAGTCTAGTGATAAGGGCAAGAAGATGATGAAATGATCATCTCATTAAGCAACATTCTAAACTTAGGGCTAAAGAGGATCATAAGAAAGAGGCAAATGTAGCCGTTGCAAATGCTTCTTCAATGTGCATTTGATGAAAGTTATGCAATATGAATTTTAGTGCAACGTATTAATGTGAACCATTTGTTCATGATGCATGTATTGTAGACTTGTGGTTCATATGTGGCACCTTGATACTAATGCAACCAAGCACATTATCTCTCATCGTGATTGAAACATGAATATCAAGGTTGAATTTTGGTAGGAATGGTTTTGTGTGGGCTACTCCCAAAGTGCGGCTTGTGTGTGGGGCTTGATGCATACTCCATCTTTTGGGATTCATTTGTACTTTGTGAGTTTTATTGATGATTACTCCATGTGTGCATGGGTATTTGTTCTTAAAGCAAAGTCCAAAGTATTAATGTGGTTCAACAATTCTTGGTTATGGGTAAGAGTGTATTTGATTGTATTGTGGGCACCCTCCATTATAATCAAGGGGTGCAAATTATGTCTAAAGAGTTCAATGTAGCTCTCGCAAGTTATGGATTAAAGCACCAATTTATAGTGCCATATATGCAAACAAAATGGCAATTTTGAGAGAACAAACATGTCACTTATGAAGATGTCATGATGTATGGTCAAAAGCTAAGCTTTTCCATGTGTTTTGACTTGATATTGTCATATGATCAAGGCATGTACTGAACAAAGGTCCAACTACAACATTACAATCTATCGCTCCATATGAGGCATGGCATGGCAAGAAGCCATCTATTTATCATAAAATCTAATATCTAACCAACCCAAATGATTTTCTCATATTAAATTGATCACTTAATGTGGGAGAATAAACGGGAACAAGTGTTAAGATATAGATATGTGCTTATAGATCTATCTCAACACGGGTCCAATAGGCCCAAATGGGAGATGGTCTATCAAGAGCAAGGCTAACCAATGGAGCATAAGACCTTAGGGTTAGCTTCATTGAAGACCTCCAATAATGTGTGTAAAAGTCCTTTGACCTTAGGTAAGCTAGGGCTAAGCTTGAGGTGGGAACCCGGCCCAAGCTCGAGGTGCTTGTCGTGCTTGAGGTGCTTGTCCTGCTTGAGGTGCTTGACTTGGTGCATGATTAAGGTGCTTGAGGTGCCTTGAGAAGCTTGCCTAAGATGCTTGTGGGAACACCCCCTACTTCAAGTGCTTAGTCATGCTTGATGACTAAGGGGCTTGCTCATCCAAAGTCAAAAAGGTCCCTACAAGGAGGGGGGCGAGCCTACAAGGGGGGGGGATGAGAGAGAACACACACACACACACACACACACACACACACACACACACACACACACAAGGGAAGCCCTAGCTTAAAGAGGCAGCAAGGACACTTGTCAAGTTCCTCCTCATGTTGCCCTCATGGTGTGCCTGAAGCCTATTGGTTGGCCACCCAAGGGGTCCAATGATAATTTAGGATATTTAATTAATTGATTTTACATTTATCAAGTCCTCTCTCTCAAAGGGGAAATGGGGACACTTGTCCCAAGGCTACCCATGTTGCTTGTAATGGCTCTTGCTTGTGATTGGCTAGGCCTAGAGGGGTCCAATGAGCTTCAAGCATGAGCTACAAGGGGGGGTCGACCCAAGCAAGCTAGGGGGGTGCTTAGGGGGTATACTCACCCACACACACTCACAAACACTCTCATTGTGTACTATGCAAAGTGCAAGAGCTCCCTCTCCTTCTCCAAGCAAGTAGAGGTTGAGAGCCTACACCAACACTCTTGGCTATGGAGTGCAAATCCATCCAAGAGCCTTGCTTCAATGCTTGAGCTTGACATCTATTTCTTCTTCATTACTATGCTATTATGTATGCTAGCACAAGAGTTATGATAAGTGAGGAACTAGCTCTTTCTCGTATGAAATGTTTCTTCTTCCTCTTCCCTACCCTCATTCCCTGCTAGCTCTCTCCACCTTCGAAGGTGTTTGAGGTCTTGGGACTGAGGCTTGGTATGGTTAAAGCTTTCTTCAAGTTTAGGTTATGCTATGATGGTGATGCATGAAGCTTTCCATCTTCATTGCTTCACCTAGGTCACAAGGAACACAAAGAATGTATTGTAACAAGTCTCTCTTTATGGGAGAAATCATAATACAAATGCCTATTGGAGGGGGGACCGGCTCCACATAAATCCGGTCCTCAACTGTTGTCATGTTCTCTAAATTCTCTCTCTTGCAAAAGTATTGTCCATGCCAAGTTAACTAATTGCTATGATTATGTTGCTATCTTCAATTATGTCTACCCGCTATGCTCACAAAATCATTTCTTGAAAGAACTCTCATTAAATTCCGCTACTCTCAAATTGAATAGGCAAATTCCATTACATTGGTATCAGAGCATTTGGTTTCTCTTTTCTTGCTTAAGAAGAGAGGTCCTTAAGTAGCCTATAAATGGTTGATGTTGTTAATTATAATAGAGTAAGTGGAACTGGGATCTAATATCGGTTTTGTTAAGCCCACTATGTGGGGGATGGTGCACACCTCGGGAGCTTTGGACTTAATAATGGAGTCATTTTAAACTTGCCTACGGCTTTACCATTATTGAGCCATAAGAAGTCCGAAAGGAGCTAGCCCTTGGCAACTCTGCTATGTTAGACCTACTCCTCTACTCTCTATAATTAACCACTTTGAGCCGTG
Organism: Adiantum capillus-veneris; assembly: GCF_014529385.1. Taxonomy (NCBI): domain Eukaryota; kingdom Viridiplantae; phylum Streptophyta; class Polypodiopsida; order Polypodiales; family Pteridaceae; genus Adiantum; species Adiantum capillus-veneris. Next base: position 138,603,629 of record NC_140951.1, on the reverse strand, counting down.
GGTGTAGATACTTAAGAGCCGATTTTCAAAGGCTAAGAGGAGTGGCAACTAAGGTTTTGTATTGCCAAAGCATACACTAATTATAAACATAAATTTTGTTAACATGGCTGACAATAATCAAGAGAGTAGAATGAACACTGATAGCTTTGATTTTGCACATGAAGGTGCTAATGATGATGCTCCCATGTTTGTGAATTATGTCGTCACTAGGTTGCAGCAAGCTATGGGCAACCCTGCTTTGCAAGCCGAAGTTACTCAACAACTTCGTGCTTATGGAATTTCCCTTCCTCTCCCAGAGGAGAGAGAGATTAGGAGGCCTCTTGAAGAGACCCCCAAAAGAAGACTCTCTCCCATTCGAGAGGAGGAATCCAAAGAGAAAGAAAGCAATGAAAGTCTAAGTTCTTCTGAAGAGGTGGCTCCACGAAGACGGCGGTCTAGACGATCGCCTACTCCTCCCAAGAGGAAAAGAGCAACCTATAGTCCTTCTCCTCATCACTCTGAAAGGCAAGAGAGGAAACAAAGGAAGAAAAGGGCTAGGAAGAGGTCACCCTCTTCTCCTTCTTCTTCACCTTCCTCCTCTTCCGATGAAAGTTATGGCTATTCTCCTAGAGAATACAAGAGGGGAGGACATCGCAAATCATTTCCTGCATGGCGAAGGTCATAAAAGCTAAAGAAGTTCAAGGAGGGAGGAAAGAGTATCTCTTTTCTCACCTACGATGGCATCTTTGGTGCTACCGACAAAGTGCTGGCCTTCATCCAGCAATTTTATGCGGCCTTTGGGGACGAGGGCTTCACAGAGTCCTCCAAGCTACGCCATGTAGCTATGCACTTCCAAAAATCAGCTCGTCAATGGTGGGCTAGCCTTCGTGGCAATGGAGAAGCCCCAAAGACATGGAAAACTCTACGAGTTTCCATCATGAAGCAATTTCTTCCAAGCGATACTAAAGATAAAGTTCTTACCGAATGGCGCGGCTTGAAGCTTCTCTCTCATGAGTCTATCAACAAGTATGTAGACAAGTTTTGGGATTTACATCTCAAAGCTACTGTCTTTCAAAAGATAGACTTTGCCGAGCAAAGACAACAATTCTGTGCGGGATTACCTGAAGAGATGGCCGAATACATCAACTCTCAACGGCATGGTACTATTACCGAAGTAATCCATCACACCATGGTTGCTTCACGCATCAATTCCATCAAGGGGCTAGACGTAATGTCAAGCCCATGGAAAACAAAGATAAAAATGATGCAAAGGGGAAATCCAATGCTCAAAATAATTCCCAAGGCACTTCCAACAACAACAATAACAACAACAACAATCGGTCCAAGGAGAAGGGAGTTTACAAAGGTAAAAACAAACTCTCTCCTGAAGAGCTTGAAGCTTTTCGCAAGGACCATAAATGTTTCAAGTGTGGGGAGCAAGGACATGGCTATCGTTCTTGCCCCAAGAAGAATACTCGCAATGAGACTCCTAGGGCTTCCACCATCGAAGCTCCAAAAGAGGATGCTCATTGCAAAGGATCATCACTCTCCTATGCTTGGGGAAAGGTAAGAGAGCATGATGCCTTCATCTTGTTTGACCCTGGCTCTACTCTCAACTTCATATCAATAGAGTTGGCCACCAAGTTGGGCATTCAAGCTTTTGAGATGGGAGATATAGTAACAGCTGATGCAGCTTTCAAGGGACAACAAGCCTCCGTTACTCCCTTGATTGGGAAGTTGAGGCTTCATGTCCAAAGCTATGTCGACAAAGAAGACTTCTTCATCTCTCCTCTCCAACATCAGGATGTTATCCTAGGGGCACCATGGTTTGATCGCATGGCTGCCAACATGAAGTTCCCTGAAAGGAGAATTTACTTCACCTACAGGGGAAAGAACATGTATATAGATGCTAGTGAGCATGGTCGCACTATTCCACTTGTAAATCCTCTTTCTTTTGATAAATCAATGAAGAGCTCAGTTTCTGCGTACATGATTTATGTCAAAGAGTCTCTAAAAGCTAATAATGTTTCATCAAATGAAAATGATAGGAATCAAGAAGAGTTAGACTTGTCTACTTTTCTAAAAGGATTCCAAGATGTGTTCATCGATGATATCCCTATGGACCTACCTCCAAAATGAGGGGATGATGACCATCGTATTGAGCTCCTTCCAGGAAGCTCACCGCCTAACAAACCTCCTTATCGAGTCTCACAAGCTCAACAAGAGGAGATTATGAGGCAAGTACAGGAATTGGTAGACAAAGGGATGGTGAGGCCTAGTTCCTCTCCCTTTTGTTCTCCAGTCCTTTTAGTGCAAAAGAAAGATGGTACATACCGTATGTGTGTGGACTATCGAGCACTAAACCATATCACTATCAAAAACAGATTTCCCGTGCCTCGAGTAGAAGATCTGTTTGATAAGCTACAAGGCTCTACCTACTTCAGTAGGATTGACCTTAAGAGTGGCTATCATCAAATAAGGATAGTGGATGAAGATATCCTAAAGACCGCGTTTCGCACAACATTTGGTCTTTATGAATATCTAGTCATGCCTTTTGGCTTGACTAATGCACCGACTACTTTCAATCATCTCATGGAGAAATTTTTTAGACCATATCGTAAATTCACTGGAGTGTTCTTTGATGATATCATCATCTACTCCAAATCTTTGGAGGAACATAAGCAACATCTCCAAGTGATTTTTCAAGCCTTGAGGGAAAACAAACTTTTTCTCAACTAAAAGAAAAGTGAATTCTTCCTTCAAGAGATTCAATATCTAGGTCATATTATCTCTCACGATGGTATTCGTATGGATCCATCAAAGTTAGAGGTAATAAAATCATGGCCTAACCCAAGGAATCTACATGAGCTAAGAAGCTTTATTGGTATGTGTGCATACTATAGACGCTTCATAGCAAAATTCTCTCAAGTAGCAGGACCACTACACGACTTAACAAAGAAGAACGTTAAGTTTGTATGGACTGCTAAGGAGCAAAATGCTTTTGAAAAACTCAAAGAGAAGCTTACTTCCCAACCAGTCCTCGTGCTTTCGGATCTCTCAAAACCATTTGAGGTCCAATGTGATGCTTGTGGTGATTGCCTTGGAGCGGTTTTGCTTCAAGAAGGGCATGCCATAGCATATGAGAGCCGAAGGCTCAATAGTGATGAACGAGTCTTGGGCATTTATGAGAAAGAGCTTTTAGCTGTTCTACATGCCCTAAATACATGGAAGCACTACCTATTGGGGACTCCATTTATCCTACGAACCGACCACCAAAGTCTCAAGTATTTCATGACGCAAACCAAACTTTCCGACAAACAAATGAGGTGGGCAAATTTTCTTTCGCAATTTAATTCCATATTGCTCACATAGCTGGTAAGCACAATCAAGTTGCCGATGCACTTTCACGACGACCAAAAGTTAATGCGGTGTCTATAGCTACTCACAATGATCTATCCTCTATGATAGATGAGTATGCTACTGACCCTGACTTTAGAGACATAATGTCAGCCCTTGCTTTGGGGAAGAAAGAGGAACCATTCACGCAGGATGGTTATCTTCTCCATGGTAATAGGCTATGTGTTACCCATTCCCTTCATGAGAAGGTTATGTATGAATCCCATGCTCCTCCATATGCAGGGCATAGAGGTATTCAACCTACTCTCCGAGGAGTAGAGACGTATTTCTATTGGCCTACCATGAAAGTGGACATACAAGAGTAGGTTTCAAAATGTGTAGTATGCCAAAAGACCAAGTATGATAGAGGGAAGCAACCTGGATTACTCCAGCCATTGCCTATTCCAAATTCACCATGGGAGAGTATATCCATGGATTTCATCTTTGGATTACCCAAGTCTATCCATGGGAATACAGGAATATGGACAATAGTCGACAGGTTTAGCAAGCAAGCACATTTTATTCCTGTCAAAAAGACTATTAAGGCACATCAAATGGCAACTCTCTTCATATCTCAGATTTTCAAGCACCATGGATTACCCACATCCATCGTGTTGGGGTATAGGCACCTATGCCTTGCCCGACTGCCCAGAGTCTGGGCGCCCACTGACTTGTATACCTTATACATAGCATAAGTGTATAGGGGGCTGCTCACTCTTTTGAGTCTCCCCACCCACATCGTGTGTGTCTCCTTATCTCTCTCTCACTCTCCGTCTGTGGTGCTCCCCGATCCCCTTCAATTGGTATCAGAGCTATGGTGACAGCGGAGAGCACAACGGCTTTGAGAGCTTCGAGGCGATATCTCGCTCTCTCTCGACAGTGGAGAGATTAAGAAAGCTTGGAAGCTTTGTGAGAATGCAATGGGAGCTTGTGAGCTCATTTGAGAGTGATGTATACTCTTGTGGAAGCTCAGAAAAGAGTGTGGAAGATTGTGTGTAAGTGAAGGTGCTGCCCTAAAACTGTGTGCGCAGCAGCACAATTTTCAGATTCGTTTTTCTCCTTGTAGAGTGCAGATCTGAGAGTTCTATCCGACAAACCCATTCGTTTCAACGTGGTCTACAACTTTGCAGAAGAAACTTTTTGCAAATTCCTCACCGTTTTGCTGATATTCAGCTCAGACTGACTGTATACAGAAATTCCAGATTTTCTGTTGTCGCATTGTGTGCGAGTTTGATGCACTTTTGGAAGCACGGGAGATGCTTGAAGTTGAGTGCATAAATTCTGAGCTGAAGATGCAATTGCAACTTGTGTTAAGCTTGTGGTTTGAGGGTTTTTTGGTAGACTTGGGCAACGAAGTACGGAGGCGTTTACACACCACCGAAGCGGTCTCTTGAGAGACGCAGTTTTTTTGAGCACACAGGTGGAGCTTCTTTCACTGGTTTTCATAGGATACTTTGGCAGGGATTTTGTGCTTGGATTCATGGTCTTTGTGGATGGTTTGCATATGGTTATGGCGCATGGTTGATGCCCATTATACATGCATTTTGGCGAGCACTTTCAAGTGCCGGTGAGCTCTCTTGAGAGCATTGTTTTCGCATTGATCAAGTTTCCGGATTGCAAATCTTTTGGCGCTTGCTTATGCGCGGTCACTCCGTTGATGTACGTTGAGTGCGGATTGCCATTGTATGTGAAAATGTGGAGCCATTTTAGCATTTCTACTCATTGGCATTGAGTAGTGTTATGGTTTATGGTAGAGCTTGTACTTGAGTTTTTGCTCAGTTTTCAGGGGAAATTCTGTCCGATTTTTCCCAGATTCTCGCCATAGTTTGTGATCGAGTGTTTACTCTCATTTTGATAGGTTTTGTCAGTTTGGACACAGTTTTGTGTTTTTTGTATCCACTCTCGCAAGAGTGAGGAGTTGTGTATCTTTCTTTGCTTGAGATAGTGGTTTGCTCTCAGGTGGGAGAGTCTTGTGATCTCAAGCATTGTTTGCCATAGTTTTGTAGATCTTATGCATGTATGTTGAGTGTAGTTTGATGCGCATTGATTGCTCATTGTATTGAGCTTGCAGGACAATGGTTATTTTGTGTTGATAGCCATTGTACGTCGAAACTCTGGCAAAATTTTCCCAAGAATTTTATGCGTATCATTTATGCGATCTAGGTAGAGATTGCCGGTTGCACTCAGCATTTGCGTGCGGTGTTCTCTGCAGGTGGGAGATTTGTGCGTGTGTATGCATCGATACCGCACAGTGTGGGCTTGGTGATTAGCTCACAGATTGCAATGTGATACTAGAGTAGGTGAGGCTTGTATTGACATTGCGGGAGCTCTATTTTGGAGTGTGTCTCACAGGTTTTACATTGTGTTTCTGGCCATATTTGTAGACAATTTCCAGATGTTGTTGGTGAGGTGGTTTTGCTTTCTAGTTTGCTACATTGTGCTCATGGCAAAGACAGGTGATCGATCAGATTGTGACCTCTCACAGATGCGCGTGTTTGATGGGTCAGACTTTGCGGCATGGAGAGAGTGTATGCTTGATGCATTGACACAGCGAGGGTTGCATCGACCATTGAGTGGTGATGCAGGTAGACCTTCAAACATGTCTGACGATCAGTGGCAGGAGCTAGAGGAGATGGCACTATCTACGCTCTCTTTGCACCTTGTGGAATCTGTATATGCTCCTGTTATGTATGAGGCTACTTTGAGAGCACTTTGGCGCAGATTACATGATATGTATGATAGATCTGAGTCATCAAGGACTCGTGTGAGACATGTACATTCACGAGTATGCCGACAGGTGATATGTTGGTATTGTGGTCATTCTGGACACGTTAGACGGCGTTGTTTTCGTCGTATGCGACATCGTAGGAGACATGGCAGTCTCAGAGATGTATGTAGTGATGCCATGGACTCAATTGCTTTGACAGTTGAGGCACATGTAGTGTCGGAGTATACTAGTGACGGGGATGTCACTTTTACCTCGAGCTATGCACGAGATGCTATACATGTGGATAGTGCACTCCCTTCGCAGTGGTTGCTAGACGCAGATTCTATGTTTCATGTCACGCCGCATCGTGAATGGTTTTGTAGCTATTCTAGCGGGATGCTTGGCAGTGTACGTTTGACCGATGGATCGGTGCATGCGATAGCAGGTGCAGGAGATATGAGACTGTCATTACCGAGTGGTGCATCTTACTTGTTACGACATGTGCGCTATGTACCAGATTTGACAGTGAGTTTGATTTCGATTGGTCAGCTTAGAGATTGTGGATGTCAAATTTCGCTACGAGAGCGAGATTTTGTGATGCATTTGGGTTCGCTAGTGATTGCGAGAGGTTCCAGGAGTGGACAGGTTACCCATTGCATGTGGATCACGGGAGAGACGGTGTTGTCTCTGTGATAACGCAACCAGGTAGAGAGCGAGAGAGCAGGCGAGTCTCTTTTGCTTGTGGGTTGCAGGATGCTTTGCATGGAGTGCAGAGTAGTGAGCTCATTGTGCACACGGTTGGGGCACGACTTGAGCAGTCACACAGAGAGGTGACAGAGTCAAACATGCATGCTTTGCTAGTGACTGAGCAAAGCAGAGAGTCAGTTTTGCGAGATACTTCTATGCAGGATAGACAGGTAGAGCGGTCTTGCTCTAGTGAGTCACGACAGGAGGACGTTGTGCAAGAGTCTATGCATACGGAGTTAGAGTATGAGAGCTCTAGCGAGTCACAACAGATTGAGTGGTCATGTTTGCAGTGGATGATTGCAGAGGAGGCTGAGAGTCAGCGATTATGCAATCATTCCTTTCTATGCTCGACACTGAGCATGGGGATATAGTTGTGCAGGATATGTCTTCCAGCAGACACCTAGAGCAGTTGGTTTGCTCTGAGGTTGCACGACAGGTTGATGCGTCTTTTGTGGATAGTCAGGAGATGCATGTGGCTGACACGCCTTGTCAGTCAGAGATGCCTATTTCCAGGGATATATATGTTGATGCATGCTCCGTAGACCTAGCAGGGCCCGCTAGCATTGCATCGGCATTTGGTGGTCCCATGTATGAGATGCTGATCTTGAGACCGGATATCGCAGCTGCAGTAAGAGCATTTGCAGTTGGGGTTGTCAGTCGTTTGTTGACTGATGATGGCATAGTGCATGAGGGAGATATGCAGGTATTGGGTACATACTTGCAGTACGTGTGCGGTACGTCTGGTGGTGTATGGACTTACACGGGAGCAGGACAGTCGGATGCACACGATCACAGCCAGCCAGTGGGCATCGGTTGAGAGCGATTTTCTCTCGCCTTTTGTAGTCTTTAGACTAGGTTCCCTTGCTTAAAGGCACAGTCGCCTTTAAGTGGGAGGTTGTTGGGGTATAGGCGCCTGTGCCTTGCCCGACCGCCCAGAGTCTGGGCGCCCACTGACTTGTATACCTTATACATAGCATAAGTGTATAGGGGGCTGCTCACTCTTTTGAGTCTCCCCACCCACATCGTGTGTGTCTCCTTCTCTCTCTCTCACTCTCCGTCTGTGGTGCTCCCCGATCCCCTTCACATCGTGTCAGATAGAGATCCTAGAATGACCAGTAATTTCTGGAAAGGTCTCTTTGAAAATCTAGGAACAAGATTGAATTTCTCTTCGGCCTATCACCCACAAACGGATGGCCAAAGTGAGATAGCCAATCTTACGATACTCGATCTACTCAAGACTTATGTTACCAAAGTAGATCAACGCTCACAATGGGAAAAGTATTTACCTCTAGTAGAGTATGCCTACAATAACACTGTACATACTTCTACGGGGAAAGCACCTTTCGAGATCATATAGGGAAGACCTAAAAGTCCCTTGCTACTCAAAGTACATGGGAAGATCTTCGCCGCCGATGAGTATAGCCGTGACCTACAAGAATCTTTTCAAAAGATTTGGGAGGCTATAGCCATCTCTCAACAAAGGAAAAAAGCTGCTGCTGATAAGCACATAAGAGCCTTAATGTTCAAAGAAAATGATTGGGTCTTACTCAAGTTTCCTAAGGCTCGATTAAGGCAAACGACGGGCAAAAATCCTACGGGCCATCAAAAGTATTATGCTAAACTAGCAAAAAGATACTATGGTCCTTTCCAAATCTTGAAGCCCATCAATGAGACGGCTTATCAACTCAAGTTGCCCAACCATTGGCTTATACACAATGCCTTTCATGTAAGCCTACTTAAGCCCTACAAAGGAGAGCCACCAATTGAACCAATTATTGAAGACCCTCCCGAAGTTGAAGACCAAGAAGAGGTGCTACAACCCGAAGCTGTCCTTCGGCATGAAGACAAGGTACTACGACATGGTAAGATAATTCGATGGTATCTTATTAAGTTCAAAAATTATCCTTTTGAAGATGCTAGATGGATGCAAGGAGTACCACTTAAGCATAGTATGAACCTTGTCAATGCTTACAATGCTACATTAGAGTAAGCAAATGTACAAATTTCTTTTAAATGACTCATGTTTTTGTCTTATAAGACTAGTCCTCTTTTTAATTGTGCACAAATTTAACTAGTATGCATGCTTAGAATCATGTTTGTGATGACGACGTCTCTCAAACAGCAAGTAGAATTTGTCACTCTACTTTGGGAGAATGAAATGGACTAAACAGCAGACATGCTTGCGGTAGCTATGTCTCCCAAGCACCAAATGGATTAGTCATCCATATTGGAAAGATGTCATAGGGTAAAAAAGGGATCCTCTACCCGCTAAGTACGATTGACTAATGACTAAGCCTTCATCTCTTCTACCTCATAGTCGAGGACGACTATGATTTCAAGAGAGCGGTAATGTCATAAAATCTAATATCTAACCAACCCAAATGATTTTCTCATATTAAATTGATCACTTAATGTGGGAGAATAAACGGGAACAAGTGTTAAGATATAGATATGTGCTTATAGATCTATCTCAACACGGGGCCAATAGTAAAGGGGCCCAAATGGGAGATGGTCTATCAAGAGCAAGGCTAACCAATGGAGCATAAGACCTTAGGGTTAGCTTCATTGAAGACCTCCAATAATGTGTGTAAAAGTCCTTTGACCTTAGGTAAGCTAGGGCTGAGCTTGAGGTGGGAACCCGGCCCAAGCTCGAGGTGCTTGTCGTGCTTGAGGTGCTTGTCCTGCTTGAGGTGCTTGACTGGCTCCATGCTTGAGGTGCTTGACTTGGTGCATGATTAAGGTGCTTGAGGTGCCTTGAGAAGCTTGCCTAAGATGCTTGTGGGAACACCCCCTACTTCAAGTGCTTAGTCATGCTTGATGACTAAGGGGCTTGCTCATCCAAAGTCAAAAAGATCCCTACAAGGAGGGGGGCGAGCCTACAAGGGGGGGGGGATGAGAGAGAACACACACACACACACACACACACACACACACAAGGGAAGCCCTAGCTTAAAGAGGCAGCAAGGATACTTGTCAAGTTCCTCCTCATGTTGCCCTCATGGTGTGCCTGAAGCCTATTGGTTGGCCACCCAAGGGGTCCAATGATAATTTAGGATATTTAATTAATTGATTTTACATTTATCAAGTCCTCTCTCTCAAAGGGGAAATGGGGACACTTGTCCCAAGGCTACCCATGTTGCTTGTAATGGCTCCTGCTTGTGATTGGCTAGGCCTAGAGGGGTCCAATGAGCTTCAAGCATGAGCTACAAGGGGGGGTCGACCCAAGCAAGCTAGGGGGGTGCTTAGGGGGTATACTCACCCACACACACTCACAAACACTCTCATTGTGTACTATGCAAAGTGCAAGAGCTCCCTCTCCTTCTCCAAGCAAGTAGAGGTTGAGAGCCTACACCAACACTCTTGGCTATGGAGTGCAAATCCATCCAAGAGCCATGCTTCAATGCTTGAGCTTGCCATCTATTTCTTCTTCATTACTATGCTATTATGTATGCTAGCACAAGAGTTATGATAAGTGAGGAACTAGCTCTTTCTCGTATGAAATGTTTCTTCTTCCTCTTCCCTACCCTCATTCCCTGCTAGCTCTCTCCACCTTCGAAGGTGTTTGAGGTCTTGGGACTGAGGCTTGGTATGGTTAAAGCTTTCTTCAAGTTTAGGTTATGCTATGATGGTGATGCATGAAGCTTTCCATCTTCATTGCTTCACCTAGGTCACAAGGAACACAAAGAATGTATTGTAACAAGTCTCTCTTTATGGGAGAAATCATAATACAAATGCCTATTGGAGGGGGGACCGCCGGCTCCACATAAATCCGGTCCTCAACTGTTGTCATGTTCTCTAAATTCTCTCTCTTGCAAAAGTATTGTCCATGCCAAGTTAACTAATTGCTATGATTATGTTGCTATCTTCAATTATGTCTACCCGCTATGCTCACAAAATCATTTCTTGAAAGAACTCTCATTAAATTCCGCTACTCTCAAATTGAATAGGCAAATTCCATTACATATTGGTCACTTGATTGTCTTTGGTGGCTTGGCTTATGCTTTGGTGCCCGAGCAACAAAACACAAACTTGGATGATAATGTTGTAATGTAGTTTTCTTGGTAGTTGTTTAAGATTATAGGCCGTATCATGCACAAATGAAGCGTATCTTGATTTGTGTTCATGGGAGAGATGCCTTGTTAACATATACCAAGAAGCTAGACTTTAGCTCACAAAAATGTGTATGATATGTTATTGCCTCTGCTTAGTGATGGGAGTACAAAAGTTAGTCCTAATGAAGCATGCATAGCCTATTGCAAATTTTAAATGATGTTACATACCATCCAATTATGGTACAGATGCACAATATGTAATTGATGAGGATAGAGTTGAAAATGAGCACACTATAGATGTGCAAAAATGGCTTGTGCAAACTTTGCAAGACAAAAAATTAGGTGCACCTTTGTTTACTCATAATCATTTAGGCTTTTAGTGTTGGAAATAGGGTTGCAAGGAACACACACAACTTGGAGAAGATGAAGAAGCTCACGGAACGGAACAGAGAGTATGTATTTCTTAGTGCACAATGAAAAGATAAGTTAGCCCTAGAATGATGGGCATATATACAATGCATGGGGAAACAAAACTCCTAGTGAGGGAAAAAATGCCCCGACGATCCTAAGTGTGTTCACACACATCACTACCACATGTATATGGTAACAAATCCCCCCCTGGGATTGATGTGATGAACGAGAGCTGGCACATAGTGTATAAGGAAGTGTCATGCTTCCCTGATGACATGATCAATCCACTAAGGGGAGTAAGCCCAAGGCTTTGCGGAAAGCTTCAAACTTCTCACGAGACAATGCCTTTGTGAAAAGATCTGCAAAGTTGTCATGTGTTGGCACATAAGCCAAGTTAATCTCTCCTTCTCAGAGTCTTTCTCTCACATAGTGGTAATGCACCTCAACGTGCTTTGTGCAAACATGGAAAACCGGGTTCTTCGTAACTGCCAATGCACTCTAATTGTCATTGTAGGTGATGTTGGGAGTGTCTTGTCCAACACCCAAATCAGCTCATAAGGCGTCTAATCCATACACACTCAATCGTAGTTGTAAGACCACCCTATACTCAGCCTCACAATTGGAAGTGGCCACAGTAGGTTTCTTCTTGCTCAACCATGATATGCATGAATTGTCGAGCATGGAACATAAACCACTCGTAAACACTCGCATGTCATAACAATCAGCCCAACCCGAGTCCAAAAAAGCATGTAAATGACAACAATGATCCCCCCTTGGGATAAAACAACCCAAGATGTAAAGTGCCACTCAAGTAGCAGAACATTCTCTTAACATCCTACCAATGCTTAGACCCTGGGCTATGCATAAATTTGGTGACCTGTGCAAATTGAATATTCTGCCTCGTATTGCATACTTAAACAAGGCATCCAGTTTCGTGAAGAGTGACATCGGTAGGATCACGAGCATCATGAAAACTCAACTTCAAACCTGTTTCCATGGGAGTGGGAATAGGCTTGCAGTCCTCAAGTCCAAACTTACATAGCAATGTCTCTATGTAATGTGTTTGACACAAGGCAATGCCGCCATTACACTGCTTGAACTGTATGCCCAAGTAATGATGCAACAACTCCAAATATATCATCTTGAAAGTACATTCCAAATAAGCAATATGTGTCTCATTCGGTCCAGTGATTAGCAAATCGTCAACATAAAGAACAACAATGAGAAGTACATCACCCTCATGAGGATGCGTTACATAAACTTCCTCAAATATGTCACCATTCAAGAAAGGAGTAACAATATCTGATTGATGTACATCCCAACCAAAATGAGAAGCCAATCCACATAGAAAATGCACAATAGTCATACCACAAGTGGGAGCAAAAGTCTCTTCATAATCTATGCCTTTTTGTTGTGCATAAACTTTTGCAACAAGTTGAGCCTTATAGCAATCAATCTCACCATCCGGCTTATGTTTCTTGTAAACCCACTTTATACCAATGGACTTTTTGCTAGGAGGCAAATCACATAAAGTCCATGTATCATTATTTATATATTCTCATGCATGGTAGTTATCCAATTTTTAAAAATTTGTGCTTCATCAAAAGACAGAGGTTTCTCTACATGAATAAGCTAGAAACAACCAAAGCGTAACAATTAGATGCATAAGATGCATGGTGAGAACTTGAACGAGTACGAATAGACAAAGGTGCATCCAATTTACTATCATCAAAGTATGCACCAACCATTTTGGCATACCTCTAACCTGCTCATTCTCAGCCCTTTCCACATCAAGAACATCATGCACATCTGCATCAGTAATAGGCTAATCCGTAGCATTTTTTGAAACCCCCATGGCTGTGCATTTGCCTCATTGGAATTCACATTCACGTTTCCACCACTGAAAAGAGGCAACAAATTGTCATAAATGTCCTGTGAGCTTACATTACTATCTCTAGTACATGACAACAAAGGTTGAACAAAGTCTTCCACAAACACAACATCTCGTGAAACCAAGATACGCTTTGTTTACGGATGGTATAACATGTAACCTTTGCTTTCGGTATTGTAACCAACAAAAATGCATGTGACAGACTTATCTTTCAATTTTTAGCGATGTGTTTGTGGCAGCAAATCATAAGCCAAACGGTCCAAAATGCGCATGTGATAAAAAAGATGGCTTTCTATCATGCCATGCTTCATATGGAGTCATAGATTGTAAAGCTTTTGTAGGACAACTATTAAGTACATAAGTAGCACACATGATGGCCTCAAGCTAAAACAAATGTGGCAAAGCTTAACTCTTGACCATACATCGTGCCATCTCCGTAAGCGACCTGTTTTTCCTTTCAACAAAACCATTTTGTTGAGGTGTATACAGCTTTGGCAGTAGCAACCCTGCCACCAAAACCTGCAATATCCTCAACATCACATGTATCTTCAGAACCAGGGCGTACATCAATGCCCTGCACAACGTTCCAAACACCCTTTGACACAAGAACATGTTTCATCATGTAAGCCCACATTGGATAAATGTCCCCATCCAATTTATCCTCATCAGCAAACATCTTGAACACATTTGTGTTGTTGTCAGTCATGGAGAATGCCTGCACCTAATGTGAAAACTATCCGAAAAGAGGAGAAATGAAGCAGGACTAATGCATGTTATATACCACAACCCAAAGAAGAGTGTAAGGGACTTGTTACGCAAAAAATGTCACTGACAAAAATTCTGCACAAAATAACAAAATTACATGCGCAGTATTGCATGTAGTGGAAACACAAGCCAGAATGAGCCCGAAATGAGTCGACTTGCTGGACGCTCACCAAAGCTCACTAAAATCGGACTAACGATGCTGGCGACTATGCCCCGGAGGATGCAACTTGCTCTGATACCAATTGTTGGAAATAGGGTTGTAGGAAAACACACACAGCTTGGAGAAGAGGAAGAAGCTCAAGGCACACAACAAAGAGTATGTATTTCTTAGTGCACAATGAAAAGATAAGTTAGCCCTAGAAGGATGGGTGTCTATAGAATGCACGAGGGAAAAAATGTCCCTGTGGTCCTAAGTGTATTCACACACACCAAACATTTACCATGCCTTTTATGCATCAAATGGTTTATGTTTGGGCAGTATCTAGAATGCATGATAAGAAAGATATTGTCAATTGATGAAGCACAAAATTCAAAAAAATTGTTGAGTGCAATGCAATCTGAGTACGATGTTATCTCGATGCTATTGTGAAGAATAACAAGTGGTCTTTGTGTGACTTGCCTCTTGGCAAAAAGCCCACTAGAACTAAGTGGGCTTTCAAGTTAAAACATAAGCATGGTGGTAGTGTTGATCGTTATAAGGCTAGACTTGTGGCAAAAGATTATGCCCAAAAGAGGGGAACTTATTTTGATAAGGCTCACACTTGTCATATTACTACCATACGCAACATTGCACATTGGTAGATCATAATGCTTATACAATAATTTGGGCATAAAGATTACATTTTTGAATGGTGAGTTGCTTGGGAAGTGTATGTAGCACAACTTTGTGGTTTTATTCAAAACGGGCAAGGAAACAAGGTGTGCATGCTTCAAAAGGCTTTGTATGGTTTGAATGAGGATCCCCATGCTTGGCATGAAAAAAGATACATTTTGTTATGGCTATGTTGGGAGAAAGGCCATTATAGCCAGGTGGTTGACTGCCCATTCTCTTTCTAACACCCATCACTAATACATTATTCTATACTCATGTTACCATATACATGTGATAGTGATGTGTGTGAACACACTAGGACTGTTGGGGCATTTTTTCCCTCTTTAAGAGGTTTTTCCCCCCGAGCATTGTATATACGCCCATCACTCTAGGGCTATCTATCTTTCCATTGCACACTAAGTAACACACTCTCTATTGTGTGCCTTGAGATTCCTTCATCTTCTCCAAGTTGTGTGCGTTTCTCTGCAACCCTAATTCCAACAATTGGTATCAGAGCAGGTTACGTCCTCCCGAGCTTAGTTGCCAGCTGCTCCAGCACACGCCTGCTCACTTTCTCTGATTACAGTGAGGTTTGGCAAGATTTCACAGGTCGGCAAAAATTTTGGGCTCAGATTTTTTATTCGGGCTCATTTCGGCCTCCGTTTCCACTACAAGCAGGTTTGCATAGGCAATTTCGTCATGTTGTGCAGAATTTTTGTCAGTGCCATTTTTTGCAATAACAACTGCCTTACAACCTTCTACGGTTTGTGCTATATAGCATGTGTTGTTCCCTCTTTGTTTCTCATCTTTTCGGACAGTTTTCACATCAGGTGCAGCATTTACCATGGCTGACAACACAATTGTGTTCAAGATGTTTGCTACTGAGGAGAGGTTGGATGGGGACAATTACCCTATGTGGGCTTACATGATGCAACATGTTCTTGTGTCAAAGGGCGTCTGGAATATTGTACAGGGCATTGATGTACATCCTGGTTCTGAGGATGCTGGCGATGTTGAGGATGTTGCAAGGATTGCTACTATTAGAGTTGTTTTGCCTACGACAGAACAATCTCATTAGGATGTAAAGGATGCACAGGCTCATGCATTGATTTCATTATTTATGACGCGCACCATTGTTCCTCACATTCATTCAGCAAAATCAGCAAAACAAGCTTGAGATATATTGGCTGGTCTTTATGCAAGTCGTAATGAGGCTAAAATTGCATTGCTGCATAAAGAGATGGAGTCGAAGATTATGCATGAGGAAGATGATATGGACACTTTCTTGCTAGTGTCAAGGATCAATGAGCAACTTATTTCTGCAGGTGAAGTCATTTTAGACAGTTCCCTTGTGCAGACTGTTTTTGATGCCTTACCAAATTCATACCAGACTTTTGCTAGTACTTGGAGACTGATGACCCAAGGAAATCCTGAAGTTGTCAAGTTTGATGCATTATGCACATTGCTGTTGCAAGAGTCACTTTCCAGAAAAAACAGGATTAGGCAGCGTGCAGTTGAACAGGCTTTTATTGCTTCTCAAAGAAAGGGTGGTAATAATAGCAATGCAGCCACTTCTTATGGTTCTGTTGTGAGTGGCAAAACTTTCGTTCCTAATGCTTCTGCTGGCATCAATTTGTCTGGAAATTCTGGTGATAAGGGCAAAAAGAAGATGCATTGCCATTATTGTAAAGCTAATGATCACTTGATCAAGCAGGGTCCTAAGTTGAAGGCTAAAGAGGCTAAGAAGAAAGAGGATGGTTCCACTGCAAATGCTGGTTCCACTACAAATGTAGCCATTTTTTAGTCTTTTGTAAAAGGAGACTGTAATGCTCATTGTGATGCAGAATGGGCTTTTAGCGCAGAGTGCACTTACAATCCTGTTGTCCATGATGCATGCTTGTCAGTTTGCTGCAGATTCACATGTGTGGTATTTCGATAGTGGTGCTACAAAGCACATTACCTCACATCGTGAATTGTTCACCTCTCTCAAGTTTGTCCCTCATGGGAATTCAGTCATTTGTGCCTACAATGCCTCTTATCCGGTTCAGGGAGTTGGAATGATTGTGCTTACTGCTACAAATGGCAGTTCTTTCACACTTGTTGATGCACTTTATGTGCCTGGGATCAAGAAGAATCTTTTGTCTGTATTTGCACTTGCTAGACTTGGACTTGTAGTCAAATTTGTGGATGACAGATGTACAGTTCATGATCTCAGTTTTCGTGATAAAATTGTTGCATCTGGGCTTTTGTTCCATGGGCTATATAAGCTCACTTTGTATGACAAGTGTGGACAAAATTTTGCAAATGCTGTTGTAGATTCAAGGGCTATTTCAGATGCAAAACTTTGGCATGCACGTTTTGGTCATCTGAATTTTGTCAGTTTGCTACGTTTGGAGAAATTTTATATGGTTGCTTCTTTGCCGCCTCTTAAAGCACCTGTCAAACATGTTTGTGAAGGTTGTATTTTGGGTAAGATGCAGCGTTCTAAGTTTCCAATGGATGGTTCAATTCGGGCCACATGCAGGTTGCAGCTTGTGCATAGTGATGTTTGTGGGCCCATGCAAACTCCGTCCTTGGGCAATTACCTTTACTTCGTGACTTTCATTGATGATTACTCCAGGCATGCATGGGTATTTCCGCTTAAAGCGAAGTCCGAAGTTTTTATGTGCTTCAAACAATTTTTGGCTATGGCTGAAAATGTCTCAAAATGTATTATGGGCACCCTCTGTTCCGATCGAGGGGGGGAGTATATGTCTCATGAATTTAATGCATTTCTGGCTAGTCGTGGGATACAACACCAATGTACAGTGCCTTATACACCTCAGCAAAATGGTGTTGCTGAGAGGAAAAACAGGTCACTGACGGAAATGGCATGATGTATGGTCAAAAGTCAAGCTTTACCGCATTCTTTTTGGCTTGAGGCCATTATGTGTGCCACTTATGTACTTAACAGGTGTCCTACGAAAGCTTTGCAGTCTATTACTCCATATGAAGCATGGCATGATAGAAAGCCTTCTATTGAGCACATGCGTGTTTTTGGTTGTTTGGCATATGCTTTGGTGCCACATACACACCGTAGAAAATTGGATGACAAGGCTGCCAAATGTATTTTTGTTGGTTATAGTGCGGAAAGCAAAGGTTACAGGTTGTTTCATCTGCAAACAAAACAAATTTTGGTTTCACGGGAAGCAGTGTTTGTGGAAGATTCTGTTCAGCCCTTGCTGTCATGTACTAGAGACAGTAATGTAAGCTCACGAGACGTTTGTGACACTTTGTTGCCTCTTTTCAGTGGTGGAAATATGAATGTACAGCCTATGGGGGTTTCTGAAAATGTTACAGATCAGCCTATTACTGATGCAGATGTACATGGTGTACTTGATGAGGAAAGGACTGAAAATGAGCAGGCTAGAGGTATGCCAAAATGGTTGGTGCACACTTTGCGTGAGAGTAAATTGGATGCACCTTTGTCAGTCGTACTCGTTCAGGCTCTCGCCATGCATCTTATGCATCAGATTTTTATGCTTTGGCTGTGTCTAGCTTACATGATGTTGAGGAGCCTCTGTCTTTTGATGAAGCACAAAATTCAGAAAATTGGATGGCTGGCATGCAATTAGAATATGATGCACTTATAGAAAATGAAACATGGACTTTATGTGATTTGCCTCCTGGCAAAAAAGCCATTGGTACGAAGTGGGTTTACAAGTTGAAATGCAAGCCGGATGATGAGATCGATCGCATAAGGCTCGACTTGTTGCAAAGGGTTATGCACAACAAAAAGACATAGATTATGAAGAGACCTTTTCTCCCACTTGTTGTATGACTACTGTGCGTTTTCTATGTGCATTGGCAGCTCAACTTGATTGGGATGTACATCAATCAGACATTATTACCGTTTCTTGAATGTTGACATATTTGAGGAAGTTTATGTAACGCAGCCTCGCGGTTTTGTCATAAAAGGACAAGAGGACAAAGTGTGCAGATGTAAGAAGGCTTTGTATGGGTTGAAGCAATCTCCTCGTGCTTGGTATGAGAAAGCTGACACTCATTTGGTCAAACGAGGCTTTCGTAACAGTCCAACAGAAAGCACATCATATGTAAAGCGTGAGGGTGATGTACTTCTCATTGTGGTTCTTTATGTCGATGATTTGTTGATCACTGGACTAAATGAGAGACGTATTGCTGAATTTAAGGCCGATTTGAATGCTACTTTCAAGATGAAAGATTTGGGGTTGTTGCATCATTATTTGGGCATACAGTTTAAGTAGTGTGATGGTGGTATTGCCTTGTGTTAGAAAAGTTACATAGAGACATTGCTATGTAAGTTTGGACTTGAGGATTGCAAACCTATTGCCACTCCCATGGAAATAGGTTTGAAGTTGAGTCTACATGATGCTGGTGATCCTGCTGATGTCACTCTTTACCAAATTGTTGTTGGGTGCCTCATTTATGTATGCAACACAAGGCCAAAAATTCAGTTTACAGTCTCACGGGTCAGCAGATTTATGCATATCCCAAGGTCTAAGCATTGGCAGGCTGTCAAGAGGATTTTCCGCTACCTTAGTGGCACTTTACATCTTGGCTTGTTTTATCCCAAGAGGGATCATTGCCGCCAGACTTGCATGCTTATTTGGACTCAAATTGGGCTGGTTGTTTTGACACACGAGTGTCCACAAGTGGTTTTTGTTTCATGTTTGGCAGTTCCTGTATATCATGATTGAGCAAGAAGCAACCTACTGTGGCCACTTTGAGTTGCGAGGCTGAGTATAGGGCAGTCTTTACAGCTACGGTTGAGTGTGTATGGCTCAGACGCCTTATGGCTGATTTGGGTGTTGGATAGGACACTACCAACACTATCTACACTGACAGCCAGAGCGCATTGGCAGTTGCAAGGAACCCAATTTTTCATGCTCGCACAAAGCACATTGAGGTGCATTACCAATATGTCAGGTAGAGGCTCTAAGCAGGAGAGATCAGCTTGGCTTATGTGCCAACACAGGACAACCTTGCAGATCTTTTCACAAAGGCATTGTCTCGTGAGAAGCTTGAAGCTTTCCGCAAAGCTTTGGGCTTACTCCCCTTTGTGGACTGATCATGTCCTCAGGGCATGGCACTTCCCTTTACTAAGCTCTCGTTCACCGCATCACTCCAGGGGGGATTTGTTACCATGTACATGTGGTAGTGATGTGTGTCAACACACTTAGGATCGTCAGGGCATTTTTTTCCCTCTTTAAGAGGTTTTTTCCCCCGAGTATTGTATATACGCCCATCACTCTAGGGCTATCTATCTTCCATTGCACACCAAGTAACACGCTCTCTATTGTGTGCCTTGAGCTTCCTTCGTCTTCTCTAAGTTGTGTGTGTTTCTTTGCAACCCTAATTCCAACAACTCCATGGATAATAGAGAAAAAGGAGCTCCACAAATGTTGTGCATGTGCTCCACAGGATCTTTCTGTACTCCTTTCTCTCTCTCTCTCTCTCTCTCTCTCTCTCTCTCTCTCTCTCTCTCTCTCTCTCTCTCTCCACACAATCATTTCTTTTCAATTAGTATCAGAGACGTAGTTTTGGTACTGTTAATGAATCAAAGAGGCGTGGTGCTCGATGAAGAAGATCAATTTGTGTTTAAGAGGGAGTGCAAATCTGAGCCTGAGTAGAAGTCTTGAGCTTGTCTAGAGCTTAAAGAGTAAGATCTTGGCTGACTTTTGAGAGAAGAAGTAGGGAATATAGTTTTTAGCACGTTTTTTTTCTTTTTTATCACTTTGAATAGTCGTTTTATGTATATCTATCTCCCCCATACGTGGATTTATATGATCCAAAAAGTTTTGTCATGTTCTAGACACATTGGTGCAATCATATTTTTAAGAATTTGCATGCATAACTTTTTGGTAGTAGATCGATTTTATGTTTTTGGGTCTCAAAATGCAATTTTTGGCCTATCTCTCTCATAATATGGGCTCGAATAGGCATGATCCAAGAGTCCAGTTTGATGTTTTGGCATGTTTCAGACATGCTGGTGGTATCAAAAAGTTAAAATTAAATGCATAAATTTTCTTGCAGTAATCTATAGCAATATGACACATAAGAGTTGTGTCAGATAGATGCCTGCACTGTAGAGCAATGCATATTGTGAGTGTTTGGATATGTATGCCATTTGGGAATGCTCAGTGGGAGCTATTTGTGCTTGCATTTGTGGATGCAAGTATAAATTTCAGGACATATTTTTTGCCAACGCAAATCAAGGTTATGTTGGAGGGACATGTTCATGCTTGCAATTGTCATGCATACTTGATGTGATACTTCAATTGGATACTCTAGTCACTTGAGCATTGGTGTTGCTCACGTGTACACACTGATTGATTGAATGGCCACTCAAGTTTTTTTGACAAATTATGATACATTCCGCTTGCATATCTTTTGTCACTTGCTTATTCGCATATCCTCCCCACGTTAGTATGGAAGTTTTTGTATTCAATCTTTCCATCCTTTTGTAAGGGTCGTGTTGAGGTTTTTTTTGAAGTGAGCACTATGCGATTGAGTTATCTAGAGTGACGTGGATTAGGTATGCTAGAGGCCCCCTTTGTGAACTTGCCATAGGATATGTATAGAGAGAACTAAGAGCATCGTACACTATGTGGGTGAGTCAATTTTGATCAGCGATTTTACCGGTGACAGTGCACTCGGTTAGATAGACACTTTGCACATGCATGGTCATTGTATAATAGTTTTTTACTCTCTATTGGTTGAGATTTTATTGCATTTACATAGGAGACTATCAAAATTCTATCTATTTTCTCACGAAGATGCTTAGAAGGTGCTTCAAGAGGCAACAAAGAAGCAACCATATCAAATTTTTGCAAACGCAGCAAACTGACAGATTTCAAATGCCCAAAACGTGCATTTAAAAGTATCACATTCAAAACTTTGAGATCCCAAATTTGAGATCATGAACTGTAGATTTGTCATCCACAGATTTGACAACAAGACTAAGTCTTGCAAGTGCAGATACAAACAAAAGGTTCTTTGTGATCCCTACTACATGTGAAGGAACTACCATTCATAGCAGTTAACACAATCTTCCCAACTCCCTTGATCGAATAAGAGGCATTGTTAGCACAAGTAATCGTATTCCCGTGCGGGACAGACTTGAGAGAGGCAAACAAGTCATAATGTGAAGTAATGTGCTTTGTAGCACCACCATCAAAGTACCAAATGTTTGAGTCTATAGCAATTGACATACATGCATCATAGACATAAAGATCATAGCCACACTTTGCATTAAATGCCCACTCTACATCAATATCATAATTTCCATTTCCAAAAGATTCTACAATAGTTGCACTGGTAGTAGAACCATTCATTTTCTTCTTGGCCTCTTTTGCATTTAACTTAGGACATTGATTTATCAAGTGATCATTAGCCTTGCAATGATGGCAATGCATCTTCTTCATGCCTTTTTTGCAAGAATTCCCACATGAGTTGTTGCCCAAGAAGCTTTAGAAACAAGTGATCAGCGGGGATTTAACATTTGCGAGTTTTTCATTTCAAGTTTTTTTGACAATTTTAGCAATCTTTAGAGTTTTTTTAACCAAATATGTGTCATAGCATAAAGTATCTATTTAATGTAATTTTCAATCGTCATAAGACTCCATATATATGTGGTTGACGGAGAGAGAAAGTATAAATTCTAGAGAGATAGTATTTATGCGAGTTAACATTGGAAGAAGAGATCATAAATCCTTGAGAGAGAGAGAGAGAGTGACTTCTCTTCTAGAGAGAGAAAGTAAAATCATAGAGTTGTATATCACTACGCAGAGAGAGAGAGAGAGAGAGAGAGAGAGACCGAGAGGGCATAACGACGGAAAAAATGTAAACAAATAAAATCACCATTTCACAACTCATGCCATTAGAGTCAAATATGCTCGCAACGCATGTGATCAGAGTCAAATAATCCACAGCATATAAACATGCGATAAAGTAAAAAATCATGCAGAATAGAGACAACACTAATTTCAGAGTTAAATATAATCCACAGCATATATAAATGTGATGAAGTCAAAAATAATGCCAGATAGAGACAAAACTATTTTTCCCAAGCAATTGCTTTTTGAAACAACATAAGTTTGAGGATGTAAGTACATTCGCAAAACTACCACAGGATAAGATCAAAATTAGAGTACAAAAAAGGATAGTCGCCATAAATGTAATGGTCACTCTAAAAGGCAAGTAATTTGCTCCCAAATAGCTTGCAAGATGCTTCATATCTTTTGCTTGAAATTTGAAATCCTTTGCTGCATAAACAATGTTTTTTCAAGATAAATAATCACAAGTATAATAAACCAAAATAAATACAGAAAAACACTTTCATATCATAGATCAATATTCTAGTTGAGTGAAAGAAGCATACCAAACCAGTTGTAATTAAATGGAGGGAGAAATCATCCTTGGTTGTCCAAGAATAAAAGCGATGTCCATTGGTGAGAGGGTTGGCTGATGAATAATCATGTGCTCCTTAGGTTCAAGTCCGAGTATTTTTGTGTACACATAGTACATATGTTTGCATGCCAAAAAGGATTTGTTGGTATTCTCTCGCTTCCGAAAATCCGGACACGTGCATGCTGGACTCTGTTTTATATGAATCTCATAACTATTTTCAGTGAGAACTCGGAAAATTACATGCTCTTGAGACCTTTTCACTTCATCCAAAAATATAATTGTCATACTATTACATGCTTCCAATTTCTTCATGGCCTCTTTAGAGATTCCATGCCTCCACTTTTTCTTCCTCGAGCTACCACCACCTTCTTTGCAGTCGCCAGCAAGAGGTTGTGGATTTACCATTGAATTCTCTGTCCGAAATCCACTCTGGTGCAGCGCTGCAAGTTCCTGTGTGGAGATATCTGTCCCTCTTGCTACTGGCCAAACATTTGGAGCAGGAGGTAAATCTTTGACTTGTCTTTTGATTGATTGGGTATGAAAAATATCATGATTACAAAACCATAACCATTGCTCGATTGTTTTACCCTTGAACATTCTTTCGGACCATATACATGGAGCAACAAGACCAATTGAGCGACTATGCAAGATATTGTCACAATTTTTTCTCCCTACTGTTCCAAAACATTTTCTTCGACTTTGAATGGGCATTCTCCTGAGGGCCCACTGAGTGCGTGGCACATCACTCTCAAACACATTGTTTGTTTTAGATGACAAAGGTGTGGTTGTTTCTTTTTGAGATCCAATATCATCATCATTGTCACTAATTTGCAGCGGAATGTTAGAAATACCTGGTCCTTGGGTATCAAACTTGATTTTTTTTGGTCGACCGCGATGGTTTTGTTGCTTAGATTCCATGACATATTCCGGCCGATGGGAGCTACTTGTTCCTGTTCTGCCCCTCTTTTTGCGTTGTACTATTTCTTTGTCTCCATGCAAAATTGGCTGCGCATACAGCCTCGTGTAATAGATGGGCCACGTTGGTTGGAGTTGGAGTTTGCTGAGATTCAACTCGAGAAAGCAAGGTCTCCATGTGGGACCCGTTCCTATATAACGCCCAGTAGTATATCCCAAACGCTTTGCACATTGAATATATGAGTTTATAACATCTGTTACACATGCATCATACAAGGATATTTTTCCCTTTCCACCTTCACCTGCTAACCAACTGGCATGTACACTTTCTGATAAATTAACATTGGGAATTTGTGCCCGCTCCCACGGACTTAGACCACCCTATGAAATGCAAAAAAACATGAATTAAAATTTATAAATTTCATGTATGAAAAGAAATTTTTCTAAAAATATAGATTGTCATAAAAGTACTTACATCTGTTCCAATTCCTCCCCAGTGTGAAATTCGTTGCTCCCACCATTTAAACCATCTTCTCACTCTTGTGATGCTCTCTGTAGATAGATGTTGTCTCCACCACTTTTGAATTGAAAGCGCCTTTTGAGATGCAATCACAATGGTCTTACAAGCTCTCTAGTCCTCACACATATCAATGTGTTGATTTGTTAGATGTTGAGGTATCCACTTTTTAACATATTTGTGGATACTCTGCTCCCAATGAAATAGGCATGATCGTTCACGTCCCTCCATGATATTATCTGGCCCGCCATTGAAGACTGTTCGAATAGCATTCCAATTTGCACCAGCTTCATCAGACATAAAACCTGCAAAGTCAGCTGCACCATGTCCGTACTTTTCCATTGTTGAATTAAGACTCTCCCAAAAAATAACTTGAGTCTTTGCATCCTCCTCTTTAGTTTCACATATAGCAATTATTTGTAGTGATCGTATGCTGCAAGATATTCAACATAAACATTTTCACACATCTTCTTTTATTTAATGATAAAAAAATACGAGATATTTAAATACTTAAAGATTACCTTGGATCATAAACTGAGCATGACATTGTTGCCCATCCATCTATTCTATGGGTAAAATCAAAATGTACCCACGCATTTCTCAAGTCACCAGTTTCAGTTCTTTTCATCCGATTTACTAGATCAATCCCAGAACCTGGTCCTTTAGTGGACATTTTAAATAGGAAGCACTTGTCATCCTCTTCACCCTGTCCAGGAAATCTACTCCCATGAAAAAAAGGAAACATGCACTTTTTTTGAAGCAATAAAATATTATCATATCCATCCCCAATAACAGCACCTTGAGTCTTTCTCTCCTTTGAAACAATTGAAGAAAACCTACACGATGCATCACAAGAAGGCTAAATTTATAATAGTTAAAAAATTAACAAATTCAAGGAACCAAATTGAGTTTTCTTACCCTTTGGTTTGAACCAGTGGCATCATTTCTTCCAAAAAATCATTGAATTGTACATCGGATGTAGCTTCAGCTTCCTCACCAATCAAGGAGTGAAGAACAAGTTGTTGAGCCACCAACATTTGAATTTTTCTTGGGCCACCCTTTTCTATTTTTAGTACTGCACCTACCAGTTTCCGCACTCTTGAAATAGCAGCCCTAGAGGTTCCTGCCTTAACATTATGACAATGTTTACCAACATGTATTGCCAGTCGCGACATCGTACCATCTCTAGGCAAAACATAATAGATTTTGCAGGGACAAGCAGCAACACAAGTAACAACCTTCTGACAATAATGACAAGTTATTGTTGTATTCTCTTCCATTGCAAAGTAGTCCTTTTTCACCTGTCTGTCCAAATATCCATGAAAATCTCTACTATTGAATTCTTGTTCCTTAATATAATGAGGACACGTTGAATAATTACACTGCATGAATCCCAAACAGTGGCTTAGACGAATTGTGCATGCTATTGCCATGGTTGTCACAGATGGGCGAGTCCACAAGTGACCATCAAAGCGTTGTTCCATCCCTGTCATTCGTTTTGTTTTATCCTGAGTCGCAGGTAACTCAAAACACAAATTTCCATCATAATGTTGTGGAAGTTCAGCAACTTGCAAAGGATCTCCACATAATGTTAACAGATCATTTAACTTTTTTGCCCCTGGATTTTGTTGAATCCAAATGACGATTGACTGAGTTTTGAGCTGTCCTATATCGTCACCACTACTTTCAAGATGCACAATGCTTAAAACATCTTCAGATATCTCTTTGTCATTTCCTTTCTCATTGTCAGATACCTGTATAAATGTGTCTGAATGAAGCATCTCAAACAAGCTCGAAAAAGAACCATCTATTAAGAAATGCTGATGACCTTCTATATCCCACTGTGGTTGCAGCAAGACTTTTGTTAGGCCACGATCACTTTCAATAAGAGCAGATAGTGACTGAAAATGGCAAGATGGAGGCAGCAAACTCTGCAAATAGTAAGCACTAAGCAACAATGAGTTTCCCTTCAACTGAATGTCGATGTTGACTATCTGACCACCAACCTTCCAAGTTATTGTTACTTTCATGTTGGACATATTCTCTCAAGCAATAGATTACAGGGTGGAGATGCGAGAAAACTGTGGTGGATTAAGTGAAGGTGGTGAAGGTTAATGAAAGTTAAAGATAAAGTGAAGGTTAATGAAACTGGTGAAAGTTAATGAAAGATGTGAAGGTTAATGAAAGTGAAAGATTGGTAGGTAGACGAAAAGACAGTTGCATAAGATCTTGTGACGGCTCAAAGAATAATGAAAATCATAATTGAAGAAGTGTATTTAATATATGATGGTTCTGAATGTATGTGCAGTGGAATATGTCATCAAATTTGAGGGGCCATTTAATTTCTAAATGGTGGTTCAAGGACTGCATTTAATGTAGTCTAATAGTGTCTTCATCTTTTGTGTATGTGTGTGTGTGTGTGTGTGTATATATATAATATATATATATATATATATATTATATATATTATATATATATATGATTGTGTGAGTGTGTGTATAAAAAACGTAACATTCTATATGACTGACTTTGTATAAAAAACGTAGCAATTTTTATTGTTAAGTTATATATATGATTCCATCTTGCCATTTTATATATATGTGTGTGTTTTTGGTAGTGTGTATATATAATTATTTTAGTTAAGTTATATACATTACTGTGCGTGTGTATAAATGATTTTGTGGGTGTGTGTAAACAACGTAGCATTTTATTAAGTTAAGATATTTAAGTTAAGTGTATGTGCACATAGTTTAAGTTAAGATATTTTTAAGTTGAGTGTATGTGCACATAAGATATTTAACTGTGCACATAGTTTTTACATTTTGTGTGTGTGTGTGTGTGCATGACTTAACTTTAAGAATGCTACGTTTTTTATACACACAAACACATACAATCATTTTTTTACATATATGGTTGTGTGTGTGTAAAAAACATAGTATTTTTTTAGTAAAACTATATATATGAATCCATTTTGTGTATATCTTTGTGTGTGTATATACATATATATATATAAATGAATGTGTGTGTGTGAGTGTTTATACCACAATATCATTTTTGTAATATATGGTGTGTGTGAAAAAAGTAGTAGTTGAGATGAAAGTGGAGTGAAGTTTAAATGGAGTTTTAATTGAGATTGAAGTGGAGTGAAGTGAAAGTGAAGTTTTTCTGTGAAGAAGGAGATGAAAGTGGAGTGAAGAGAAAGTGGAGTTTTGCTGTGAAGAAGGAGTAAGAGAAGACAAGGTACTGTGTGTGTGTGTATGTGTGTAGATTTTCTACTCACGTGTGTGTGTCTGTGTGTGTGTGTGTGTGTGTGTGCGCGCGCTTACCTGCGCACGCTCGCCCGATCCACCGGAGGAGGTCCAATGGAGCTCCCCTATGCCTTGAAAGGCATGGAGGAGCTCCAATGGAGCTTCCATTGGACCTCCTCCGGTGGATCGGGCGAGCGTGTCCAGGTAAGCGCACTCACACACACACTCACACACACACAGTGATACACACACATCAAAACACTTGCACACATAGCACAAACACACACACAGTCATGTATACGCACACACATTACACTTGCATACACACACATACATACATACATACACCCACATATATAAACACTTGCATTCACAACATCAACACACTTGCATACATACACATATAAACACTTGCATTCACAACATCAACACACTTGCATACATAGCACAAACACACACACAATCATGCATACAGACACACACATATTACACTTACATTCACACACACACACAATCATGCATACATCCACACACACACACACATATAAACACTTGCATTCACACACATCAACACACTTGCATACACACATATTAAACACAATTAGAGTAACAATTACAATGATGTAAGAACATGTCGTTGTAAAGAAGAGGTATACAAATGTCAAACTGAATTTGTATTTTTCCTTGCCATGAGCAAGTTGAGAATGGTTTTTTTTGTAATTTGCATTTTATGCTGTTATGCTGCCGAAATTTAGAATTTTATATTTGTATTGTCAAGCATATACACATAAACACTTTTATTCACAACATCAACACACTTGCATACACACACATATTACACTTACATTCACACACACATAATCATGCACACATCCACTTGCATACACAACATCAACACACTTGCATACATACACACATACACATATATAAACACTTGCATTCACAACATCAACACACTTGCATACATAGCACAAACACATACACAATCATGCATAAAGACACACACACATATTACACTTACATTCACACACACAATCATGCATACATCCACACACACACACATATAAACACTTGCATTCACACACTTTAACACACTTGCATACACACTTACAGTAACAATTACAATGATGTAAGAACAGGTCGTTGTAGAGAAGAGGTATACAAATGTCAAAGTGGATTTGTATTTTTCCTTGCCATGAGCAAGTTGAGAATGGTTTTTTTTTTTTAGTTTGCATTTTACGCCGTTATGTTGCCGAAATTTAGAATTTTATATTTGTATTGTCATTGCTAAGAGGATTTTTGTTGTTTGTGGTTAATAGATTATGGCTCGTACACCATCTAAACATGGCAGGATAGGTATCTCTCAAAGTAAGTTCAAATACATTAAGCTATTTGTTTTCTTTTCTTTTGTCTCATCATACTCACTAAACTATTTGTGTTCTTATTGTTTTTTGCTTGTAGGAGTAGGATACACATTAAGGTCTGGCACTACAGGGCATAGGGCCAATGCACGATCTTCCATTGCTTCTTCCAATGTCCATCGAAAGGAGGATATTTTGGGTGATGTGCATGAAGAAGAGGATATATTGAGTGATGTGCATGAAGAAGAGGTGTTCATAGATATTCATGCTCCACAAGGTGAATTGGTGGCTCACAGCGTGTCTAAAGCAACAACAATTGTTGCTAAACCTCCCGATCATCCAACAGTATTTGGAAAGGATGTTCATGGTCGAATATTAGAGGAGATTGTAGAGGGTTTTATTGTAAAGAGAGGTGGGGAACCTCCTCGAATTCCTCTTTGTAGATTGATGGAAAATGAAGCCATTAGAGCGGTGGGTCCAGGCACTGAGGGCTTGGTGAAAAGGTTTGAGATGTCTGGATACAGTGTGCTTGGAGCTCCATTTCTTGTGTCATTTAAGAAGCCAGGCCATGATCAACAATATGTTTCCGACTTAGACAAAGATGAATGGGGGCCTATTTGGCGAGAAATAAGCGATGATTTTGATAATTCCCTTCCCCTTGAGTGAGAAAACTTAAGGGGAAAAAAATTTATCGTTTGGGATGGTAATCACCGTTTGAAAACTTGGATGCGCTTAATAAAAACACGTAAGTGATTTCTTTTTTTGTTTAATGTAAAGTTGACTTGTATTACTCTATGCTTTCTAATTTTCTTTTTTGTTGTTGTAGAATTTTCAATGATAAAGTGGAGACATTGTTCTGTGAAATGTCAATTTGTCTTTGTTGATAGAAGTGTAGAGGGGGAGCTTATGCTAGCTTTGCGCTCTCAAAATGAGTAAGCATATTTGTTGTTTTGAACGTTATTGCTATTACTTTATCGATGTCATTCTACTGCCATTTAATTTAAGATATTGTGGTTTAGGATTGGTAGAACCACTGTGAGCACAAATTTTGGGCAGGAGATCTTCTTGTTCCAAAAGCTGGCTGTGGCAAGCAAAGATTCTTTGATGAAAGACTTTCCCCAAGATTGGATTCGATGGATAGAGGTAGAGCTTGCTTGTGAGAAGAAGGCATCTAAAGGGAGTTGGTACAACGCTCCTGCTCTTTTATTAGCAATGCTCATATGGAAGGTATATTTTTTTGCCTTAAAGTACACTTTTTATGTAATTTCTAAAGCTTGACATTATTTTGTAAAATCTTGCTTTTTTTTTTTCATTTGCTCTACAAAAGGAAGACTTTGACTTGTCTCTTATCAAAGAGATGCAAGAGATCAATGATCCCTCGATTTCACTGCCAGAAAAGGAAATGGTTGCTCGAGGAAGAGTAGAAAAAATATTCAAAGAAAGAGCTTATAAGGTAAACACTTTCTCTTCTCCCCGTTTATGTTTGAATTTCTACAAAATTGTAAGTTGACATGTCATTTGAATTTGATATATTTGATTGAAAAATTGATTTGATTTGATCTCGTGCTAATGTAACATAGATGTTGGCCATTGCCAATCCCGCCAATGGCCAAGGGTTCTTCTCTTTATTATTTAACTTCAATTGGATAAGAGAAAAGGATCAAGTGGACCTTACAAGAGACAAAGTCCACTCTTTGGCAACTTCTAAAATATCACCAGAGAGGTAATAATTTTTGGATAAAAAATACACATGAAATCATCAAATGAATCAATGCATTTATGGTTTGTTTATTGTTTGCTCTATAAGAAAAAGGAAATATTACACTCTTTGATGCATTGCCGTGTAGATGATGTTACTTCTGAGCGTTATATTAGTGCAATGAAATTTAGAATGTACTTGCGTAAAGAGTGGTATTGGGGAAGTATCTTGAAGCAATGCTTGAGGATCAAAGGGAAAATGATTGAAGAAATGCCGGAGGGCTTTGAAGCATGGTTTCATCACCAATTGAAGGACCACATTGATAAAGCTTTTGTGGAGCTTTGGAGTAAGCTCAACACAAAAGAGTCGGATGAAAAAATTCCAGACCTTATGAAATCTTCAAGGAGAGTATTATTCAGGTAATACAATTGATATCTTTATGGTTGTTATTCTATTTTTTACTTAGAGTTTATATAATAAATAAGTCACTTAGGAAAGGAGCTCAAATAAAGTTAACTGCATTTTATGTAGATGGCTAATTCAGCTTTACGATCAAACTTTGTTGGAGAAGTTGCCAATTGCTGTTGAAAGTTGGAGGGACCTCTCTTGTGAGGAGTGTATGTATCCACTATGGATGAGAGATTATGGTTTGATTGCTTGGGAAATTGAGTATTGCCCTTGGTGGCTAGATTACACTCGAGGCACCTACCTACGTGATGAAGGGAACTTATATAAAGGTTATTTTTGGCATTTATAAAAACTACAAAATTGTTAAAGTGCTCATACTATTTAGATTATGTTTGTGAGAAATATATTTTTGTTTGCTTTAGAGCATGTTCTTGAAAGAAATGAAAATGGTATTGAGGAGATTGGCTCAGCTTCCAAGAAAGCCACCTCTTCGAAAAGAGTAAACAATAGTACAATCTCCTCTATAAAGAAACGATTGGATTTTGTTAGATCCAAGAAGCCCAAGAAGTCTCCCAAAAATAACCAAAAAGGTGCTCAAGGCTCCATAGGTAAACTTGCTTGTATAGATATCTAGCTGTCACTTTCTTTCTACTCAACAATTCTTGATGAAATATTTTATTTTCTGATTATGCAGTGCCTTCCATAGATTGTGATGTGAACGTTATTGGGAACATGCTAGATGTTTACAAAATTTCTCTCGATGATGAGAAATGGTAAACACATGTGAAAAGAAAGACTAACTATGTGTGGTGTGTGTTGTGAATGTTTGAAATACATTTATTTGATCGTATGCAGGATCTTGGATTTTCTTCATTTAGCCCATGTTGATGGGGAAAAGAGAAATGAAGTGGCCTCTCTTTTGTTTGCGGATTTTCCAACAAACTTTAAAGTTGAAAATTTTTCAGAGAACGAGGTATGCATCCTTCAAAACCACAATGGATAGTCTATGATAGTTTTGGAACTTTAATTAAATTAACAATGCGTATTATGCAGGTCCCTCCATGGAATCAATTCTCTCGAAAATTAAGTAAGAAAGTGGCCGTAATAGCTTCAAAGTATGTGGCAGACAATGGGTGGTACATCACCCTAAGCTCCACTGATCACTTTGGCATTGTGTCTAGCCATGCCATCGAGATGGGATTCAAAATGATGCATACCATCCTTATTTTGATCCCCGATGGTTATGTGCGAAAGACCATTGAGATTGAGAGAGTAAGTAAATTTATTTGTTGATTGAAAAGCATGCTTGTAGTTTTCTTCAATTAGATCACATTCTAGTTGTAATTTGTAGGTGGAAACACTATTGCTAGGATTGTTTTATCGTAAGGGTCAATGTCCTATCTACGATCGACGAGATGGAGAGAGCGTGGACAACAACTCTTTCGATGCCAAGTGCGGAATACTGGTGGAGCGCGTCGACGGAGAGTACATTGGAGGACACGCTCTTAGAGGTGCCGCCGAGCGTAGCCTTGACTTCTTTCGGTAAGAATATATGCTTCCTACTATGCGTTATTGGACTATGTTACATAAAGTAAAAATACGCATATTTTGCTTTTTTTAGCTCGCTTGTGCGGACATTTACTGCGGAGCACACCTACATTGTTGATATGTTTTCTGGATGTGGTGGCTTGGGCAATGTTTGCGTTGAGTTGTCTAGACACTGTCTCTGCATAGATAGTGATCCAGAGGTCTTCCATCAATATCTTTCACGCTTCAAGGCTCCATGTGTACGTGCTATTTCAGCAGTTGATGCAGATAGCGATGAGGAGACTGATTGGCAACAATATGAGCCCGGATCACATTGCCCTTGATTGACATCAACATTGGTATTATCTATCATTTTTTTTAGTTTGTGATTTTTATGGAACGACGTGTGACCATGGTGTTTGGGTGCCACTTTTTTGGTATTACTAAAGACATGTTGTTGGTGTTGATCGTCCTTATCAATTCAGCCATGATTTCATATTTATTATACTAGATAGAAGTTTATTGAGAGATTTGGATTTACCAAAGTAATATACCAACATATGCTTTTTTGCTTATGTAATTTCTTCTTCCCGTGAGCATTCGTTGCTACACGGAAGCAAGTATGGAATGGGAATTTTTTTAGTTTGAATTTTCATACCGTTATGCTACCGAAATTTTGATTGCTTATCAATATCATCATGCTTTTTGTTCATGTTTGAAAACATAATCATGATTTCATGTATACAGAAAAGTTAGTCAAGCTTCACGGAAGCAAGTATGGAATGGAAATTTTGTTTGTTTGTATTTTCGCGCTGTTATGCTGTCAAAATTTTGATTGCTTGTGAATATAATCATGCTTTTTGTTCATGTTTAGAAACATAATCATGGTTTCATGTATACACAAAAGTTAGGCAAGTTTCACGGAAGCAAGTATAGAATAGGAAAGCTTAACAAAAGTTAGGCAAGCTTTCACAGAAGCAAGTATGGAATGGTTTTATTTTTATTTTTCACGTTGTTATGCTGTCAAAATTTCATTTGCTTGTCAGTATTTCTTTACACTGTCGGTCTAAGAATATATATAGTTTTATATATAATATTTATATTATATATATAATATCTTTTTATTTATTTACTTATATATGTGTGTTTATGTACGTAAGGAGATCTTCAACTCGGTAAAGTGTTTTTAAGTACTTGTTTATACAATATATATAGTTATTTATACGTGTGTGTTTATGTACGTATGCAGTTCTTCAACTCAGTAAAGTGTTCTTAATTACTATTTTATATGCAAGAGTCTATGCGTGTTTCATTACTTTGAGGTCTTCGCCCAAACAAGTACAACCATCAATATTTTTTAGATTCCTAGTTTCAAATTGGCTTATCAAGCATTCATCCTTGTTTGCAACAACACCTACATGGACAGGAAAGTATATTCTACTAAAAGTAGGGTAAATACTAAAGACATGCTCATCTTTTTCTTGCATTATATAAAAAACTCACATAGATTTTCTTTACATTTTTGGCTTTCAAACAGCTTGTAGTTGCATTTGACGGTTCAATTTAGCTACAAGATATCAACAATACCTTAAATTATGATAGATCTTGAAGATGTGTTAGTAGACCAGGCCGATTAAAAGTATCACAGCTACTTCAATAATAATAAGTCAGACAGAGACATATGAATTATTCTCGCCAAGGCACTGAAGAGTGGAACACCATCATATAGTTAAAATAAGCATCATATAATTAAAATGAGTTGTTTACATGATTCGTAGGGAATCAAACCTGCACACACACACACACACACAATACAACTTGCATCACACTAGTACAATTTATCATGTGCTAGTGCATATTTATTTAACTATATTATTTAGTGCATAATTATTTAAATCTTGCCTCAATCTTCTACCACATTAGAGCCAGAGATGTCGACCAGGTTGATTGTGCGTTTGCAGACAAGCAAATGGTCAATCTCCGCCTGTAAAGCGGCCCTTCGAGAGCTATCTATGTACCCCCATGTCTCCCACTTGCCCAGAGCTTCTCGCATTGTCTCAAAGCCATCATTGAGTTCCTGGTCTCCGGTGTTGCGAGCGCGATTAAGGTGGTTGAACATCCGGATCGCCTTGTTTGTGTCACGCTCTCTTTGTGTAAACGTCTTCTTTTCTTCAAGGGGTGCGTTGGGGGGGAGTTTGTGAAGCTCTTCATGGATTTTTGCAACTATCTCATTACCAGTACTAGCATATCCTATAGGCATTGTATAAGTACAGGGAAAATGAAAAAATCTCTCTTGATTAGCACCTCCGATTCACTTGTGCAGCATATGGTGCTTGCCTTGTAACATTTATATAGGCTAAAGCACCATGCTCTCAAAAAGCATTGATAGTGATGGAAGAGTGGCATGTGTTAGTGACATGAGGGGTCCCACGCAGCATATGCTAACTGCTAAATTGGAGCGTGCAATAATATATGCATGATTTGTCAATATGAATATTATAATCGTCTACTACTCCACCACTAACTTTTAAAGTGGGGTGTGCAATAAAATATGCATGATTTGTCACTACGATTATTATTCCCCTATAAGATTTATAAGCATCTAAAAGTGCAATGAGTAGACAACACTAACTGCCTCTCTAAGGGCTCGGGAAACACTATGATTATTATTCTTCTATGAATACTATAGGCATATAATAGTGCAATGAGTAACCATCACAAATTGCCTCTCTAAGGGCTCGGAAAACATTATTTGTGGACCCGACTTTGGAACCTTTTCACATGCATATGAACATGAAAACTCTCTCTCTCTCTCTCTCTCTCTCTCTCTCTCACACACACACACACACACACACACACATGTGAGTAGAAAACGTGCACACAACCTCCTTCTTCACAAAAAAACTCCACTTTCATCTCAATTAAAATGTGGGATATTTATAAAATATATAAATTAAACCAACACATAAACAATTCTATACCAAGATACTAAATGAAATAATTTGAACCGACTTGAGAACCTTCTTGCCCAAACTTGAGCCGGACTTTTTTCATTTTGAACCTATCTTTCCTCTCTCCCCCTCATCTCCCACTCTCTCTCTCTCTCTCTCTCACACACACACACACACACACACACACACACACACACACACACATGTGAGTAGAAAACGTGCACACAACCTCCTTCTTCACAACAAAACTCCACTTTTACTTAACTCCACTTTCATCTCAATTAAAATGTAGGATATTTATAAAATATATACATTAAACCAACACATAAACAATTCTATACCAAGTTACTAAATGAAATAATTTGAACCGGCTTGAGAACCTTCTTGCCCAAACTTTAGCCGGACTTTTTTTATTTTGAACCTATCTTTCCTCTCTCCCCCTCATCTCCCAATCTCAGGCTCTCTCTCTCTCTCTCTCTCTCTCTCTCTCTCTCTCTCTCTCTCTCTCTCTCTCGTTGTCGGTACTCTCACACCCCGATCCTATCTCTATTTCACAAGTATGTTTTTCTCTCTCCGTCTAATCCTTCTTCTCTCTCCTTCCCTCGGTACTTATTTAACATACCACAACGCCACCTTAGAGAGCATACATATGAGTGGAATCCATGCTTCTATAAACTCGAAAAAGTATCACCTGTAGCAA
Organism: Adiantum capillus-veneris; assembly: GCF_014529385.1. Classification (NCBI taxonomy): domain Eukaryota; kingdom Viridiplantae; phylum Streptophyta; class Polypodiopsida; order Polypodiales; family Pteridaceae; genus Adiantum; species Adiantum capillus-veneris. The sequence goes on along the minus strand of NC_140951.1, from coordinate 138,567,114 downwards.
AAACACACGAATTGATTAACTCGCAAATAAAATTAACCCGTGATCAGCTACTCACTAGAGAACTATGGGAAATGGCTGCACTGTTATTACCACCTTTCTTTGAGCAACAACATTGCATGTTGTTTAGCCACGTTGAAGACCGAGAGGTTTTTGCTGAAGCTACTCTTGATTTTCAATGAGCAAGATATTGGAGCAAGGAAAGTGTCCATGTCATCTTCCTCTTGAATAATATTTGACTCCATCTCTTTATGTAGCAATGCAATTTAGCCTCATTGCGACTTGCATAAAGAACAGCCAGAGTGTCCCAAGCATGTTTTGTTGATTTTGCTAAGCAAACGCGAGGAAAAATAGTGCGCTTCATAGATAATGCAATCAATGCATGAGCATGTGCATCTCTAACATCCCAACTAGACCAATCAGTCATAGGCAAAACAACTCTAGTAGCAACAGACTTGCTAGAACATGTGCACCATCGTCAACGGAGTCTATATCCATAGAAGATAGTCGTACATTAATGCCTTGCACAACATTCGAGAAACCCTTTAACATAAGAACACGTGTTATCATGTTAGCGCACATTAGGTAGTTATCCCCATCCAATTTGTCCTCTATATCAAACATCTGTGTTGTTGTCAGTCATGGCGAGTGACTACACCTAATGTTATGTTTTTGTACAACCATAAATAAGTAATTTGGCACCAAAGGCACATTGGTAATTAATCGTAAACTCACACTATGTATTTCTTATCCAAAAAAACCTTAAAATTAACTTTACAAAATTGGATTTTATACCTTAGCTAAGGTTTCTTTGGTCAAAAACTGATCTTCTGGGAGCTCTAACTAAGGATAAATTGATACAATCTAGAAGCTTATAGCTCCGGCTCATAGATGACAATATTCACTTGGAAAATAGGAGTTACAATATTCCCAATTTATCAAAAGAATAAGTGTTTTTACAAAATAAAGCTCCCAAAAAATGTTACATGGGTTAGCTTGCTACTAAAATTCCCCCCTCCTCGATTGTGTCGTCCCTTGACACTGATTGAAATAGTTTTTGGGTTGACCATTGGCGAGGCGGTCTTTAAGCGCTTGAAGCGCTTTTTGATATCTGATGCCTCGTTCTTTCTCAAGGACTTGCAAAAACTGAATAGTGACTTTGTTTTTGAGTTCTATGGTTGAATCTCCGACGAACCTTGCTGTTAGATTGTTGATCACTAGTCTATAGATCTTTATACGCGATGTGAAGAACCCGGTGTAAAAAGCTTCTTTGAATTTCAACATATTGCTTGATGGCAACAACATACATCTGGCATCGAAGCCGTAAAGAACTTCTTCTGAAGGCTACGCACTCAAATGATAGCATAAGCCTTGTTTACCTTCTAAAAAGGACTTCCATGGGGCTCATTCTTGTTTAGGTTCATGAAAGACTTGGATGCATGTGAGCAGCATTCTCCAGATTTTAAATAACATTGCAAAGGAGAGGTCAGGGAGGCTCTTGAAGAAGTTCATGGCACCCATTAGGGTTTTCACCATGTATTCCTCAATTGCGATCCTTGCTCTCGAGCTGGAAATTTTGGGTAGTTGAGCCAAGTCGGACTTTTCTTCTTTAATGCTTCATGTGCTTGGCATGTCCTTACCCTTGGTACATGACAGAATGTCGTATCCTTCTGTATTGATGCCGGTGCCCTTGTAAACAAGATGAGGTACCTTGAGTTTTTGTTGAGCCAGTTCTTCCTCCATTTGGGGTGGAGAGCATCTGACCCCTCTTCTTGCATATCCTTGTAGAGTATTCTTTTACTTGTAATAGCTCCACCTTTATCAGAGGATAAGGTAGCGATTGTTGATGCCATTGAGAATTGATTTGATTGGGAGTGAGCTGAGTTACGTTGACAGAGTGACGAACACTCAACTCCCAATCCATATCCGCTTTCCATTCAGCATCCACTTCGTGAACAATCTGCTTTTTAAGTGTATCTTCTTCAGCTTTAGAGAGTTGGACCATTGGCACTTGTTCCTCTTCGATGATTGGTACTTGGAATTCAAAACCTCTTGTTTGTCCTTCTGTTGGTTGTATTTCCATTTCTACAAAGGAGACTGATGTTATCTCTAGATTTGGCTCATCAGATGTACCTACCTCCTCCTGAGCTTCCACATTCCCTTCTCTGAGCAACTCATTGGCTCTCTTTAATTCCTCTATCTCTTTTAGCAACTGCTCTTTTCTTTGTACACGCATTAGGACAAGGTCCCTTCTTTGTGCTTGTTCCAGCTTCGACTCAAGTTTCAAGTCTTTGTTTCTCTTTTCGAAAGTCTTGTAAACTTCATATGTCCCCTTGAGTGAAGCTACTGCTGGGTTTTCTCTAATTTTCTTTAGAAATACCACTTGGTCATTGATTCTCTGTTCTGAGTACTACAAAGAAGCATTTGTTACATTTAAATGTACTTGGAGCTTTTATACTGACTGGGTAGTGCTCATAAATTCATTTGTTACTTCAGTCAGCTGTTGGTTCTTGCTTTTACATGCATCTAATAACTTGGTGAGGAGCTCCCCTAATTCTTTCATCTCCTTTTGTTGCTTTTCCTTGACGCTTTGGTGTTGCTCTGCTTCGTTCTTTGAGCTCTTTGATCTGGCCTTGAAGATTTTCAACGATGTTCATCCTGTCTTCAAGCTCATCTTGAGCACATCAATCACTTGTTTCAATTCTTGAGCGTTAGCATTGCGGCTAAGAGCTGTTGTTCGCATCCTCTCCGTCGTCATGTGCGTTTGCTTTGCATATTCATTAACTTGGATGATAACTTCATCCGTTGTTCCCTACTCTTCAAATTCTGAGTTAGGCTCTTTAGATGGTCTAGCTGATTCTGCTTGAGGTTTTGTAGAAGGTTCAACCTCATCTTTGTCTTCTTCCTTGGGCTATTCTTGACTGGATTCCTCCTCTTGTTTTTCTTCTCCTTTTGTTTCCTCGCCTTCATTTGATTTGTCAGTTGATGAAGGGCTTGGACTAGGAACTGGTTGATCTTCTTGTTTGGTAGCGGGTGAGGGTGGTCTTGGTGACATCTCCCCCTATTCCTGTTGTCGTTCAGTTGGTTTTGCAGCTTCTGTTTGCTATGTTTGTTGCACAATCGACTCTTCTCTTGATTTTCTTTGTGCTTCTAAAGCCTCCTGTATCTTTAGGGCTTCGGCTTCCACGTACATTGTTTCTAGTAGATCCTTTGGATCTTCTTGGATCCTCTTCTCAGGGTTCTTGGTTCTAGGACCCTTGATTTCCCTTGGACTCCATGATTTTGGATTCTATCCTGCAACTTGACGACTTCTTTCGTAAGATTCTTTCTCTCTTTTGAACCTTGATTTTTTTTGTTGAGGTTCTTCTGGGTGGGCGGCCACTGCCTTTCTTTTCATCTCCTCTCTCCTTGCCCTTTTTTCATCATTTTCCAAACTCTCTTCACTGCTATGGGCTTCATGAGAGTTTTCTGTTGATTCTTCATAAGATTTACAGATCCCTTTCTTCTTTGATCTAGTGGCTCGTGGAGAGGACTGAGCTGTGATTATCCACGTGTTTTGGTCTAGGGCTGGTGGCAAGTTATCATCCATCCCAATAGCATGGTATGCAATTCGGGTTAGAACTTCTGGAGCTCCCAAATATGTTACTCTTTCTTCCTTCTTTGGGCTCTTGAGTGTTGTAAGCACATACTGAGCATGATCTATTGATTGTCTTGTTGTTGACTTCAATACCTGGGTGAAGGTGGTTGCGACCGCATGCTTTCGAGTAGTGTGTCTTGGTGGTTTCTTTGCAAGGAAGTGAAAGTGTTGTTGATATAGACGAGTGGGATCCTCTACTTGCTTCTGGGCAGATCCATCCTTTTTGATGGTTGACAGTCGTATATAAGATCTTTGGAAGTCTACTCCACATGGCTCTTGATCGTAGTCCTTACCTTTTGTTGGCTTCTTTTGTTGCTGGCTTTGCTGCTACATCATAGACTTCTTTGGGTAGCATGTGCAACTCTGCCTGATTTCCCTCTTCACTCTTGAATCTGCCGGTGAAGACTATGGTGTTGTGTTCTTCAAGTTGTTCTTCTAATAGGTAGCTTACTTTGGCCGTTTTCACTGAACTCGGCTCCAACTGGTATGGTGGCAACTCTTGCCACTTTTCTTTTTGGATCATCCTCTTCTTTGGTTTCTCAGCAGGTTGCATTGTGCACCTATTAGCAGAATACAGTTTCGAAGTTAGAAAATTTCACAAATTTCGCTCTGATATGCCCTGTGTTTGAATTGCTGGCAAATGATGTCTGCTTTGGTTCAAACCAATTTTGGAGCATGCATAGATGCACAAAAACATGTAAAGATTAAAATCATTCAATCCAGGCAAAAATTGTAACCAAAGTAAATAATTGGCGCGATTATTTATAGCAGGGGGATTTTTCAAAATTTTGCAGTTTTGACTTCATAGGCTTGAAGAACATGTGATTTGTATACTCTGAGTGAAGTGTGGACTCATTTGAGTGTACAAGGTGGAAATGGTGCCAGATTTAGTCTTCAATTTGTGAAATAGTAGATATGAAGGGATTTTGGGTTTTTGAGATCCAAATTTGATCAAACTTGATTGGTGAACATTTTGTTTTGCAAATTGATGCTAGGCATGTTATAGACCCTCTGTGTGAGATATGGGATGTTTTGGATCAAAATTTGGACTGAAGAGCTTTTAGTGCATTTTTGACAAAATCTGAGATTTACTTGATCTTTTGGGCTCATATTTGAGCATGTACCACGAAGGCTCATCCGTTGATACTGCATCATTCTGTGATTTCCATAGTCTTTCATCTGGTTCCAAAGTGTTGATAGGAATAGGTGTTTGTTGATTTCTAAAAGCAGCTTTCCTCTTGAGTACTCAAAGTTGAGCTTCCTCTTGAGCTTCATCAATAACCTGCTGTCGTTTAATCTTTCTCTACTTTGCTCCATGCATTTTCTCTAGAAAATCATTGGTCAGTGGAAAATGGTACTTCTTTAAGCGGCATCCACTAATCCAGTTAGCCATTGGTTCACCATCTATAGTGGACAACTTAACTACTCCACTTGGAGATACGTCTTCAATGATAAATGGTTCATTTTTCTTTTTCTTGAATTTGGGAATGTGTTGCTTAAAGGAATAAATTAAAACTAGGTCCCCTTTTTTGAAGATTTTTGTGACTAGATGTGAATCAAAAAATTGTTTTTGCTTCTGTTTTTGTGCATAGATGTGAGCTACAGCCGTTAGCCCTTGTCCATCAAGCTTTTCCAAATCTTCAAACCTCTCTGACAATTCATGTCCAGTCCACTCAAGATCTTTAGCTACCCTTAGTGTCGGCAATAGAAATTCCATTCGTAGTATGGCATCAATACCATAAACAAGGTTAAAAGGTGTAGCATTTAAAACTGTCTTGAATGAAAACTCTATAAGCCCATAAAGAAGCATGCAGATTTATTTCCCAATTAGTTCGTCATGAACTAACCACTTTAGTCAATACCGAGCTAAGAATTTTATTCGTGTGCTCAGCTTGTCCATTTGCTTGTGGATGATATGGAGCGGATTTGTTATGGATGACCAGAAATTCATTTAGAAGATACTCAATTACCTCATTGAGGAAACGAGTTCCCCTATCACTGACAATTTCGATTGAAAGTCCATATCTTGTGAATATATTCTCATACAAGAATGCGATTATGGTTCTAGCATCATTCTACCTGGTTGCCTTAGCCTCTGTCCACTTGGTCAAATAGTTTGTAGCTACAATGATATATTGAGGTCGAGTTCTATAAGCGGGTGGTTGTACTGATTCGACAAAATCTATGGTCCATTTTGCAAAAGCTCTAGTCCCCATCATTGGTCTTAAAGGCATTCTATCTAACCTTGTTGGCAATTTTGCTCATCGGCATGCATCACATCTTCGAACATATTTTTTGGCATCTGCAAAAAGTGTTGGCCACCATATGTCTGCCACTTCTAAGTGCTCTAGTGGTGGTTTCACTAGAAAAGTGCCCTCCCGCTAATCCAGCATGTGCTTGTTTTTGAGTGGGGATATATTCATCTTCATTTGCACAGAGACTTAAATGTTGATCCTTTCCTCTTCGATACAATTGGTTTCCAATAAGAGCATAGTCTCTTGCTTCAGTTTCAATAGCTCTTTGGCGGCGTTTACTCATATCCTTTGGAAATGTTATGCTTGATAAGTAAGTAACTAGATAGTTACTCCACTTAGTAATAACGAGTGAGATTTGAAATAATGTCACATGAGGTACGGGTGTTTGTTAGCTAATATACACCCAATGGCAAAATTGGAAGCATCAACATGTACATGGAATATCTTATTTCAATATGGTGCCTTCGATATTAGGGCTGAAGTGAGAGCTTGTTTAAGCTTCATGAAGGCTTCTTCACACTCATCAGTCCATACAAAGAGTGTAAATCAGGACATACATGGGTTTTGCGATTATAGCATACGTATAAATAAATCGTGTGTAATATTCACAATGTCCCATGAAAGCACGAACCCCTTTGACTGTTGTCGGTCTAGGCAATTCAGCAATAACATGGATCTTATCCATATCAATCTCTATGCCGTTTTTAGACACTACATGTCCAAGAAGTTTTCCTTGTCTGCCCATACAGGTGCACTTTTTAGGATTTAAGCAAATCCTATAAAGTCTACATTTTTTGAATGCCTTTTTGAGATGTTCAAAATGATCAGCCCGGATTGATGAATGTACACATAAATCATCCATATATACTTCCAAGAGATTCCTAAGATATTCTTTGAAAGCATGGCTCATCAATCTTTGAAAGGTGGCAGGAGCATTAGTTAGCCGAAAAGGCATAACCCTAAATGCAGTTTTATGCTGATCTTTTGGATCAACCAAAAGTTGATTGTACCCCGAAAAGCCGTCTAAAATGCTATAAGCTTCTTTTCTTGCAACTCGTTCTAAAACATGCTCGGTGATTGGAAGAGGGTAGTTATGTCTAATGGTGACTGCATTCACTTTTTTGAGATTGACACATACTCTTAATTTTTCTTGGGTACCACCACAATTGGAGACACCCAATCTGTGTGTTCAATTTCATAAATAAATTCGGCTTTCTTAAGCTTTTCTATCTCTTCTTTGTTCTTTTTGCCGAATGTTTCATTATAAGTATATGGCCATTGTCTACTTGGTTTTGCATCATCTCTCATAGGTATGGTATGTTGAGAAATTTTTGGATCAACACCCTTGAGACCTTTATAAAACCAAGCAAAGATATCTCGGTATTCTTTAAATAAGTTTAGCAAAAGCTCTTCTTCTTCTTCAGTCAAGTTGTTCGCAATGTAGGCAGGTCCGAGCTCTTCCCCTGGTTTGGCTAAATTTATTCTCTTTGCATTTTTAGGTCCGAGCTATGACAAACCCTGCTTTCTTAGTTCCCTTACAGGTTGTCTACTATGATCTTTCGGTCTTGGAGGGTATATTTCTTGTAATGGGATGGAACACTCATTACATCTTTACTCTCTTCCTTGGTTGTTTCCATTTCAGTGGTATACACCTTCTTTAGAGTTTTCTTCAACTCTTGATATTTTTTCTTTCGTTCAACTTGTGTCATGGATGATTCATCATCCTGGTGCTTAGGTTTTGATTGAGTTTCCTTTCTCATTTTCCTTGATGTTTTTGATGTTCCTTGTTTGTTGTTTGAAGGATACCTACCCGTGATTTTGTCTTTTTGACACAATCATGTGCATCTATCTGCATTAGAAACTATGTTCTGCTAGAAATTGGTGGCATAGGTCTAGATTTCAATTTTTATGTTCCTCTTTCCCTTCTATACCATTTAGGTCTTCTTGGTTTCTGGTTTGGAAAGTCAAAAAACTTTTCCTCTCCTCCTTTTAGAAGTAGTTGGGCTCTCACATGTTCTTTTTCTGACCCAGAATCATCAGATTTCCATAAATATGGTCTAATTTTTAACAATTCTCCCAAGGTAAGAGTACATTGAATAGGTGTTGACATGATTGAATGGACGTTCTCTACCTCCAGGGTCTGTTCCTCTCTTTTTATGTGAGTGGTTTTACACACTATGGACTCATCTTCATTGTCTTCTAAGTAAGAGGGTAGTGTTTTTAGAGTAAATGGCTTAGACATTCCCGATGCTTTAGAGACGCAGTCCCTGTACAAGGATTGTATCTCAATGTCCATATTGGGAGGTAAATTGTCTAACCATACTTCCTCTATAGGAGCTGATTTCAAAGTTATGCTCCCATCATTAATCTCTCTCACTTTTTTTCATAAATGTCGTGTCCAGTTTTCCTCCATAAATTCTATCTAAAGCATCTTCACTGTCAGGCACTATGAGTTTAGGCTCTGTAGTTTCAAGGTGGGGTTCTACCACCACTTTGGATTTCTCTTTATTGGTTTCTACCACAAGATCCTTAGGTTTTGCTATACTCTCAAGCTTGGTTTTTTGTTTTTCCAGCATTTCTTGAGTAATTTTTACCAAATTTTGATAAGCTTCAAGCTTAGCTGCTTCCATATATGGAGAATGATAGTTTTTCCATTTGTTTTTTATATTTTGGCCTACTTTAAGTTCCGCTTGGAAAGCTTCCAAGGCTGCATCAATTGGCTCAAAAAATTTGTTTACCAAAATTGATCCTCCAGATTTTATTGTGGTTTCCTTGATTTCACTCCCAGTTTCTTTCACTTTTTTTTGGAATAATCTCTTGGCTTTTTCCTCAATTTCCTCCTCTTGTTTTTGTTTTCTCAACTCATATATTTGATGTCTTCTTTTCTTGGTCTTTTGAGAGGAATTTTTAGTATTCTCTGATTCATCAGAGGAGTTATGTTTCTTTTTCTTAGCTTGGGCTCTAGTGATCACCTTGATTGGAACAATAGATTCACTTTTCAAAGAGCTACTATGTATCACTTGAACTACATTCACCATTGCTTTTCCTTTGTTTAACGGATTTTTTGGATAGTCTTCAAGAAAGTGTCCTCCTTTTTTGCAACATTGTGTACAAAAAGCTTCAACTGGCTTAATGTTCTTATCAGGATCTAGGCATTCATTTTTCCAATGATCATCTGCACCACAATTATGGTAGTTTCCAGTCTTTGGCTTAATCATGGGTCTTACCATTGGAGGTCTAACACCTTGGTTAGCTACAAAGTACATCAGTGTAAGCTTTGGTGTAGCATAAGTCACATGCTCTTTCAATGATGGTGGATGTGAATTATACCACTCTCCTTCTACCATTATTGTAGATGGACTAAACTCAACATAAAGTGTAACAGGTACTAGAGCTTGTTCATCTATGACTCCTTCTGAATGTATATACTTTACAGGCACTGCATATTGTCCAAGAAATGGAGGTTGTTGACCTAACACTGGTTGTGGTCTTTCCATACCCATCGGTGGTTTGTGCTAGGGCCATATTAGGCTCATATCTATACATGGGTTGTCCTTGTGGTCTCATAGGAACATATTGAACATTTTCATCATACTTTGGTCGGTAATAACACTCATTGGTCTCATGGTTTGTCCATTTATCCTCAATAGCACACTATTTTTGCGGCCTAGTTGGTTGTCTCTGTTGAGGTATCCCTTGCCTCGTACTCTCATAGGAGATTTTTGTATATTATTCATCATTTCGTTCATCCTTTTGAGCATGTATTAGCTGTTCCCACTTGTGTTGGTTTTGTGGATGTTGTTTTCTCACTCTGGGTATCATGAGGGACATCTCCTTCATTGAAAATATCACAATTGTCTCCCAAGTCAATAGCATCTCATACACAATGTTCTAGGGTCATATGCTTCTTGCTATACAGTATAGCATGAAGTTCTTTTTAGCAAATCTTCTAGAAACAATGACACTAATCTTTCTTTTGCTGGTATTTCTAATTATGGGCATCTTGCAATGTATTGCTTCATCCTAGTTGCACAATCCCCAATAGACTCACCTTGTTTCTGTTTGAAGCTATATATTTGAGCTACCATATTATGTTTGATCCTAGTTTTGCAACATGCAACTACAAATCCTTGAGCTAATGTACTTAAATCCATGATTGCCCTTGGTGGAATGTTTTGGAACCATGTCAAAGCTTTTCCTTCTAAAGTCATTCCAAATTTCTCAAATTGAGTGTGGAAATCAAATATACGTTATGCTCTTAGCACTTGCTTGAAGCTAGCTAAGACCCATTTTTGAAAATCAGCTGGTCTAACATGTCTATTTGGTTCAGCTCCAACTCTTCTGGTGGTTGGTCTTGTCTCGAGTCCTTCAAACCAATCTGTTGGAAATAGTGACTCATGTAGCCCTGCACTGACTCTAATGTCACTTGGTTCCCTTCGTGACGAGGTAGGTTTGGGTTTTTTAACATTGCTCCCACAAGATCTCTCGTGGAGTTCCTCTTGGAATAGGATCATGTCCTTGCCCCAATATCCAATCTCTTATAGAGTACCCTTGGTACTTGGTCTGTTCTACCTCTTAAGGACTCATCATAACAAAGTTATTGTTATAACAATCCTTAAAAAGGGTAAGATGGTAGATCTATTGAACCCTTGTCCTTGATCTTGAAGATATAGATGATCCTCATGGGTGTTAACTACCCTGGTTTGGAATGAGAGGTCCATAAAAGATCCTTGACGTTCCCATCCTTCCAACAATAGACTCCAATCCTAGGATTATCAGTGCTAAGCCGTTTCAAAGGTTTCAGATCAACTTGATCATATCCCTTGAATTCTAAAATCGATGGACCTTCTTTAGCTGCCATATCCAAAATTATTGTATTCACTTCTAACTCCCATTTGTCTATCACATCAAGATTTTCAACTTTTACATATCGAGTCCCCTTTTTATCCATATACATTTTTCCTTGTTTGTTTGCCTTGATTTTCCTCTTCAAACTCTATGTCATGGTCATCAATGTGAATGGCATACTCTTCATTTGGATCTAGGTAAACTTGAGCTCCATGGACATTAGTCTTATAAAGAGTGAGTATGTGCTTATATCGCATTGTTGTTCTGGCTCCTGACTGAGTCGAATAGGAAGACATTTCAGATGTTGAGTCAGAATAAGTGGTTGGGATTTCTTCAAAGATAGTGCCCAATTGATCATCTTGATACACACTCTCTTTGGTGGATACCCTACTAGCGATCTCTACAAATGTGCCTTGATTTGCTAGTATACGACCAGATTTAAGGTTCATATAGACTTGCTAGGCCCTGGATAGAATATTTACTGACGGATTAGATGGTTATCTGTTTTTTCACTTGACTTGAATTCAAATCCTATCAAGCTCTCAATTCCTTTCCTTTTCCAACCTGATTCTTGTGTTAGTTTTAACCAAGTTAGCTATTGTCTCTCAAAGACTGTACAATTTTTGCTAATTATTGTGATTGGTCCATGTATACCACTTCAATATGAGCTAAGTGAGTCAGCAAATGAGAGTTCCAAATTCTACCCTTGCAAAGAGCTAAAGGACTAATCTATAACTTGGAAATTGAGTTAACATGTACTGATTTGGATCCGATGGAACCCAAACTTGACCAGTGGCCTTGTATTATGTTGTTCTAACACTGTACAAGCTCAAAAGTTCAAAATCTTGTCTTTGGACTCAAAAGTAAATAATTTGATTATTTACTTTTCTCAAATTTTTCCACTTTTTAGAATTGTTTTGCCATGTAGACACCTTGTTGTAGTCTCTGGATAAGTTTCACTGAGTTTGAACAAGATTTGTCCAAGTTATCAACTGTTTAGTATCCGCAGACTCGGTTTTCAAGAATCTGGCTTAAGTCTCACTTTTGTGATCCAAATTTCACCAAAATAAAAGATTGAAGCGGGCAAAATAATTTAATGGAACTAGAATTCATATATAGATGAAGTTGGGCTCCAATGGGGTTATATAGCAAAGTCCAATTCCCATCTCATTTGTGCTCTATAAGAGAGCGAAAGAGAGAGAGCTTACATTTGGGCCATACTTTCCAAGCTCTCCTATCTTGCATAGCGGTGAGCACATCTACCCGCGAACCACTTCTCAATGTACAAGTTTCAAGCTAGTCAAAACCCATGAAGACGATATTAGAACCTCACACAAGCATCCATTGCAACCCAAAAATGGCTACTTTTGGGGCTCCTTAGAGTAGGTGAGGCTACTTCTTAGAAGGATTGAGATATGTAATGTAAAATCCATGTATGAAAGCTAAGGGCACTTTGCCAATCATACTCACTCTCTTGCATAGTATACATACCAATTCTAAAGACTAACAAGCTAACCATTAGGGAGAATTTGGACTCTCAAAGGGGACTTATAAGGACTTTGACTTTATAACCTTTGTGCAAAACGGGCGTACGGCAAAAAATTTAAAAATGAAATCAAAACTTGTTGGACCTTTTGGAATTAGAATGTACTCATTGAAATTTATCTATAGGTATAAAGCATGCCATTAGATTCTTTATATTCTAGAAGATTTCATTTTTTTATGTGACAACTCCGTCTTATAAATGGTCATAACTTCTACAAGATTCAACTCCAAATTTGTTAATAATGCAAATTTTGAAAGATGATTACACATGTCATAACAAGTGATATATTCAAGAAGGCTTAGAAGACTTTATACATGAACAAAGGAGATGGATTTACATAGATAACCTATTCTTCCCTCTTGAAAGAATAGAAACTCTGTTAGATGCACTAGATCAACATGACTAGATCAATATGTATAAACCAACTGACAAGTTGCTAAAGACCAACCATTGAAGGCAAGTGGTAGTGGCACCAACAAACGACCTTCCAAAAGAAAAAATCTAATGCCAAAGGTTATACAAAGAGAGGATGAAGAGGAAACATAAATTGATATATATAAGGTTGATAATGATGAAGAGGACCCCCTCTCAAGGAGGCTTTGGAAAGCACAATTTGGATTAGATCACTATGTATTAGATCTAGAGGATTCCCTAACTTTCGATCTTATGGCAATGTGGAAAGCCTAGTGTGTTTTTTGTATATGCAATGCTCAAAAAAATAAAAATTGGAATAATTTAGCACATGGATAACCAAAACATTGTAACTATTTCATTTTCTTCTAACACATATGGCCAAGCAGGCTATGGCACAACTCAGTAGAAGGCAGCTCGGCTACATAGATAGAGTTCTATATCATAGAAGAGACATACAAGGAATCTAATTGGTCAGACTTTTGACCTTTGAGCATAACCAAGCTACCTCTTTTGATCACCTAGGAACCATTGCCAAACACTATTGTGTACCCAAGACCATCAAGCTGTCCTTCTAAAGCCAAGCTCTTAGTGAGCTTTTACACATCTATAACACCTAGCTATAACAATCAAAGGCAGAGAGACGTAGTCACAATTGCAGTCATCTATAGTCCAACTTTGTGCATAACATTCGTCAAGAGCTAACAATGCCTCTGGACTCAAATCAGAAGTGAATACTAGTACATCTAATGGCTGCGGCACATCAAGAACAACATCAACATGTGGAGACTCCGTGACATTGTGCTCCTCTATCTTCACACTACTCTTAGGACGTGCAAAACTTACAAAAATGGCTTTACCCTTATCTCTTTGCAACAAACGACAATCTTTCTTCATGTGTACTTTCTTGTGACAATGGTAGCATTCAATGCTCCTCATGTCACATCCACGGATCTTGCTACGTACATTCTTGGGATCCCGAGAATGACTGCAATTGTGACTACGTCTCTCTGCCTTTGATTGTTCATGTGGATATTTCCACTTGCCATATACGCATCACCATGCCCACCTAGTGTTGAGACTGATGTCAAATATCTTTTGTGAGCAAAGCACTAGTAATATCATTAAAAACAAGCTTGCCCTTAGGGACAAAGTTACTAATGGCAATATCAAACATGTCCCATGATGCATGCAAAGAACGACAATAAAAAGGCTTTCATTTCATCATCTAAATTAAGCCCCTGTGATGTCAACTAAGTAAACACACTGTTAAACTCATTCAAGTGTGAATTGACACTGCTACCTTCTTTCCTGTTAAGACGCATAAGCTTCTTTATCTCAGAAGCACTTTGTTTGATGCACTCTTACCATCCCATGCTAAGGATAAAGACTCCCACAATTCTTTGACATTGGTCTTGTCCATAATCGTGAAAAATATAGACTCACCAAGTTGCAACCTAATAGTTGCCATGGCACAAGCACTAAGCTCCTCCCACTAATCATCAATGTACAAACCCTCTCTGCACTCTTTCAATGGTGCCTTAAGTCCTTTGTTGATTAGCACATCAACCTATATAGTGAAATTTGTGCCATCAAACTTTTTTATGTAATTATCTCCTTTCTCAAAAGATTTAGCCATACTGAAAAGAGCTAACTACAAGAGATTAACACTAAGAACTTATGGCAATGTTTTTGACAAAAAAATTTCGCAAGATTCTCTTTGGGTGGAGATCAAAATCTCAACTAGAAACTCACTGCAATGTCAATGCAAAAGAGTGTTGTAAGCAAACTAGAGGACTCACTGAAAAAATCCAACAGAGTCTCCTCTGAACTGGGAGAAAAATCTCAACCCAAATCAAGAAAAATGAACACCTCTTCTTACTCTCTCTCTCTCTCTCTCTCTCTCTCTCTCACACACACACACACACACATACACACACATGTCACTTTCATCTGTGGCTTACTGTTTTGAGAATGGATACTTGTTGATATTTAACACTACATGGATGGTAGGTATAAGTTAAAAAGGTTTTAAGTACGACATGGATAACAATTGATAGGTTTGTTGACACTTGTAATATATATTCAAGGTTAAAAAATCTGCTGTCTTGTTTATATGGATGCAAGTGAGGACTCTATCTTTACTTAGGATCTTTTTGGCTAAGCTGCTGCCCATCACTGTTGAACCTGACCTCTTTCACTTCAAAATAAGTTTTCTTGACTATCTTATATACAAAACATTAGAATGATACCACATTCTCACTATGATGTACAAAAATGAATCAAAGATTGAGTTGTTTTTGTGCTCCTTTGTCTAGCCAATCGTCTTTTGAACTGTTATGTTCTTTTGTGTATAAGTGTAAGTCTAAAAAAAGCAACACACACATCCTAAACACAAGGTTCTCCTAGAAATCTAGGAAACCCGGACGTTGGCTTTGGAGTTTTTTGTGTATATGCTTTGATGGACCCACTGGCTATAATTCCTTATTAGGTTGGCAGGTGTTAGGTGGTCTTTCCTTGTTTATAGATCGGATCTCTGCTCATAGCCATTGTAGTCTTTGACTCAGTTGGTTTTAGGCTGCAAGTTGCTCCAAAATTAGTTACCCTTGTGTAATTATTTTGATTCTTATGATTTCAATAACATTTTACCTATAAACGAACTACTCTTGGATGGACGGTTTGTTTGAGGACTATCCATAGTAACTTGTTAAATCATGCAAATCTTCTACGACTGACTATGAATGGCATCCATACTATTCTCTACTAGCTAACAAAGCCTTATAACATTAACTGGAGTATAATCCTCTCTGTTAACATTGCCACTTATAGCTCCGATGAGACTCGTGGATTTTTTGATATGATACAGCTCTTTGGCTTTAGACTTGACTATTCTCTTATCATCAACTTGATGAGGCAGTAGGCCCATACTCAATGGGCCTACTGTCGACTCATTGAGTAAGGTGTCCGGCTTAGGACGGTCGCACGTACGTGCGCATGCACACACACACATGTCACTTTCATCTAAGGCTTACTGTTCTGAGAATGTATACTTGATGATATTTAACACTACTTGGATGGTAGGTATAAGTTAAAAAGGTTTTAAGTAGGACATGGATAACAACTGATAAGTTTGTTGACACTTGTAATACATATTCAAGGCTAACAAATCTGTTGTCTTATTTGTAAGCATGCCCGTGAGGACTATATCTTTACTTAGGATCTTTTTGGCTAAGCTGCTGTCCATCACTGTTGAACCTGTGCTCTTTCACTTCAGAATAGGTTGTTCTTGACTATCTTATGTACAAAACACTAGAATGATACCTCATTCTCACTGTGACGTACAAAAATGAATCAAAGACTGAGTTGTTTTTGTGTTAATATTTGTCCTTTGTCTAAAGCCAGCTATCTTTTGGACTGTTGTGTTCTTTTTTGTGTATAAGTCTTAAAAGAGAAACACACGCACACACACCCCCACCCACCCACCCATGAGAGAGAGAGAGAGAGAGTCACAAATCAATGGCGTGGCATGACCTAAGCGTATTTTATGAAAAGATGTACGTTTCAAATGGAATTCCTAAAATGAGTATGTTACATGTGCTCTTTTATGTGTGTTTTGTTTGAGTACGTGTTGGAAAGATGAAATGACTGCAATATTTTATGTTCGTCACCTGAGGGGTGATGTGAATGTGATAGTAACTAGTATTTAGTAAATCAACACATTCGTGAAAAGATTAGCATGGTCTGGATGTGATTGCTAAATAAGTTACAATGTCACGATTCTCATCTAAGATCTCGATGTGGATAGTGATGTGAATGTGATGCGAATGTTCAACGACTTACGTCTTTGTGCAAGTTCTAGCTATGTGTGGTCTAGTTCATCAGTACTTAAGCGTTAGTGTCTCTTGAACTAGTTTCTGTCATGTGTCTATTTTTGTAGACGTAATTGAGGGCGATAAAAATTCTTTCAAGATGTGGGTATGTCGCAAATTGATGATGTGGCATGGTTTAAGGGGCAAGACCTGATCGAGGGGTCTAAACCCTATCAAAAGAAGCAGAAGAAGTTTTTACCAACTTGCAGGTTCTCATCATTTTGCCAAAATGGGTCTAGGGTTAAAAATCTAACCCTACTAACTTGTAGGACTCGGTTGAGGGGCTTGAACCCTTATGAAAGAATAAAGCAAGGACCCAAAATTGTGCAAAGATTGATGAGGCGGTACCTGTACCAAATTTTGTGGTTTGCATGAATGAAGTGGTAGTTGTACGGATGTTCACGATATGTGATGAGGCTGTTGGGGAGCCAACAAAGGTTTTCATGTAATCACTTTTGGATAGGGGCCTTTATAAGTGTGCCCAGGGCCTCACTTCTGCTTAGATTTGGCTTGGGAACACTGAGAGAAGGAATACCCTTGGACATTGTACGTTGCAAAGCATAATAATAAAGAGATACTGAGAAGGGGCGGCACCACTCTTTGAGGCCAGTGCATCTAGAAAAGGAACTCCGCCGTGCTGTGTTGACTCTCTCTCTCTCTCTCTGTGTGTGTGTCTCTCTCTCTCTCTCTCTCCAAACTTTGCTCATTATTTGCAGTTTCTCACGTGTGTTGCAGTATATCTTTCACTTGGAGTGCCCAAGTCTATTACGATGGTATCAGAGATTAGATGATTCTTCTACGAAGGATCCAATCCCTTTTTTACAACACGCATAGATTTCGACAGCCAGTGAGTCTGACAGGGAGGAAACTGTCCCATCTACTTGCATGAGTGAAGAGACCAACAGAGCAACAGATCCATAGTGGAAAGCCTATCAAGGAAACCTATAAACCTATTGCTGTGTAGACCTATGAGTCTCGACAAACTAATAGAGCTCATAGCTTATGAGCCATCTATGACTAAGCATCACAAAAATTGAGACCACACTAGGCATACATCAAGATCTGTGCGTACAATGCACCAAGAAACCAAGAAATAACTGTCAAGATTGCTCTCTCTGATGATGTTGTAGTGAAACATTGTGGGAAAAATGCCGATGCTATGTTGATGTCAATGCCAATACGAGATCGATGTCGGTGTGCCGATGCTGAGAAAAAGGATGTCAAAATTTTGTTATCGATGCCAATTTTTACTGCCAAACGGAAATGCCTCACCTATGTTGAATGAACTAAGAAAGTTGATGTGTTCTGTCTATCGCTTTCTATGCTGCTGCAGTGGCCAATGCTGTAAACTATAGAAATTTTGATTCTGAATAGTGAAACCGTGTGTCCGAGACACATCTCCACCTCTACTCTCATATCCAATATCGAGAGCCATGGGCTATGACTGCCCCTATATGTTGTGTGTGTGTGTGTGTGTGGTACACACGCAATCACATCCTGCTTTGTCTTCTCGAGCTTGCTCTACCCGGTCAAGTAATTCCTCTGTGCAACACTACACTGTAGCACCAAAACCCAATGGCATTACCTTTTTAAAATCACGTGTCCTATGCTTGTTTTTCCTTGCATTGAAAAACTTACAGTGCTGCTTGTAAAGGAAATGGCCTATGAACATTGAGAAAGGTGGAATTAAGAGAACTGTAGTGAGCATTTGTATTAGACTACTTTGAGAAGATAGAGGGTGAACTTAATTAGCGGTAGCAACATAACCATTATACTTAACTAACTTGGCATGAACAATACTTTGTAAGAGAGAGAATTAGATAACTTGACAACAATTGATGACCGGATTTATATGGAGCCGGTCCCCCCTCTAGAAGGCTTTTGTATTATGATTTCTCCCATAAAGAGAGATTTGATACAATACAAGCTTTGTGTTTGTTAAGACCTTGATGGTGCAATGAAGATAGAGAGCTTCATGCACCACAATTATGCCCATAACTTAGATAAATGAAAGCATTAACTTGTCCCCAGCCTTTGTCCCAGGACCTCAAACACCTTCAAAGGTGGAGAGAGCTAACATGGAATGACGGTAGGGAAGAGGAAGAAGAAACATTCTTACAAGAAAGAAATAGTTCCTCACTTATCGTCACTCTTCTTGCTTAGCATAACATAATAGCATAGTAATGAAGATGGAGAAGATGGAAAGCTTTAGCATTGAAGCATGGCTCTTGGTTGGATTTGCATTGCATAGCCAAGAGTATTGGGGTAGGCTCACAACTTCTAAACAAGCTTGGAGAAAGAGATGAAGCTCTTGCACTTGGTACTTCCCACAATGAGAGTGTGTGTGTGTGTGTGTGTGTGTGTGTGTGTGTGTGTGTGTGTGTGAGAGAGAGAGAGAGAGAGAGAGAGAGAGAGAGTATACCCCTCAAGCAAGCCCTCTACTTGCATGGTAGACCCCCTCTTCTAGCTCATGCTTGTCGCTCATTGGCTCTCTCAAGCCTAGCGAATCACAAGCCTTGGTCACAACTAGCAATAGAGGTAGCCTTTGACAAGTGTCCTCCTTTCCCCTTTGATAGAGAGGCCTTGATAAATGCTTAACAATTAATTAATTAGCTAAAATCTTATTGGACCCCTTTAGAGGCCAACCAATAGGCTTTAGGCACCTTCTGAGGGCAACATGAAGAGGAGCTTTTGACATGTGTCCTTGTTGCCTCTTTAGACTAGGCTTGCCTTGAGTGAGGGTCTGTGTGTTGTCTCTCATGCTCTTACAAGCAGGGCTCGTCCCCCGTAGGGATCCTTGTTGACCTTTGGAACACCTTAAGCCCCTCAAGCACCTTAGTCATGAAGCACATGTCTATATTCCAACTCTTGTTCCGTTTATTTTCCCACATTAAATGATCAATTTAATATGAGAAAATCATTTGGGTTGGTTAGATATTAGGTTTTATGACACTGCTTTTAATTTTCCTTGCATTATTGTAATCAACACTACTGTGAGTTGTTATTGAAGTTCCAACATTGCAGTGTTCTACTTTAATTTCTAGCTCAGGGCAAAGCTCAAGGCAAGCTCAATTTGAGCTTTCTCACAACTTCTATTGTATTTCACACACTGACACACAAAGCTTCAATCAATTCCCTATATCTCTACGTAGATGCCTTGAACCAAGGCAACCTTATGCTTGCCTTGAAGCCTGTGCACACACCGTGAGCGGATCGGGAAGCCGCAACTCTGATACCACTTCTGAGTGCACATGTGGTGCACGCAAAGTGCGAGTGCGGGTGAGGAAGGAGATGAGTGCACTCATTGTTGGTGGAGATCCCATAAGGATTAACCCTCACCTCTCCTTATCGATTTGTAATACCAAAGAATAGATAAGGTTAGTACAGTCAATGCGATGGGTGTTTGACCAATTGGCTTGAACCCTAACAATGTGTGATGGGTGTCCAGCCAATTGGCATGAACCTTAACAATGCGTGATGGGTGTCCAACTAGCAGGCTTGAACCCTAACAAGAATAAAGGCAACTAAATTTAGAGGAGTTGGCTCCAAGGGGGCATGTTGAAGGTATAATTGGCAACACATAATATGACTCAATTTGGGGTCTAGATGTCTATACTGGTTTTGAAAATCCTTTGATTAAGTATGCTTGTACAATATCAATATCCTCCCATATGATTTATTAGCAACTACTACCATTGGTCAAGCCTTTGTAGTTTCTATCTTATATAAACACCAACAAGCAGTGATCACGAAATATACAAAACAAAAGCAAGCTTATGTGTTTGTTTAAACACTGCCAGTAGTTAAGGACAAAGTAAACTACTTCAATGATTTTCAATAAGGTTCAAGAGTTAAAGCTGTCTTTTGATACGGGGTATCACGCCATTGATACGGGGTATTACACCATTGATCCATGAGCTTTGATCACATTATTGCTAACATGGTAGATGAATTCAAAGTTTTGAATTTGTTGATAAGGAAGGTGAGTGATAGACTAGCAGAGATCCGAGGCCAAGGCAAAGTGCAGGGAGGAATTATGCTTTCTATTTAATAGCATGGAAGTTCGAAAGGTTCTGGTGGAGATGACGAAGGGGCACAAGGTTTATCAAGTGACTATACGTGTATCCTAAAATCTTGTGCTTTGATTGAAACTACCGAAAAAGGAAGTGTATAAGAGGACATATTAGATTCTTGAAACATGTTTTGCTTGGTGACAATTGTCTTGTCTTGCTTGGTGATGACCATCTCTATGCTCAGGACTAGTTGGGGTGTCAACTCAACATTGCACAAACAATACATTGCATATCACATAAATGGGAGCTGCGTATGTAGCATGTGGGAAAGTCTACTTGCGGGTGCAAATTTGTAGGGAGCAATGTTTTAACCTTCTTATCTTCACATGAGATGCAATCTCTAGGAAGGTACTCAAAGGAGGATTTATTGTTGAGGTTCCTATCAGGGATATCACTGCATTGATTTCCAATCCCTATATGGTCTTACTCGACTTCTTGAATGATGAGGCCATAAGGAATTTCTTGATAGGGATTTGATGTAGAAATTTTTTCTGTCAGGGGATATGGATACAAAGGCATGGACACAATGTGGGATGAGATGGCTACAATATTTGGAGCAAAATTTAGCAAGTATTGCAGATCTTGTATGGTCTTACCCAACTTCTTGAATAATAAGGCTACAAGGAATTTCATAAAGCAATTTGATGCAGGAATTGAGTGCGTAGAAGGATATGGATACGGAGGCATGGGCACAATGTGGGATGGGAAGGTCACAATATTTGGAGCAAAAATCTAGCAAGTATGATAAGTTTTGCTGTCAAATATGCTTTGAGGATGTGGTGAAGTAGCCTCATGGGGCCGACAAGTTGGTTGAGGGAATCTACAAGAGGCTAATCAGTCTAGAATGTATAGTCAAAGTGTTAACAAGAGTAGATGTGTTAGCAATGGATTAATACGTGAATGTAGAGGTATGAAGGGGAATGGGAGGACAACCCAACATATTTGAAGGACGGGATGCAAGGTCTTATGAGAAGAATGGAAAGTGTGAAAGCGGAGTTGGAAGAGCTGAAACCCAATGACGTCTCGAGAGAGGATGACTCTAGAGATGGGTTTGAGTGGGGAGGGTTGGATCAAATAGTAGAAATAGTTTATGAGGGACTGTTGAGAAACCGAATTATTGAGACCACGTACATGGTTTGAGCAAGCCAAGAATATATGCAATATGGGGGAGATACCATAGTGGAGATGAGAAGCACACAGGAGACTTTCGAAGGCAAGAATTGTTCAAAGCGGATACCTAATGTTGACTGATACCATCGTTGTGTGGACTGGTTGCAAGAACTTCCATGACTGGAACTATTTGTCGATGAGTCTACTTGATTGCCTGGTCACTAATTGCATGGCAAATATAATATTCTTGAAGGATCTGCATGTCAAAATATGGAGGAAAGAAAGTGAACTGCAAGCTGGGCATTCCATAAAAGGTGGGTCAGATCTTCACTAGCCATCCTGCACCCCAGGCATCGATCTGTCCCAATCCCTCTCTCCTGAATCTTCACCCCTGTCGCATAAGAGCACCCCTAATTACTTTCCATAGAAATGCCTTCATGTGATGCGGAACCTTTGGCGCCCAGATGTTTTCCATTACTTGCTCCCACCTTTCCTCCGACCATTGTTTTTTCCATATCTTGTTAAGGGGGCTAGGCCAATTCTTCTTTAGCATCATTGTATGGTAAATGCCTTTAGAATAGGGTTTCCATAAGAGGCTGCTTCCGGGCCATTTCCAGGCATTGCAGTCAAAGTCCGAGTCACAGATTGGCATCACTGCACTATCAAGCTCTTCCTTCACTTTGCTGACTAGCAAAACCTCCAAACTATTAACTCTTAAACTAGGGGGACATTATGAAAGACCTAACCATGTGATTGTAATTTCTTTGGGCCCTGAAAGAGAGGAGGCATCCTTCAATCATCAATTATCAAGAAGTGACGTCCACTCCTCTAAAGCTTGATTGCGTGGCCTCTTGATACTAACTAGTGACGTGGCCAAGCCTTACCCTGAAATGTGAGCGATTCAGCAGTTGCCACGTAGGATTTGAAGAAGCTCTCACAAAGTGTGATTCATCAGCAAGCAAGGGACAGAAAGGCAGGCTTACGTGTGCGTTTGTGTATCGAGGCTTGTAGAGTTCGTTGGTCATCACATAAGATAGGTCCATTCTGACCTTCCTCCTCGCAGATATGGCCATAGCAACAGCAACGGCAGCTTCAGCAGGTATGACCATTGCTTCTCCTTCGCTAACTAGCGAGATTGTAGGACAGCAGCTGAAGTCTCTCCCCCAACTCGCCATAGCAAGACGATCCAAGCTCTCTGTGCGGGCTTCTTCGTCTTTGGAAGACTCTGCGCCCTCTCCTCAAAAGCGTAATTTCTTGCGCAATGTTCTCCTTGCCGCTACTGCCGCAAGTCCTGTAGCGGGCAGGGCTCGTGCAGAAGATGATCAGCAGCAAGGAGTGGCTTCGTCTCGCATGTCCTACTCACGTTTTCTAGAATATCTTGACAAGGATCGTGTGAAGAAGGTGGATTTATTTGAGAATGGCACCATTGCAATCGTTGAGGCAGTGTCGCCAGAGCTTGGAAACCGTGTGCAGCGAGTCCGTGTGCAGCTGCCAGGTCTCAGCCAAGAGCTTCTCCAGAAGTTTAGAGAGAAAAACATTGATTTTGCTGCTCACAGTGCGCAGGAGGACTCTGGCAGTGTCCTCCTCAATCTGATAAGTAACCTTGCATTTCCTTTGATCCTTGTGGGAGGTCTCTTTTTGCTGTCCAGGAGATCACAAGGGGGTCTTGGTGGCCCTGGGGGTCCAGGAAACCCCCTTGCTTTCGGGCAGTCGAAAGCCAAGTTCCAGATGGAACCCAACACTGGGGTTACGTTTGATGATGTTGCTGGTGTCGATGAAGCTAAGCAAGACTTCATGGAAGTGGTCGAGTTCCTCAAAAGGCCCGAACGCTTCACCGCAGTGGGTGCTCGCATACCCAAAGGAGTTCTCCTTGTTGGCCCCCCTGGTACTGGTAAAACCTTACTGGCCAAGGCTATTGCTGGAGAAGCAGGTGTTCCCTTTTTCTCGATATCAGGGTCAGAATTTGTGGAGATGTTTGTGGGAGTGGGAGCATCACGGGTACGTGATCTTTTTAAGAAAGCCAAGGAAAATGCTCCTTGCATTGTGTTTGTGGATGAAATTGATGCTGTGGGTAGACAAAGGGGTACTGGCATTGGTGGGGGCAATGATGAAAGAGAGCAGACTTTGAACCAGCTCCTGACAGAGATGGATGGGTTTGAAGGAAATACAGGTATCATAGTCATTGCGGCTACAAACAGGGCTGATATTCTTGATGCCGCATTGCTCAGGCCAGGGCGCTTTGATCGACAGGTAAATTCATGTCAGCATCAAACTGTTCTCTTGTTCGTGGTTTACTAAATCAGTGTTAATGTTTGATCTTAATGTTGATGCCGATCAACCATTGAGTTTTTTGCTTCTGTTTTTCAAGACACTTGCTAATCTTCATGTGAGAATGTCCAGGCGACCATGTGCCTGTGCTAGCGTGTCTCGAAAGAGTGGGCCTTATTGGTGTGAGAATTATGTTTAGATGTGTTGTAGTCCATGTTTGCATGTAAATGAACATCTGGTTGAACTGAAAGGCTGTGGTTTTACTACTGGAAAGCTGTGTTGATCACATAGAACAATGTTAACTGTTGCTGATAACTCCGACGAGGATTATATTACTCTTTGGAGCTTGTTCTTTTGCATTGGAAGACCAATCCAAGGAGGCTGGCTATGGGGGATCTCATTATGTTGTGCACATTGTGATGTGGTTCACTCTCAGCAACTAAGTGAGTAGTTTTGATGAAGTGTCTGCCTGAGTTGGTAATTTCTGCTGCTTGGCAGGTGATGGTGAATGTGCCCGATGTTAGGGGCCGGACTGAGATTTTGAAAGTGCACGGGGGGAACAAGAAGTTTGACACTGATGTGTCTCTGGAGGTCATTGCAATGAGAACTCCTGGTTTCAGTGGTGCGGATCTTGCAAACCTTCTGAATGAGGCGGCAATACTGGCCGGAAGGAGAGGCAAGGCAGCTATTTCTGCGAAGGAAATTGATGATTCCATTGATAGAATTGTAGCAGGCATGGAGGGAACCGTGATGACAGATGGGAAAGCAAAAAGCCTTGTAGCCTATCATGAAGTTGGACATGCAATATGTGGGTATGTAACTGTTTGATAGGTTAATACCTTGCATTTAAGTCTTCCATTGCTTGAGGCTGAAGAATAGAGTGCATTGTCTATATTTTGTAGAACCTTAACTCCAGGGCATGATCCAGTACAGAAGGTGACTCTCATCCCAAGGGGTCAGGCCCGGGGTCTCACATGGTTCATACCTGGTGAAGACCCATCCCTCATATCAAAACAACAAATTTTTGCCCGCGTTGTTGGTGCACTTGGGGGGCGAGCAGCAGAGGAGATCATTTTCGGTGAGCCAGAGGTGACCACTGGTGCAGCCAGTGATTTGCAACAGGTTTCTTCTATGGCTAAACAGGTTAGTCTGACTCTACTGCTTAAGTTTCTTTGTTTATTTTTGTGCATGAACTTGTGCCTCTCTTTCAGTGTGCACACCTGAGAGGTGTGATTTTCTCGTCTGGTCTCGTCTCAAACAGTTGTATACAGCGTATGTGTGGTAAGGGGGGATGTCACAAAAATACGTCCAAGGGCATAGACCTCTGTGCAGTGAGCATGGCGGTGGACCTGAGAGAAATCATGTAGCTGCCTAGCAGATACTTTTGCCAGTGATTGTGAGGTAGTGAGTACGGAAGAGGAATAGTGCAAGGCCATTCTTTCAAATATGTGTTTCTCATTGGACTCGAACACAGCTCTGTGTTGACATGCTATTGGTCTCCCAATTGGTTTGCCAATTTTTCTTGGACTTATGTTTTGTTCACATGCCAGCTCCTTGGCCTGAATCTTCAATCACCTCTCAGGCTGTGGCATACTAAGTCTTTATATGATCCCTGTTGCTTTCCTTAATCACATGCATTCTTTGTTGCATGTGCATACAGATGCTGTCTTTGTGCCATTATTGATGAGTGAGTTCAGTTGTAACTAATAAACTTGCATGGTACTTCAGATGGTTACTGTATTTGGAATGTCGGAGATCGGGCCATGGGCTCTGATGGACCCTTCTGTTCAAGGTGGTGATGTTATCATGCGAATGATGGCAAGAAACTCGATGTCAGAGAAGCTGGCCGAGGATATTGATCGGGCAGTCAAGGCCATCTCCGACAAAGCATATGAGACAGCGTTGGCTCACATTCGCAACAACCGAGTTGCCATGGACAAAATTGTGGAGGTTTTGTTAGAGAAGGAGACAATGAGTGGGGATGAGTTCAGAGCCATTCTCTCGGAGTTCACTGAAATTCCTGCCCAGAATAGAGTGCCTTCATCTGCACCACAGCCTGTCGCAGCTTAAATGAGATGTGAGATGCCCTTGTACATTTCTTGTCCATTGTGAAGATCATTACGTGGATTGGATGTAATTTTTTTGTCAGCATATGCACTGTAATATTCTAAGTACTTGTGATGAAGTGGGAAGCTTTGTAGTAAAGCTACCTGTACATCTTATGTTATTGGTTGTTTGTGGCGCATTGCACCATTATTCCTAACTTAGGGGGTTTTTAAGTGTTGGATACAACTGTTGCTGCCAGTGCATGAGCCTTGAGGTATGGTGCGGTACTCGAGTAGGTTACAAGTCACATTGCATGTTGAGGTGGGTGCTATGGAGTGATGAGAGCTTCACCCTAATGAATCGGAGGACTATTTTAGCCTATATGTGGTTCAAGTTGTCTATGCATCCATTTTAAGGTGGTGATCATCTCTAAAGGGGGTCACCCAAAACTTCTCTTGATGAATGGTCTATTTAAATATTCATTCGAACTTTGAAATCAATTGAAATAGTGTAATTATGTAATGGATACTTTTCATAGAAATAGAAGTCCGCTTCCAACTACTACTTTTGGAGTTCACGTGTATTACACTATTATTATAAGAGGGTTGGAGACGAGTTGCAGCTTGCAAAAGAATGTGTCGTGCTGATTGAGTAGTCGCTAGCTGTAGAGCATTGCTTGGCAGCCAACTTTGGATGAAATAACTTTCTTGATTCTTTACCGTTACGTTTTCATTAGCCTTCTCAAGATCATCCTTTCTATTTTGGGTATTGTGGGTATTCTGGGTTTTCGGGTGGATGGGATCGAAGTGAGCTTTCATTAGTGACCTCTCTGTATCTGTGATAACTGCAAGTCTAAAATGGACGATCTTCGTTGGTTGCAATTAAGTTATTGTGTTATACTTCAGGGAAAATTACCAGAAGACCCCTCTAATTTGTGGAAATTCCCTAAATACCTCTCAAATTTCAAAAATTCCCAAAATACCCTTGTATCTATTTTGGTTTTTCAAGATTTTTTAATCTTTATTCCTTTTTGATAATTGAGATCCGTTTTTGCATGCTTAACATGTAATTTGCCACAAGTTGCCTCGCAAAAAGAGGCAATTCTGTCTAAAGATAATGAAGCAATTCATCTCCATAGCATACATAATCGACTCAAAATTATGGATTTAGCATCTTATCTTATATTGATAAGCAATGAGTCTTCTTATGAAAAGCTACAAATTTTTTAATCTTTGGAGAAATTTAATTCACAACCACGGGTATTTTGGGAATTTTGAAAAATTTGAAGGGTGTTTGGGCATTTATGACAAAATATTGGGGGTGTTCTTTGAATTTTTGAAATTTGAGGGGTATTTTGGGAATTTCCACAAATTAGAGGGGTATTTTGGTAATTTTCCCTTTACTTGATGAGGTAGCAATGTGAGAGTGATAGGGATTTGTCATGAATAGAATGGATATAACAGGAAGTTGTTGTTTGGTCGACATAGATGTAATCCTTTGTTACAACGGGCCCTAGTCTACAAATGTTTTTAAGGTGGCAAATAAGATTTTGAAGTAGATATTGTTGAGTGTACTACCAAATATTATATATAAAGCGCGGCAAGCAATTTTTCGAAGCAGAGTTTGTACTGCATATATTACTGAAGAAGGAAATATGGGTAGAAGATTCTCTATGGGAAACTTAGTTTGGTGTCGCATTTCCTTGGGAAATGGAATTGTACGAATTTGCATCTACCCTTCGGGAGTGTTGACATGAGTACCATACCATAACCATTAACCATGCTGATTTAGAGTGATAAGCTCTTTGTTTGGACAAACTGTGAAGCTATGAATACATGTATGAAACTTGCAAACTGCTTGTACAATGTTGTCAAGTATGTGTCTCGTAAACTCTCTTTCGGGTTATAGACTTAAGAAGCTGAAGTTTGCGACTGTGCACTGGTTCTTGATGGGAATGAGTGTTTGAGAAAAGTGTGTCAACTTAGCCTTGAGTTGTTTAGAAATTTAAGACAGCTGGTTCATATGCGAGTGAAAAGGAATCAGTGTGCTTAGATTTTGCAAGAAAATAGTGTAAATATAGCCAAAACTCTAGTTTAATTTGCAAGATTTGGGCTTAAGAATTGACTTGAAGGGACTTGTGTGTATGTTTGGGATAAAGGTTTTTCCCCAAACATTGATGGGAATGTATATGCAGTCCTCTATAGTCACACAGCACCCGAATAGTTGCGCACAATTTTGCGTTGAGAGAAAAAGTTTTGGTGTTTGGCTTGGCAAAGTCCATTCTTCTAGCCACTTTTGCATCCATACTACAATTTGTTTCTTGTCATGTTTAAAAAGTGTTACTAATATGAAGTTACCATTGTTATCCATATCGGCTTCTTATACCAAAATTTATACTTCATTAGTTACTACCACCCTCACCTCGACTAGGCCTTAGACAAAAAACTAGAGGGGCTTCAGAGTGCTCAAAAAAAAAATTACCCCAAAAACTTGGCAAACCTACCTATGAGAAATTTTAGAGGTAAATTGTTTTAGACTAAATTATACTAAATTTCTTCAAGCTCTGTAGGTTTTTCACCTTCAAATTTAAAATTTAGAGGTAAATTTAAAATTTGTGGGTGGTATTACACTAAGTCTTTTTTTCAAGCACTTGGCTTGAGGCATTCATCCAACCATGAGCTCTATAACTTCAATTCATGTTATTTGACCCAACCTCTTACCATAGAATCTCCTTGCAAATCTGTTGCGAATTGGTGATGGAAACTCCCAACGCAGCAAAATAAAAGATTGAAGCGGGCAATATAATTTAATGGAACTAGAATTCATATATAGATGAAGTTGGGCTCCAATGGGGTTATATAGCAAAGTCCAATTCCCATCTCATTTGTGCTCTATAAGAGAGCGAAAGAGAGAGAGCTTACATTTGGGCCATACTTTCCAAGCTCTCCTATCTTGCATAGCGGTGAGCACATCTACCCGCGAACCACTTCTCAACGTACAAGTTTCAAGCTAGTCAAAACCCATGAAGACTATATTAGAACCTCACACAAGCATCCATAGCAACCCAAAAATTACATAAATTTCAAGGAGCCCAAAAATGGCTACTTTTGGGGCTCCTCAGAGTAGGTGAGGCTACTTCTTAGAAGGATTGATATATTTAATGTAAAATCCACGTATGAAAGCTAAGGGCACTTTGCCAATCATACTCACTCTCTTGCATAGTATACATACCAATTCTAAAGACTAACAAGCTAACCATTAGGGAGAATTTGGACTCTCAAAGGGGACTTATAAGGACTTTGACTTTATAACCTTTGTGCAAAACGGGTGTACGGCAAAAAATTTACAAATGAAATCAAAACTTGTTGGACCTTTTGGAATTAGAATGTACTCATTGAAATTTATCTATAGGTATAAAGCATGCCATTAGATTCTTTATATTCTAGAGGATTTCATTTTTTTAATGTGACAACTCCGTCTTATAAATGGTCATAACTTCTACAAGATTCAACTCCAAATTTGTTAATAATGCAAATTTTGAAAGATGATTACACATGTCATAACAAGTGATATATTCAAGAAGGCTTAGAAGACTTTATACATGAACAAAGGAGATGGATTTACATAGATAACCTATTCTTCCCTCTTGAAAGAATAGAAACTCTGTTAGATGCACTAGATCAACATGACTAGATCAATATGTATAAACCAACTGACAAGTTGCTAATAACCAACCATTGAAGGCAAGTGGTAGTGGCACCAACAAACGACCTTCCAAAAGAAAAAATCTAATGCCAAAGGTTATACAAAGAGAGGATGAAGAGGAAACATAAATTGATATATATAAGGTTGATAATGATGAAGAGGACCCCCTTCTCAAGGAGGCTTTGGAAAGCACAATTTGGATTAGATCACTATGTATTAGATCTAGAGGATTCCCTAACTTTCGATCTTATGGCAATGTGGAAAGCCTAGTGTGTTTTCCGTATATGCAATGCTCACAAAAATTAAAATCGGAATAATTTAGCACATGGATAACCAAAACACTGTAACTATTTCATTTTCTTCTAACACATATGGCCAGCAAGCTATGGCACAACTCAGTAGAAGGCAGCTCGGCTACATAGATAGAGTTCTATATCATAGAAGAGACATACAAGGAATCTAATTGGTCAGACTTTTGGCCTTTGAGCATAACCAAGCTACCTCTTTTGATCACCTAGCAATGAGCAGGTAATGGAGCTTAAAAGACCTTAGGGTTAGCTTCATTAAAGACCTCCAAAGGTTATTAAAAGTCCTTAGACCTAGGACCTTTAGGTACTTTAAACCTTAGGTAAGCTAGGCCTGTGCTTGAGGTGCTTGAGTTGACTAAGGTGCTTGAGGTGCACAACCTTGACGTGCTTGTCATGCTTGAGCTGACTAAGGTGCTTGAGGTACGTGTCGTGCTTGATGACTAAGGTGCTTGAGGTGCTTGTCATTCTTTATGATTAAGGGGCTTCACGTGCTTGGCGTGCTTGATGACTAAGGTGCTTGAGGAACGCTATGAAAGAGAAATAAGTGGATCTCCAAATTCTTTGGAGGATGTGGCTCCATGAAGATGGCGGTCTCGACGATCCCCAACTCCTCCCAAGAGAAAAATATAGTCATATAGTCCTTCTCCTCGTCATTTTGAGCGGGAAGAGAGGAATCAAAAGAAGAAAAAGGAGAGAAAGAGGTCATCCTCTTCTCCATCTTCATCATCTTCCTCCTCTCACACGATGAAAGCAGCGGTTTTTCTCCTAGAGAATAAAAGAGGAGAGGAAAAGGTTCTACAAGCTTAAGAAGTACAAGGAGAAAGGAAAGAGCATCTCTTTTCTCACCTATGATGGAACCTTTGGTGCTACGAACAAAGTCTTGGCCTTTATCCGGAGCAGTTTGATGCGGCCTTTGGAGATGAGGGCTTCATGGACTCCTCCAAGCTACATCATGTAGCTATGCATTTTCAAAAGTCTGCTTGATAATGGTGGGCTAGTCTACGAGGAAATGGTGAAACTCCTAGGACATGGAAAACTCTACGAGTTTCCATAATGAAGCAATTTTTTGCAAGCGACACCAAAGACAAAGTGCTTACCGAATGACGAAGTTTGAAGCTAACTCCCAATGAGTCTATCCACAAATATGTAGACAAGTTTTGGGATTTACATCTCAAAGCTACCGTCTAACAAAAGATAGACTTCGTCGAACAAAAGGAGCAATTTTGTGCGGGACTACTTGAAGATATGGCCAAGTATGTTAACTCTCAAAGGCCTAGGACCATCTTTGAAGTGATACACCATACTATGGTTGCTTCACAAATCAGTTTCCAACAAGGGGCTAAAAGGAATTTTAAGCCCACGGAAACTAAAGACCAAAATGAACCTATAGGAAAGCAATGCTTAAAACTCTTCCCAAGGCAATTCTAGTAACAACAACAACAACAAAAACAAAACCAATGAGAAAGGAGTTTACAAAGGTAATAATAAACTCTCTCCTCAAGGGTTAGAATCTTTTTGCAAAGACCATAAATGTTTCAAGTGTGGGGAGTAAGAACATGGCTATCATTCTTGCCCCAGAGATATGTATGCAATGAGACTCCTAGAGCTTCCACGGTCAAAGCTCCAAAAGAGGATACTCATTGCAAAGGATCATCCCTTTCCTATGCTTGGGGAAAGGTAAGGGAGCATGATGTCTTTATCCTTTTTGACCCTGGCTCTACTCACAACATCATATCAACGGAGTTGGCCACTAAGCTGGTTGGGCATACAAGCTTTCGAGATGGGAGATACTGTGACTGCCAATGGAGCTTTCAAGGGACAACAAGTTTTCATAACTCCCTTGATTGGGAGATTGAGGCTTCATGTCCAAAGCTATGCCAACAAAGAGGACTTTTTTATCTCCCCTCTCCAACATGAGGATGTTATCCTAGGGGCACCATGGCTGCCAATATGAAGTTCCGTGAAAGGAGAATTTATTTCACCTACAAGGAAAAGCACATGTATATAGATACTAATCAGTCAGGTCATACCACACCTCTTGTAAATTCCTTTGCTTTTGCTAAGTCAATAAAAGCTCAGTTTTTGCA
This sequence comes from Adiantum capillus-veneris, assembly GCF_014529385.1. Taxonomy (NCBI): domain Eukaryota; kingdom Viridiplantae; phylum Streptophyta; class Polypodiopsida; order Polypodiales; family Pteridaceae; genus Adiantum; species Adiantum capillus-veneris. The sequence continues at coordinate 138,534,954 of NC_140951.1, read as the reverse complement.
TACATGTTTTTTATTAAAGAGTCCACAAATGATCCTAATGTTTTACCAAATCAAAGTGATAGGAATAAAGAGGAATTAGGATTGTCTAATTTCCTAAATGGATTTCAAGATGTTTTTATCGATGACATCCCTGGAGAGTTACCTTCAAAACGAGGGGATGATAACCATAAGATAGAGCTTCTACCTGGGAGCTCACCGCCTAATAAGCCTCCTTATAGAGTTTCTCAAGATCAACAAGAGGATATTATGAGGTAAGTGCATGAATTGAAATGGTGAGGCCTAGTTCCTCTCCCTTTTATTCATGCATCCTATTAGTGCAAAAGAAAGTCGGCATATACCGTATGTGTGTTGACTATAGAGCACTAAATCGGATTACTATCAAGAACAGATTTCTCGTACCATGGGTAGAAGATCTATTTGATAAGCTACAAGGCTCTACCTACTTCAGTAGGATTGACCTTAAAAGTGGCTATCATCAAATAAGGATAGTGAATAAAGATATTGTAAAAATCGCTTTCCCCTCAACATTTGGTCTTTATGAATATCTTGTCATGCTTTTTGGCATGACAAATGCTCTACACACATTCAACCAATTAATGGAGAAACTTTTTAGGCTCTACCGCACGTCCACTGGACTATTCTTTGATGATATCATCATCTACTCCAATTCTCTCGAGGAGGATAAGCAACATCTCCAGGTAATCTTTCAAGCTTTGAGGGAGAATTAACTTTTCATTAATCAAAAGAAAAGTGAATTTTTCCTTTAAGAGATTCAATACTTAGGTCACATTATCTCTCAAGATGGTATCCATATGGATCCAACAAAGTTAGATGTAATAAAAGGATCCCCTAATCCAAGGAATCTACATGAGCTACAAAGCTTTATTGGTATGTGTGCACACTGTAGACGCTTCATAAAAAAATTCTCACAAATACTAAGACCATTACATGACATAACAAAGAAGAACGTTAAGTATTCATGGACTGCAAAAGAGCAAAATGCTTTTGAGAAGCTCAAAGAGAAGCTTACCTCTCAACCTCGGGGGGTCACTTTGTATAATTTGTGTATATCACGTGTATTCAAGGACTATTTCTAAAAATCCTTATTGCTTCAAGATGGGTATCCAAGGGATGATTCAATCCTTGACAAAACCATGCTACCTACTATTCAATGGACATTTTTGGGGCATATCTTTGCAAGGTTACAAATTTGGAGTAGTATATTTTAGAGCAAAGAACTCATTCATTTTGGGGTCTCGATGAGCGGGTGGAAGATATCGTGCTGTAACCGCTCCTTTGATATCCTCCCAAGACTGAGAAGATCCTGAAACACCGAAGTCCTTGCAATGTTGTTTCTACCATATTTTTGCATCGCATGTAAGACAAAACATTGCAAGCATAATTTGGTTTATAGGTTGGGTTCTCGCAGCTTCAAAATAGTCTTCCATTGTTCTCAATCTACGCTTCAACATTGCGCTCAATATGGGCTCCCTCACCTTTGAATATGGGTGGTTGGGCTTGTTTCTAGAGAAGTGTTTTCATTATGGCCGTGTATAAAGCATTTGATGGTACCTATGCAATAATATGCTTGTCGATGGTTTGATTAAGACTTAACACAATACCAAGTGCTTTAAACTTCTTCAAGTCAAGACAAAATTTGGAAAGCAACTAACTTTATTAAATTCAAGATGCCATAACGTTATTTATATCAAGATATCTACAAAGTTGAGATCTCATGGATGAGCATCTTTTTATTCGATCATAATATATACAAAGGTTTTCTCTGCTAAAAAGGTATACGTTTCTTAGAGTTGGACTCCCAGGGACATAGTGGTACAATCGATAGGTATTTGTGATAATTTTTTACAATCCACTATTTCGTCTGAGCAGTAGCTTTTATACACATCTTTGCGGGGTTCATAGAATACAAGACTCTTATTTTGAGGAAAATATCAGGGAGAGAAATGGGTTTTATCCTCGTAGGGATCACTTTCACCACTTGATTGAAAACCCATTCATTTAAGGTCATGTCAATGCCGTCTTCATAGATAATAGTGTAGGCATCCCTAGTAGCACCAATGAAGTAGTAAAGTTGGATAACTCGCAGCTCTTCCCCCCACCGTAGCTTCTTTAGATCTGAGGAGAGGAATCCGAGCTTCCTCACATTGATGTAGAAGATGCCACCTTCGTAGTCCCATGCAAGTTCCCATCCCCTTTGGATTCTTATTGATGGAGGAGAGAAAGCCTTCTTCAAAATCTTCATCATGTTGCATCGAAAAGCAAAATTTGAAGAGCGACAAGCCTCAAAATACATTATCTCAAAGGTTTTGAACTTGCAATACTTAGCATCAGCATCTTCCTAAAACATCGATGCTGGTAAGTTCTCGAAACTTAAGTCTCCAATTCATTTTTTCAAAATTTCAAACAATAGTAATTTTTCAGTTTCCTAACCTAGGCTCTGATACCAGTCCCCTCCCCTTTACCATATCCATTTGGAAATAGGAGGGTACCTGACAGGTCGCTAGGCCCTAATCGATTGAGAAAAGCATAGTCAAAATAGACAAGATTTCTAATGGATAGACTCTCGTCACCACGTAACTTGAGTCCGAGCCTTTGAAAAGGTTTCCTAGCATTGTCTCACAACGAAAGCATGAACTAACACAATAATCTAAGGTTCATAAATCTCACCTTCCAAAAACCCAAATGCCTTTTTTCCCATAATTTTTAGAGGCATGTACAATTTGGGACTTCTCGACTCTTGGCACAATGAGTCTCTAGTTTCACTTCTTCTATCAATGAGGAGTGGAGAGTTTGTCAACTAATCGAGGCCACCCATCCTTGACTGGCAACCTGAGCCAGTTCCCACTTTCCACCCCCACACTCACACTTTGTTTTGCTTGTTTTCTAATTACTACAACATGATTGGTCATACACAAAGTTCCTTTTTATGGTTTTCATCACAAGTTTGTTAAGACAAACCTTCAACAATTATCAAATCGGCACTAAGACAATCTTTTCTAGAAGAAAAACAACATACGACTCTTCTTCATTGAAATATTCAAACCCCAAGAGTTCACTCCTCTTGGCAAGAGTTTATTGCTCTCCGTGTCTTTAGTTGCCCATACAACTAAATTGTCCTGCAACCTGGGTACTAAATCGCAATGGTTAACTTGCAACCTGGGCACCAACCCGCAAGTATCATCTTGCATTCTGGACACCAATCCGCAAGATGTGTGCAACCATATGCACTGCTTTAGCGTTCACTCCGCTAAGCTCTCCTCCCTGAATATCAAAGGGAGTTTTGATTATATCAATATAGGATTTTTGAATGAAGAAGATTCGAGAGTTCTTCTACTAGGCAAACATTTCTTTCCTATGAGCAAATAGACTACTTTCCAAACAATATTTCCCTATTAATACAACTTAAGAAAATTAACAGTTCAATTGATGCAGTTACGAATTGGGAATGACCCAATGTTTAGATAGTTTTCCCCTTCCTATTTACTCATGATGCAAGGAACAAAAAAGAAATTTCCTACCTGTTCTTGAGCAATAACCTCACTTCGTGGAATAAGTGGCACATCCTCATTCATCGGGGCCTTTCCTTTGCCTTTACCATCACTGGTTTCAGCTTCGTGATCGTGTGATCCACCATAGCGAGTTTTCTTGGGTGCCATCCGACTACTAGATACTTAACTTGAGAAATTGTAAGCTAAATAAAGTGTCATGGATGCTTGAGAGTCAGCCACTGCCTGCATCATTGCCTATGTCATCGCCTACATCATCGCTAGAAGGCTCTAGAAGGATCTAGAAGATTCTAGAAGTTCTAAAAGTATCAAGGAGATTCTAGAAGCATGGAGAAGATTCCGGAAGAATCTAGAAGTTTTTGGAAAGCTCTAGAAATTTGAAGAAGGGTCCAGAAGGTTCTAGAAGAACTAGAAGGATCAAGAAGGTTCTAGAAGATTCTAACCTCCTTAAGAAGAACCTAGAAAGTCCTAACCTCCTCAAGTAACCTCCTCAAGCACTAGTATAAATAGGGGTCTTGGGCCACAAGCCCCTCAGTCTTGCCAACACCAGTTGTGAGGCTCCTATGAGGAAATCCCTCTTTTAGTTCTTATGTTCAAGTCTTGTCCTTACAACCAAGCCTTGCCTTGTACTCGAGTCATGTAATTCAAGTCTTGTATCAAGCTTTCTTAATAAAGTATTAAGCCTTGTAATCAATATTAAGTTTATCATCAAGTCCAAGTTCTTATACATTGTGAGCGCCTCCTCCCCGCCTCCTCTTGCTCTTTTCTAGCTCTATACGTGCTCATAATAGTTTGGCAAGACTACCATCTCTAATTCTTCTCAAGCCATCATGGAGCCGACGATGGAAGGTGTCATCAACGCATTGCAAAGCATCCAAGCTCAGTTACAAGAACTTCGCTAGAGTAACACTCAACTTCAAGCAGGGCAACCCCTAGCGCTGCAAGATCTTCAACGTCAAGTTCAAGAGCTTCAAGAGACAAGCACAAGCTTCAAGATCTAGCTATTCTCAACAACATAAGAAGGAGCCGAAAGTCAACATGCCTGAAAAATTTAATGGGACTAGATAAAAGTTTAGAGGTTTTCTCCAACAAGTGCGTCTCTTCATTTGAATGCAATGACAGCGTTATCCAGATGATGCCTCTCAAGTAGGCCTTATTGGGACCCTCCTCTTGGGTACGGCTCTCTCTTGGTTTGCTCCCTTACTTGAAAAAGAATCTCCTCTTCTTCATGACTTTGAAGCTTTTGTACGGGAGTTCTCTGCAACCTTTGGGGATACTGATAGAGCAAGGGTTGCTGAAACCAAACTTAGAAATCTCCACCAAGGATCAAGACCTGCATCCGTTTATGCATCTGAATTTCAATAGCTCACTTGTGATCTAACTTGGCATGATGAATATTTCATTAGCCAATTTCGGTGGGGATTAAAGGATGATGTAAAAGATCTTTTATTGACTATGCCAAAGGTTCACACACTAAGCAAGTTCATCTCTCAAGCAATAGAATGTGATAATTGACTATTTGAGAGGAGACAAGAGAGGCGTCTCGGGGCACCATTGTGACCCCAAACATAAGTGACACATAATGGCTACACACCTCAACAGGGCCATGAATCAAACATTGAGCCCATGCAAATTGATTCAACACGGTTTCGACCTCTCTCAGCCCAGGAGAAGCAAAGGCGACGCATTAATGGCTTATGTATGTATTGTGGAGAGCAGGGGCACATAGTTCAACAGTGTTCGGAAAACATGGACGTCCAGCCCCAATAGAGACCAACCGGTTGGACAAAAGACAAGCAAAAAAAGGTCTCTTTCTTCATGCTGATTCCACTTCAAGTTTTATGCTACTGGTCAGTAGGCACATGGATTGTGAAGCATTACTAGATTTAGGCGCGACAACGTGCTTCATGGACAAAGAATTTTCAAAAGAACAAGGCATACCACTTGTGGAGAAGTCTAATCCAGCAACTGTAGAAGTCATTGATGGTCGTCCCCTTGCTTCAAGGGATGTCAAGTATGAAACTCGCCCCATAGAAGTAACATTGCAGGAGCATGTTTCAAGAATAGAGTTCAATATTATACAAAGCCAAAGGAGTCCAATTGTTATTGGGCTACCGTGGCTTGAATTACATAATCCTGACATCGATTGGAGGGCTCGGAGAATTGAACCACGAAAAGTCCAAAAGAAGAAGGGAAGGCATAATAGGCCTATATATCTTGGAGCCAAGGTCTTCATGCGTGCAGCCAAAAAGTATCCAACTTTCCTGATATTTGCAACACCAACCGACATGTCGACAACAAAAATCATGGAGGCATTGCCACGTCAATATCAAGATTACAATGATGTTTTTGAGAAGAAGAATGCAGGCCTCTTACTGGAGCATCGACCCTATGATTGTGCTATAGAGCTTCAGGAGGGAACCCAACCCCCTTTTGGCCCAATATACAAGCTATCTCAAGATGAATCGGTAGAATTACGGAAAAATATTGATGAGAATCTTGCTAAGGGTTTCATACAGGATTCAAAGTCCCCAGTAGGAGCTCCAATACTCTTTGTAAAAAAGAAGAACGAAACTCTCCGGATGTGCATGGATTATAGGGGCCTAAACAAGATCACCGTCAAGAATCGCTATCCCCTTCCCTTGATCCCAGAGCTTCTTGAGTGCCTTGGCAAGGCAAGAATATTTACAAAAATAGATCTTCGTGGTGCTTACAACCTAGTCAGAATCAAAGAAGGTGATGAATGGAAGACAACCTTTCGGACAAGGTATGGCCACTTTGAATATACCATCATGCCATTTGGTCTCACAAATGCCCAGCTGTTTTTCAACATTTAATGAACAATATCTTTCGGGAGTATTTGGATTATTTTTTTGGTAATATATTTGGATGATATCTTGATATTTTCCAAGGATGAAGAAGAGCATGAGCACCATGTACGATTAGTGCTTGAAAAGCTTCGTGCATCAGGGTTATATGCAAAGTTGGAGAAGTGATCTTTTCATCAATCTAAGGTGGAATTTCTTGGTTATGTAATTTTTGAAAAGGGAATCTCCATGGATCCAAAGAAGGTTCAAACCATCCTTGATTGGGAGACACCCACCTCGGTAAGAGATGCTCAATGTTTCCACGGATTTGCAAATTTTTATCGTATCTTTATACAGGGATACTTTAAGGTGGTTACAACACTCACAAGGTTGACATGCCATAATAAGTTTGTCCAGGACTTAGAGGCCGCGAAAGCATTTCAGACTCTCAAGCAAAGCTTTCATGACTGCACCCATTCTAATTCACGCAGATCCTACAAAGCCTTTCATCCTAGGAACATACGCTTCAGATTTTGCCATTGGCACTATTCTATCCCAAATAGGAGAGGATGGTCGAGTACATCCAGTGGCTATTCATTCCTGCAAGTTCTCAGCTGCAGAAATCAATTATGAAATCCATGACAAAGAGCTCTTAGCAATCATCGACTCCTTTGACACTTAGCGTCACCTACTTGAAGGAGCTCCTCATAAGATCACTGTCTATACAGATCATAAGAATTTGGAATACTTCATGACATCCCGCGTCTTGATTCATCGCCAAGCCAGGTGGAGTGGTATCCTATCAAGGTTTGATTTTCTTATCTCTTATAGACCTGGCCGTCAACAAGCTAAGCTAGATGCCTTATCAAGAAGATCCTACCTTGCACCTAGAGAAGGCGACGCAGCATTTGATCAACAAGAGTCAATGATTTTGAAACCTGAGCAGCTTAAGCTAAACGCCACCATGAGCCAAGCTCTTGAAGATTCTACTTTTCTTTCTAAGGTAAAGACGCAAATTGCCAAAGACCCACTTGCTCAGAATATTAGACAACAACTACAAGGACAAGAGGTTAATGAGGACTTTCAAGAAATTGATGGACTAATTTACTATAAGGGTCTTCTCTATATTCCGCCAGGACCAACACGCTTTGAGGTACTTCAACAACGGCATGATCTTCCATCAGCAGGGCATTTTGGGGTTAATAAGACAATTGAGCTTCTGTCTCGTGAGTTTTGGTGGCCTCAAATGTGGAAGCTTGTCAAGGAGTATGTAGGCACTTGTGACACTTGCAATAGATCAAAGGCCGCTCGTCATCGTCCTCATGGGTTACTCCATCCCTTGCCCATTCCAACCAAACCATGGTCATACATCTCCATGGATTTCTTTGTAGAGCTACCCTTGTCACAAGGATTTGACTCCATTTTAGTAGTCGTGGATCGGTTTACAAAAATGGCACACTTCATTCCAACCACTAAAACCATCACCAGTGAAGGTACGGCCAAACTCTTTCTACAACATATCTATCATTATCACGGATTGCCGGATGACAGTTCCTGATTGAGGCCCACAATTCATCTCTAGCTTTTAGAAAAGCTTAGTCAAGCTACTCGGAGTACATATCAACCTCTCCTCAGCCAATCACCCACAAAGTAATGGACAAACAGAGAGAGTAAATCAAGTTTTGGAACAGTATCTCGGCTGTACTATGAATTATCACCAGGGTAATTGGGTTGAGCTCCTACCGCTAGCAGAATTCTCCTATAATAACAGTTTTCATGCCTCCATTTGTCACACTCCATTCTTTGATAATTATGGTCAACATCCCAAACAGGATATCCACAGACACTATCAAGTCAAGAATCCAGCTGCTATTCATCTTACACAACAATTATCTGCAATCACAAAGAACTTACAATTCATATCAAAGAAGCTCAATCCAAGTATAAGGAAAGTGCAGATCTCCATCGCATGCAGCATCCAAAATACAAAGAAGGGGATAAAGTGTGGCTCTTCCGACATGATCTGCGTTCATCTCGTCCCTGTCAAAGGCTTGATTATCGAAGGCTTGGCCCGTTTAAAATTATCCGTCAAGTCAATCCAGTCACCTATCGACTCCAATTGCCCTCATCCATGAAAATCCATCCGCTCTTTCATGTCTCAGTCCTAGACCCTTGTCACTCATCTAAGATCCCAGGAAGAGCCCTACAACCACCTCCTCCGGTTGAGATTCAAGGACATGACGAATATGAGGTCGAGAAAGTCCTAGATTCTCGAGTTTTGTGTGGCAGGTTACAGTACTTGGTGCATTGGAAAGGTATGATGTTAGTGAACGAACATGGGAACCAACACACAATCTACAACATGCATCTCTCAAAGTCCAAGAGTTCCATCAACAACATCCATGGAAGCCCAACTCATGGAACACCACTGCTCCTCGTGGGACTCGTCGCTAGAGGAGGGGGTAATGTCATGGATGCTTGAGAGTCAGTCTCGCTGCCTGCATCATCGCCTATGTCATCGCCTATCATCGCTAGAAGGCTCTAAAAGAATCTAGAAGGATCTAGAAGATTCTAGAAGTTCTAAAAGTATCAAGGAGATTCTAGAAGTTTCTAGAAGCATGGAGAAGATTCCGAAAGAATCTAGAAGTTTCTGGAAAGCTCTAGAAAGTTGAAGAAGGATCCAGAAGGTTCTAGAAGGATCAGGAAGGTTCTAGAAGATTCTAACCTCCTCAAGAAGAACCTAGAAAGTCCTAACCTCCTCAAGTAACCTCCTCAAGCAGTAGTGTAAATAGGGGTCTTGGGCTACAAGCCCCTCAGTCTTGCCAACACCAGTTGTGAGGCTCCTATGAGGAAATCCCTCTTTTAGTTCTGATGTTCAAGTCTTGTCCTTACAACCAAGCCTTGCCTTGGGCTCGTTTCATGTAATCCAAGTCTTGTATCAAGCTTTCTTAATAAAGTATGAAGCCTTGTAATCAATATTAAGCTTATCATCAAGTCCAAGTTCTTATACATTGTGAGCGTCTCCTCTTGCTCTTTTCTAGCTCTATACGTGCTCATAACATAAAGGATAAGAATTCAATGGAAGTTGGGTAAAAGATTATAAGTGTTTTAATTCCAAAACATATATGGTTATTCCACACATCAAACCAAAAACATATGCTTGCTAAATTTTGCTATAATCTTATGATAAACATACGTTATAACCCATACGCTAATCACATGATCAATCACTTATATCTACTTGCAAGAACAATCCATCATTTTAGTTGGACAAAATTCTTGAATATGACTAGTTAATTCATGCAAGCATCTAGGTTACATTGATGAAGAATTGTGCATGTAGTAACACAATTGATTATGTAATCGAGCAGTGAGACCTTCATTACTTTGTAATGTAGAGAAATTACCATAAAATAGGTATAATGATCGTTGATTTCCAATTGAGAATCGATAAATAAGAGTATAGTATTTGATAATACAGTAGCAATTGGAAAGGATTCCAATTGAGTAATAATAGGTAGTAATTGAAAAGAATTCCAATTGAATAATAATATGGCAACAATTGGAAAGGATTGCAATTTAGAGAAGAGATTGATAATAGCTTGATTAAATAATAGATTTACATTACCCAAATGTACTTTGAAGTTATTGATCTCTCAAAGCTTCGATGTGGTAGTCACCAAGCTCTTTGCCACAGTAGCAGAGATCCCTTCTCCCAAGTGTGCTCAAGTGTGTGTAAAACTGAATGGGAATGCCCTTTATATAGACTTTGGAGGCTCCTTGTTGCCCAAATCAGCCCCATACCTCCCATACTTGCCCCCTCTTGCTAAAAGCATGTGTAGAGGTGTCACAAGCTCCCACTTGGTCATTAGAGGTATCCCTCTTTACCCTTTTGGGTGATACACCTCATGTAGTTCCCTCATACTCATAGTCAACATACCATAAAGACGGATCCATGGATATGGTCATTTATGGACATACATACACATACACATACATACACATGCACATACATGCCCATACATATGCATACTTTAGACTTAGGAATTAATTTATTAACACTAGGATAAAATTTAATTGTCTAGAGTGAGCTTGGCTTATCAGAATTTAATTCTGAAAGCTGCTATCAAAAGACAAGCTTGAGGATGACAAGATAAGGTGTCAAATGCACACACATGCTATATTTATTTAGCAGTTTTTAGAGCGGGCAACTATTTTTATGGAAATTCAGGACGAGGTGGATTTTGACGAGACAATCGTGTATAGGTGGGTGTAAGCACCTCAAAACTTTCTATTTTTGGACAAAAATGATAAAAAGTAAAAATTTCATTTTTAAAATCTTACAACAATATATTTATCTCATTAGCGTATAAGAGGTGGAAAAACTGTCAAAAATAGTAACTTTTTGTTTATGACTAGAATGGCCTTATATGTATTCCTTTACATGGCAATCCCCTCTCCAAGGGTGCGAGAGACCTTACATTCTCTGCAACTTGAAGAATTGTGAGTACGAATGATTTTTAAAGAGAAATTTTTAATCTTTCCACGTTGCATCTTCTTTAGGGAAATCTTTTCATTTGACAAGGTGTTCAATGGTGATTCCATTCCTAAGTTTTCCCTCCCGAGTTTCTAGGATATAGTCAAGGTGAAGTTCAAGGACTCCTTGGGTTGGAACAACTATTTGTTCGGTATCCAAAAGTTGATCAGGGTTAGGAACATAAGGTTTTAATAGACTAACATGGAAGACATCATGAATTTTGAGATTAGAAGGTAGCTTTAGCTTGTAAGTTTGATCACTTATCACTTTGACAATGTCATAGGGTCCACAATATCTTGGGCTATGCTTCTTAAACTTTCCCAAGGATAGGTTTTTTTTCTTGGGCCTGACCCTAAGGAATATCTTTAAAGATTCGATATGATCTCTTCTTATTTGCATAATGTTTTTGTCTGTCCTAAGCAGCTTGAATATTCTTACGTATCGCTTTGGTCTGGGCTTCCATATCTTTGAGAATTTTCTTTGAGACTTCTACATTGATAGTAGGATCTGAAAAGTTTAATGGATCCAAACATTCTTGTCCATAAAGAGCCTTGAATGGTGACATGCCTATGCTTCTATGGTCATAGGAATTACATGCATATTCAACCAAAGGAAAACATTGGATCCATTTCTTTGGTTCCAGTGAACAATATACTCTAAGAATTTCCTTAATCATGTGATTTACTCTTTCAGTCTAACCATATGTCTGAGGATGATATGCTATGCTAAAACACAATTGTGTCCCAATGGCTTGAAAGAGTGAAGTCCAAAACCTTGAGGTAAATTTTACATCCCTGTCACACTGAAAATTCTCTTAGGTAAACCGTGAAGTCTAAATATTTCCTTTACAAAGATTCGACTAATATCAGAGGTAGTGAAGGTAGTCTTCACAACCTAAAGTGAGCTACCTTAGTAAGCATATCAACAACAACAAATACTGAATCATAGCCTCCAACAGAGGGTAATACTATGACAAAGTCCATACTGATACATTCCAATTTCATTTGAGGTTTATCAAGAGGTTGAAGTTGTCCAGGTAGTTCTTTCAGCTTTAATCCGTTGGCATGGGAGACATTGCTTCACATAGCGAAGGACACCCCCCTTCATCCTTGGCCAAAAGTAGTTTCTTCTAGCTTAAGGTCTTTGCATACCCAGGGGTACCTGAAGTTGGGTGGGCTATCATTAGCCTCAAATAGGATTGCTTTCTTCAGTGTTGGGTCCTTAGGTACACAAAGCCTTTGTTGAAAATAAAGACATCCCTCTTGAACAGAGTAATCCTTTATTGATATGTTCTTTATCTCAGGTGTTATGCCTTGTTGAATCTACAAGGATAACTGCTGATAATATGGGTCTTTCAATGTTGTTTCCTTAATTCTCTCCCACATAGGATTATTAGGTATAGGGATAGCGCTAAGGAAAGATTTGCGACTAAGTCCATCCGCAACTACAATGTCCTTCCCTGGTCTAAAATTTATGTCGAAGTCATAATCTTGAAGAAGTCCAATCCATCTTCTTTGCCTTGTGTTGAGGTTGTGTAGAGATCCACTTCAAGATTTTATGATCACTGACTAACTGAAATTTGCGACTAAGAAGATAATGTCTCCATAGATTTAATGCATGGACAATTGCTAAGAGATCCAAGTCATGGGTCGGGTAATTTTTCTCATGATCTCTAAGCTTTCGAAAAGTATAGGCTACATGACTACCCTCTTGAGTAAGGACTCCCCCTAAGGCGAGTTTGCTAGCATCTACTATAACTTCAAATTCTTTGCTAAATCAAGAAGTATAAGGATTGGGGCTGATACTAGGTAACCTTTTAACTTTTCAAAAGGGGCATCATGTTCTACTCTCCATTCGATTCTCATTCCTTTCTTTAATAATTCTGTTAAAGGTGTTGCAATGAGAGCATAAACCTTGAAAAATATCATGTACCATCCTGTGATTCGAAGAAATCCCCTTATTCACTGACGGAAGTGGGTTGAGGCCATTCTACAATGTCCTTAACTTTATCTGGGTCGAATAAGATACCTTTGGAAGATATAATAAAGCCAAAGATAGCTGACTTGGGAAGAACAAAAGGTACATTTACTCTTCTTAGCATAAAGTTGATGCTGTTGTAAGAGTTGTAATACTTTACGAATGTGCTCTTCATGATCTGCCTCATCAATCAAGATATCATCAAAGAAAACTAAGACAAAATCATCTAGGTAGGGTTTAAAAATATCGTGCATTAGTCAATTGAAGCTTGCAAGAGCATTAGTAAGACCAAAAGACATTATTGTGAACTCATAATGTCCATACCTAGTATTGAAAGCCGTCTTTAGAATATCTGATTCTTTGATCCTTATTTGATAATACCCAGATCGAAGATCAGTTTTTGTGAAGATCTTAGCCCCGTGAAGCCTATCCAATAGTTCATCAATCCTAAGAATGTGGTACTTGTTCTTAACATCAGTAACTTGATTAAGCCCACGGTAGTCTATGCAAAGTCGTAAAGAACCATCCTTCTTCTTTTGGAAAAGGATTGGAGAAGGAGAAGTACTTGGTCGGATAAATCCTTGATCAATAAGTTGCCTAAGTTTCTCTTTGAGTTCAATTGCTTCAGGGAGTGACATTTTATATGGTCTCTTCTTTGAAACGGGTTCACAACCAGGGATAGTCTCAATTTCATGATCGACTTCTCTAGGTGGTGGAAGCCTTGTAAGATCCTCAGGGAACACATCTGAATACTCTCTCAACCAATTAGGTGGAAAGTTTGAATCTGTGTTTTATACTTTGTTGAATTTAACTACATATATCTACTAACCCTTTCGTAAACCTTTAAGAAGTCTACTAGCCTTCTCTAAGTGAGCTTTAGGTTTCCCATTCTTTCCTTGAACTAGAACTTCATTCCCTAGTCCGTCTGTAAAGGTAAAATTACCTTCTGCACAATGAATATGAGATTGGTTTTGTTTCAAACAATCCATCCCCAATACCCCATCGTAAATCCCTAGAGGTAAAGTGCAAAAGTGAGCAGAAGTAGAGTTTCCCCCTAGTTTGAGCCATCGCTCCTCTTCCAGGTCCTCTTCCTGTGTTCCTTCCTACACAACGAACATGTTGGCCTCTACCATTTGGTGCTACAGGAATGGCATTTGCGCTTGTCGCTACGTTTGTTCTAGGACAACGACTCCTGTAATGACCCAACTCATTACACTCAAAGCAACGAACATTTGGATGATGCAACTGAGTTTTTGTAGTTGTTGTTACCACAGGGTGAGGTTGATAAGCTTGATTAGCAGGTCTAGGGCTCCAATTGTTTGGCATGGCCCTTTGGTTTCTAAAGTTTCCTCTTCCCCGATTCCTAGCCGTCTCTTTAGCCGGAGATGTTGCCTTAAGAGAGCATCCTGAAGTGACGTGGGTCTCATTGCTTCAAGACGGGTATCCAAGGGATGATTGATATTTTTGACAGAACCGTGCTACCTACTATTCAACGGACATTTTTGGGGCATATCTTTGCAAGGTTACAAATTTGGAGTAGTATTCTCCCACCGATAAGGATAACTGTTTTAGAGCAAAGAACTTGTTCATTTTGGCGTCTCGATGAGCGCGTGGAAGATATCGTAATGTTGTAACCGCTCCTTTAATATCCTCCCAAGACAGGGAAGATCCTAAAAACCCAAGTCCTTGCAATGTTGTTTTCATTATATTTTTGCATCACTAGTAAGACAAAACATTGAAAGCATAGTTTGGTTTATAGGTTGGGTTCCTACAGCTTCAAAATAGTCTTCCATTGACTCAATCTTGGCTTCAGCATTATGCTCAATATAGGCTCCCTCACCTTTGAATATGGGTGGTTGGGCTTCTTTTAGAAGAAGTTTTTTTCTCCATTACATAGCATTTAACGTTACCTACGTAGTAATACTCTTGTCGATGGTTTGATTAAGACGTAACGCAATACCAAGTGCTTTAAACTTCCACAACTCAAGATTAAGTTCAGGATGCCATAACTTTATTTATATCAAGATATGTACAAAGTTAAGATTCATGGATGAGCATCTTTTTATTGGATCATAATATATACAAAGGTTTTCTCTGCTAATAAAACTATACGATTCTTAGAGCCGAACTCCCAGGGACGTAGTGGTACAATCGATAGGTATTTATGGATAAGTTTTTACAATCCACTCTTTCGTATAAGTAGTAGCTTTTATACACATCTTTGCGGGGTTCATAGAATACAAGACTCTTATTTTGAGGAAAGATATTAGGGACAGAAATAGGTTTGATCCTATAGGTAGGGATCACTTTCACCACTTGATTGAAAACTCCTTCATTTAAGGTCATGTCAATGCCTTCTTCAAAGACAACAATGTAGTCATCCCTAGTAGTACCAATGAAGTAGTAAAGCCGGATAACTCGTAGCTCTTCCCCCAACCGAAGCTTCTTTAGATCAGAGGAGAGGCATCCGAGCTTCCTCACATTGATGTAGAAGATGCCACCTTCGTAGTTCCATGCAAGTTCCCATCCCCTTTGGATTCTTGTTGATGGAGGAGAGAAAGCCTTCATCAAAATCTTCATCATGTTGCATCGAAAAGAAAAATTTGAAGAGCGACAAGCCTCAAAATACATTATCTCAAAGGGTTTGAACTTGCGATACTCAACGTCGACATCTTCTTGAAACATCAATGCTGGTAAGTTCTCACACTTAAGTCTCCAATTCATTTTTCCAAATTTTCAAACAATAACAATTTTTCCAGTTTCCTAACCTAGGCTATGATACCACGTGTGAGGTCCCCTCCTCTTTACCGTATTCATTTGGAAATAGGAGGATACCTGACAGGTCGCTAGGCCCTAATCGATTGAGAAAAGAATAGTCAAGGTAGACAAGATTTCTAATGGATAGACTCTCATCACCAAGTAACTTGAGTCCGAGCCTGTGAAAAAGTTTCCTAGCCCTGTCTCGCAAGGGAAAGCGTGAACTAACACAATAATCTAACGTTCCTAAATCTCACCTTCCAAAAGAGAGAAACCCCAGATACCTTTTTTCCCATAATTTTTAGAGGCACGTACAATTTGGGACTTCTCGACTCTTGGCACAACGAGTCTCTAGTTTTGCTTCTTCTTTTAATGAGGAGTGGAGAGTTTGTCAACTAATCGAGACCACCCATCCTTGACTGGCAACTTGAGCCAGTTCCCGCTTTCCACCCTCACACTCACACTTTGTTTTGCTTGTTTTCTAATTACTAAAACATGATTGTTCATACAAGAAGTTCCTTTTTATGGTTTCCATCACAAGTTCCTTAAGACAAGCCTTCAACCGATATCAAATCGGCACCAAGACAATCTTTCTTAGAAGAAAATGTTACCATATACATGTGGTAGTGATGTGTGTGAACACACTAGGACCGTCGAGGCATTTTTTCCCTCTTTAGGAGGTTTTTTCCCTTGTGCATTGTATATATGCCCATCACTCTAGGGCTATCTATCTTTCCATTGCACACTAAGTAACATACTCTCTATTGTGTGCCTTGAGCTTCCTTTGTCTTCTCCCAGCTGTGTGCATTTCTCTGCAACCCTAATTCCAACTATTGGTATCAGAGCAGGTTGCACCCTCTCGGGCTTAGTCGCCAAGCTCCAGCACACGCCTGCTCACTTTCTTCGATTTCTTTGAGCTTTGGTGAGCGTTCGTAGGTCGACAAAACTTTTGCGAGAACTCGTAGAACTTAGTTTGCTCAGATTTCTTATTCGGGCTCATTTCGGCCTCCGTTTCCGCTACAGCTAGGTCTGTGCATGCAATTTTGTCATTTTGTGCAGAATCTTTGTCAGTGCCAAATACTGCATAACAGGTCCTATACACTCTACTGCGGGTTGTGCAATATAGCACGTGCTGGTCTCACTCAGTTTCTCCTCATTTTAGGCAGTTTTCACATCAGGTGCAAGCATTTTCCATGGCTGACAACAACACAAATGTGTTCAAGATGTTTGCTGCTGAGGACAGATTGTATGAGGACAATTACCCTATGTGAGCTTACATGATGCAACATGTTCTTGTGTCAAAGGGCATCTAGAACATTGTGCAGGGCATTGACGTACGTCCTAGTACTGGGGATGTAGGCGATGTTGAGGATGTTGCAGGTCTTGCTGTTTTTATAATTGTTTTGCCTACAACAGAACAAGCTCATTGGGATGTAAAGGATGCGCAGGCTCATGCGTTGATTGCGTTGTCTGTAAAGCGCACCATTACTCCTCACATGCATTCATCAAAATTTGCAAAACGGGCTTGGGACATTCTAGCAAGTCTTTATGCAAGCCGCAATGAGGCTAAAATTGCTTTGCTGCGTAAAGAGCTGGAATCGAAGATTATACATGAGGAAGATGATATGGACACTTTCCTTGCTGGTGTCAAGGATATTAATGAGCAACTTATTTCTGCAGGTGAAGTCATTTCTGACAGTTCTTTGGTGTAGACTGTTCTTGATCACTTACCAGATTCTTACCAGACTTTTGCTAGTACTTGGAGACTTATGACCCAAGGAAATCCTCAAGTTGTCAAGTTTGATGCATTATGCACATTGGTGTTGCAAGAGTCACTTTCCAGAAAAAATAGAACTAGGTAGCATGCAGCGGAGCAGGCTTTTATTACTTCTCAAAGAAAGGGTGGTAACAGCAATGCAGCCACTTCTTATGGTTCTGCTGCTAGTGGCAAAACTTCTGTTGCTATCCTTCTGCTGGCAGCACTTCGTTTGGCAATTCTAGTGATAAGGACAAAAAGAAGATGCGTTGCCATTATTGTAAAGCTAATGATCACTTGATCAAGCAGTGTCCTAAGTTGAAGGCCAAAGAGGCTAAGAAGAAAGAGGATGGTTCCACTGCAAATGCTGGTTCCACTACAAATGCAACCATTGTTGAATCTTCTGTGAAAGGAGACTGTGATGCTGATGTTGATGCAAAATGGGCTTTTAATGCAGAGTGCACTTACAATCCTGTTGTCCATGATGAATGCATGTTGGTTGCTGCAGATTCACATGTGTGGTATTTTGACAGTGGTGACCATCGTGAATTGTTCACCTCTCTTGAGTCTGTCCCTCATGGGAATTCAGTCACTTGTGCCAACAATGCCTCTTATCCGGTTCAGGGAGTTGGAAAGATTGTGCTTACTGCTGTAAATGGCAGTTCCTTCACACTTGTTGATGCACTTTATGTACCTGGGATCAAGAAGAATCTTTTGTCTATATCTGCACTTGCTAGACTTGGACTTGTAGTCAAATTTGTGGATGACGGATGTACAGTTCATGATCTCAGTTTTGGTGATGAAATTGTTGCATCTGGCCTTTTGTGTCGTGGCCTGTATAAGCTTATTTGTATGACAAGTGTGGAAAAAATTTTGCATGCAGTTGTAGATTTAAGGGTTGTTTCAGATGCAAAATTGTGGCATGCATGTTTTCGGCATCTGAATTTTTCTAGTTTGCTGCGTTTGCAGAAATTTGATATGGTTGCTTCTTTGCCACCTCTTGAAGCACCTGTCAAACATGTTTGTAAAGGCTGTAGTTTGGGTAAGATGCAGCGTTCTAAGTTTCCAAAGGATGGTTTAGTTAGGGCCACATGCAGGTTGCAGCTTGTGCATAGTGATGTTTGTGGGCCCATGCAAACTCCATCCTTGGGCAATTACCTTTACTTCGTGACTTTCATTGATGATTAGTCCAGGCATGCATGGGTATTTTCGCTTAAAGCAAAGTCCAAAGTTTCTATGTGCTACAAACAATTTCTGGCTATGGCTGAAAATGTATCGAAATGTACTATGGGCACCCTCCATTCCAATCGAAGGGGGGAGTATATGTCTCATGAATTTAGTGCATTTTTGGATAGTCGTGGGATACAACACCAATGTACAGTGCCTTATACGCCTCAGCAAAATGGTATAGCTAAGAGGAAAAACGGGTCACTTACGAAAATGGCACAATGTATGGTCAAAAGTCAAGCTTTGCCGCATTCTTTTTGGCTTGAGGCCATCATGTGTGCCACTTATGTACTACTTAACAGGTGTCCAACAAAATCTTTGCAGTCTATTACTCCATATGAAGCATGGCATGATAGAAAGCCTTCTATTGAGCACATGCGTGTTTTTGCATGTTTGGCATATGCTTTGGTGCCACAAACACAGCGTAGGAAATTGGATAATAAGGCTGTGAATGTATTTTTGTTGGTTATAGTGTTGAAAGCAAAGGTTACAGATTGTATCATCCGCAAACAAAGCATATTCTAGTTTCACAAGATGTAGTGTTTGTGGAAGGTTCTGTTTAGCCCTTGCTATCATGTACTAGAGACAATAATGTAAGCTCACATGACATATATGGCCCTCTGTTGCGTCTTTTCAGTGGTGGAAGTTCGAATGTAAATTCCAATGAGGCAAATGTGTAGCCTATGGGGGTTTCAAAAAATTGGATGATAAGGCTATGAATGTGCTTTTGTTGGTTATAGTGTTGAAAGAAAAGGTTACAGGTTGTATGATCTGCAAACAAAGCGTATTCTAGTTTCACAAGATGTAGTGTTTGTGGAAGATTCTGTTTAGCCCTTGCTATCATGTACTAGAGACAATAATGTAAGCTCACAGGACATTTATGGCACTTTATTGCCTCTTTTCAGTGGTGGAAGTTCGAATGTAAATTCCAATATGGCAAATGTACAGCTGTCACGGCTAGGGACTTGCTACGCGCCGTGTGCGAGCCACGAAGGCTCCTAGCACACAGTCATACAACAGACAAGCTCACAAGGAAGAATGGTGTGTCACTCACCTTCCTGCGTAGTCGCGAATGAAGGATTCCCGCGCCGCGAAGAAGAGGGAGACGCCGCTACGCCGCGCTCAACCGCCTCGCCGCCGTCGTGCCACCGCAACGCTCGATCACACACACACACTCTCTCTCTCTCTCTCTCTCTCTCACACACACACACACACACACACACACACACACACACACACACACACACACACACACACACACACACACACACACACACACACACAAGGAGATGTTGAAGGAGAAGGCGGAGATGGAGCAAGAGCGGCTTCTATTGCACAATGAGAGAATGAGTAAAAATTAGGTTTAGTGGCTTTTATATGAGCTCACCCCAGTCACACTTGGGCGCCCATACTTAGCCAACTAACTCCTTGAATATTCCAGTTAGAGTGCGCCTGTCATCAGCGATCACCCTTACCCTGTTCCTATTGGTTCGACAAGCCCGGTACCTGACTCTAAATAATACAACGTTTATAGATCATAGGGTGTCCGTGTGCCGTGAGGGTTAACATGCTCCCCTTCCTGATGTAGATTCCGTCCTCGGAAGCTATCCAGTTGAAGCTCGTACGTCGAGATGGAAGAGCAGTCGACATGGATGTGCATAGCCTTCTTCAATCACTGCAAAATCAAACAACATTGCCATAGTAATTGCATTCTCATATACAATTAAAAATCATGTGCAATAGACAGACAAATTGATTGGTAACAGAATTTTAGACAATTTGTCAGCAATAAACATTAAATTGCAATATAATCAAATGCATAAATAGATGTAAAGGTAAAAAATTAAACAAGTCCGGGGTCGCTAATTTAACGGTCAAAAGGCACTAGAGCTCGACTATTAATACCATGGGTAACTTCTCAATTTTTTCTGGTCAATTAAGTTGTTTAATCGCGAGAGCCAAGTATTTGATGTTCGAGGGCTGACTAGAGGCTATACCTAGAAGACCTTGTAGTTAAGCTACGATAAAAGGAAGTTCTCATGAAATCATCGCCTGACTGATTACCTTTTCTTTGACCCCCCAAAGTCTTTTCACATTGATTCAATTTTGATGTGTGTGCTTATTTTGTATGCCTTGGGTTTTTTGCTTTTCAAGGAAAAGCGCCCACACTGGGAACCTCTAGGGTTCTAGTACCATAGGCGATACATGTGAGTGAAGTACCAATTTAAGCAGGGATTTCTCTTCCAGCTTAAAATTTTACATTGTGGCACTTTGATTTTTTGTTTCTTCATTTTCAACATTTTAATTTTGTAACTTTGGGGGGTCATATAACACTGTTACCCTTCCCAGGCTCATCACATTAGTAAACTCCCTTTATAATACTTAAGCTAAAGGTCAATAGGGTTAAGCCCACTAGAAAGCCCTAGTACATTTCACACAATGCTACCTAAATCGGATTAAGAACCTAAGTAACCATTGCTTATTAGGAAGGCATTCCCCATGGTATTAAGAGAAGATTTCTAATACCTAGCTTGGTCAAACTAGCTTAGTCGGACTGCTTGATTTTTAAACCTAGACAAGTGATTATGACAAAACATTACATTGAATTAAATGTTTGATACTAAGCAAATGCGCTGAATATTATGCTACCAATCACAATCAAAGTAGACAAACATGGATGCAAAAAGATAAGGGCAATGCTAATGGACATAAAACACCTGTTTGTGTTGATGGTCGCGCTTGATTTGAAGTGTGAACGAGAGAAAGGTTCCATGAAGGTCCAAATCCTATCAATAGCAACACGCTCCTATACACACTAGGAAACAAAAGGAATACCTCAAGGAGGCACATTAGTGGGAAAAGGTACCAACACTTATTGAACACAAAAAAAACATAAGGAACCCTAACCTAATTATTTGCACTCCCCCTAAAGAGTCAAGGGAATAGGATATTGTAGAGGTTGGGGGGAAACCCTAAGGCTAAACCCCTATCCTCGTCGTCGAGATAAACAAAGTCATCATCCATGAGACCATATGTGCCATCCGTGTAGTCATGTAAATTTTCTTCTTCATCATAGGTGCCCATGTTTACTAAGAAGGTCACTAGACGCCTATAGTCATTTTGGTCAAAAGGGTAGGCTTGTGCAATGGGAGAAACGCTCTCTACTAAGTATGGATCAGACGTGGTCAAGAGACGTATCAGCCATTCTAACTCCTCAAAATTCCTCTCACATGCTAGCGTACCTATCAAATCCCATTCACATGCAAGCACTGGAAAGACCATGTGAAACATTTGTGAAAAGTAACGAGGGTACCTCTCACCCAAGGCAGGAGTGGATGACTCTAGCGTACTAGCCATATCTGTACACGCAAATAGATGATGGTTAGAGTGCAAATATTACAAGGGTCGTGTTTTTGTGCATAATTTGTTTTTATTATTTTGTGTTATGGCTCTTGCTCTTTTACTTTTTTATCTTGTTTTTGTGAGTATAAGGCTTTATATATACATTCCCTAAGATTGGAGATTGAGAGGTCAGGGAGGAAGGTTGAGAGGGAAGCAAGTGAATGACGGATGTCAGCAAACACCCCCCCCTTCCTTGGGTAGATCATACTTTTTGGAATGATGTCGTCACCTTTTGAAACGAATTGTTCCAAGTTGTTATGGGTAAAGGCTTTAACCAATAGTTTTCGATCACCCTATGTGTTTCATCTAGTTGCAAGGGTGGTAAGGTACTCTCCCATGATTTTATTTGCAACATTGTTGGAGGTGGTGAATCTACAATGGGAGGTGCAAACTCTTTCTTGCTTGTATGGATATGTACAATGGTAGGTGGAGGTTGTGTCGAAGCTTCTATTTCCGTATAGGAACTACATGAAGAGCAAGAAGCTTCATTTGCTTTTCCTGTTCTTGAGCTAGGTGGAACAAATCGTTCTTTCTTTGGTACCCAAACTAGCTCTGGAGTAGGTGTGTCGCATTCCGTGATTTTTTCCTTTCCACGATTTTCAATTTGTTTTGGAGCCACAGGATTGGGTTTACATGGGCCAGGTGACAGGTAAGAGTACAATTTACGTTTGGGCACCCAGATTTGATCATTTCCTTTATAGTATCCTTGGGCTTTTAATAGTCGTTTAGGAATCCAGCGCCACGTTTTCTTACATTTCTTGGAGCGAGTGGGACATTTCTTACGAGGCTTCCGTTTTTTAGCATCAGCCATGGTTACTAAAGAAGCTTTAGGGACCCACTTGTATGATTTCTTTGTTATATTAGGATGGTTCTTGTGTGTCTCAAGCTTTCTTTCAACTACATCAGTTGAAGATCTAGAGAGTTGGGCTATGGGGACGTATGGTTCAACCTCCTGGACATGCAATGTCTTGGGTTTTATTTCCTTAGGCAATATCTCAGGGACTATGGCTTGAGTGGTAGGGATAAGAGTTGGTTTTTGCGTTGTGACACCCCCAGTCCCCCAATCAATAGTGCATTTGGTGGCTATCATCCACGTGCGTCCTAGGTTTATATTACCCTCCATAGTTCCAGTAGGCATGACCAAAAAGTCTTGAGCTACAATTCCATTGTCATAACTGACAGAAGTGTGCCAGATTCCAAAAACCGTAGTTTTTTTCTTGTTGACATCCTTGACTTGGATAATACTCTCAGATAGAGGTGGCTTCCCTAACTGACACCACACCCCATAGGATAGCAGATTATATTTAGCACCCGTGTCCAATAAAGCATTATATAGCACTTTTCCATAGGCACTATTTAACTCAATAGGGTATCGTAGAGGTGTGTCAGAGTCCAACCAATCCTCTTCGATTTCCACGTGGAATGCATTTGTGACTCCAAGGTTAGCCTCTCTTTTTTGTCTTATACGTTGTTGTCGCTCCTTAGCCTCAGCTTGAGCTTGTATCTTCTTGAACTCGGTTTGTGCTTTGGCGGCCTTCTTTTGATGAATGGCCCGTAGTTCTTCTTGTCTTAAAGGATCATAATATCTTTTGAATTTACTCCCATTGAGGAATCCAATGGTTTCAACTCCATCAAGAGTTTCCACACGAAGGGTACCTTGTGGGGTAATTTCACATACTCTATATGGTCCTTTACCAGCATATTTCAACTTTTTCTTCTCTTTACGTACTCCATACATAAGGACTTTATCACCAACTTTGATGTCCTTGTCCTTCACATGGCGATCAAACCACTTCTTTCTCCTATCCTTTTCCACAAGAGCATTTTGCATAGCCAACTGTCTCTCTTCGTCTAGTTTTTCTAAGATATACAAATGCTCGGTTAAGGGGTTACCATTCCATCCTTCTTGCGAAGCTACCCTAAGACTAGGAATGACAAACTCCCAAGGCATAACCGCTTCTTGGCCGTATACCATTTTGAATGGCGTACAATTAATAGCCACTTTATAAGCAGTACGATAAGCCCATAGAGCAGATGTCAACTTCAAATCCCAATCAGTGCGATGAGCTTCTACCGTCTTGGTTAAAATAGAGATTAGAGTCTTGTTGGTGCTCTCGGCTTGTCCATTACTTTGCGGGTAATAAGGTGTAGACTTATGGTGGGATATCATAAAGGTTGTGGTAAGCTCTCTTATTACCTCATTTATAAAATGGGTACCATTATCACTAACAATTTCAAAAGAGCAACCAAATCTTGTGATAATGTTCTCAAAAAGAAACTTAGTTGTTGTCCTCGCGTCAGCTTTTTGTGAAGCCTTAGCTTCAGCCCACTTTGTTACATAGTCCGTAGCAACTAGAATATATCGAGATTGAGTGTTGCGAGCTGCGGGACTAATTGGACCTACAAAGTCTAAGCCCCATTTTTCAAATGGTTGGGTTACTTTAATAGGATGTAAGGGCATTCTGTCTTTACGCTGTGTGGTCTTGTAACGTTGGCACTCATCACACCCTTTTGTAAAAAGTGATGCATCCTTAAATAAAGTTGGCCACCAATAGCCTGATTGCAGCACCTTTCTAGCAGTCAGGTCTCCTGAAAAATGTCCTCCTGCTATGCCCATATGTGCTTCTTGCAAGATATACAAATATTCATCCTTGCGGGCACAACGCCTTAGAATATCGTCCTTGCCTAGTCTATACAGAGTTCCGGTAATCAAACAATAGGGTTCACATTCTTTCACTAGCCTTCGAGCGATATCCTTACGAAGTTCCTTGGGTGGAAAACCATTAACTAAAAAGTTAACAATGTTCTCACTCCATTCAGGCAGAGTCTCAACTATGAATAGGGAAGTATCGGGTAATTCATCATCAACTCCTGTAGGGGCTTCACCATTGGGTATGCGAGACAAATGATCAGCCATGACGTGCCTTTTACCGGGTCTCACTACAATCATGAAATCAAACTCCAGAAGAATTAACAACCATCGTGTGATTCTTCCTGTGGAGCATGGCTTGTTTACCAGATACAGCAACGCTTGATGATCCACATAAAATACAAACTTGTTTCCCAGAAGGTAGTAGCGAAATTTCTTTATTGCATAAACCATTGCTAAACCTTCTCGCTCTGTAGTGGTGTAGTTCCTTTCAGCATCGTTCAATTGACGGCTTGCAAAGCTAATGGGATAGTCCAATTTATGTTCTCCTGGTTGAGTGAGAACACACCCAATAGCAAAGTTTGATGCATCAATATGCACATGGAAAATGACATACCAGTTAGGTGTCCTTAAAATCGGAGCACTTGCTAGTGTTTTCTTCAATTGTTCATAGGCCTGGTCACACTCTTCAGTCCATTTAAATTCAATGAGAAGCTTGTACAAAGGACGTGCTATCTCAGCGAAAAATAAAATAAACCGTCGATAATAACCCACGTGTCCCATGAACCTTTGAACTCCCTTGTAATTGGTTGGTGGTGGTAACTCTAGAATCACTTTAATTTTGCTCTCATCGGTTGAGATACCATTCTTAGATACTATATGCCCTAAAATAACTCCATGCTTGACCCAAAATTGGCATTTGAACGGGTTCAATGAGATACGATATAACCTTCACTTTTCAAACACCTTTCGCAAACATGATAGATGTTCTTTCCAAGAAGAGTAAACACAAAGGTCGTCTAAGAAAGCTTCACAAAACTCTCTCAAATATTCTTTAAAAGCAGTGTTTATTAATTGTTGGAATGTAGCAGGGGCATTTGTTAAGCCAAAAGCCATCACACGAAATGCAAACACGCCAAATTCTGTGATGAAGGCAGTTTTAGCTTGGTCCTCTAGATCTATCGTGATTTGGTTGTAGCCTGAGTACCCATCTAGAAAGCTATAAGCTTCCTTGCCTACAACTCTTTCGAGTACATGTTCGGAATATGGTAGGGGGTAATGGTCTCTTCTAGTAGCTGCATTAACTTTTTTGAGGTCCACGCACACCCTGAGTTTCCCATTCTTTTTTGGCACGATAACTATTGGAGACACCCATTTAGAGTGTTCAATAGGAGATATGAACCCACATTTGATAAGCTTTTCTAGTTCTTCTTGAATGATCTTTGCGTACTTAGGATTCATCGGGTAGGGTCTTTGTTGTACGGGCTTCGCAGTGCTAATCATAGGGATTGTATGTTGGACCATAGAAGGTGGAACACCTTTCATATCATGGTATGTCCAAGCGAATATGTCCTTGAATTCCTTGAGAAGCTCTTTGAGGACCGCCTCTTCAACTTCTGTGAGGTCTTGGGCAATAAAAACAGGTTTTGATTCTTCACCGGGGTCGGCTAATTCTATTTCTTTAACTATTGCCGGACCATCATAGATTCCATTATTCCCATCGATAGGTATTCTTTGGGCTTTTGTGTACACAACCTTTGCTTCCCCTGTGGTGTAAGATTTGAAATGTTCTGGTGCAGGATGCAAGTCTGTGGATTCTGGTTGTGCTTTGGTCTGTGCTTCCATTTCTGCTTTCGTGTGTTGTCGAGCTAACTCTTGGTTTTGACGCCTCCTTGCAGTGCGGCTCAACTTTGGCTTGTCTATGATCTCTAATTGGGCTATGTCATGGGGTCGTGGTCTACACCACATAATATTTTGGAGATATTCACCCCAATCGTCTACCAATTTTCGATGAGCATCACATGCTCCTATATAACTGAGCCATTCTGCTGAGGATCTCTTCTTTTTTATCCTAGCACGTACATTGGCTCGATATCGACGCCTCTTAAAAGTTTTTCTTTTTCTTATTTGAGACCTGCTTTTGATTTGCATTTAGATCTGGCTCACTAAAGGAGTCCTCGTTGGTGTCCTCTTCACTCTCAGAGGAGAGCTATCATCGGTTGATGTGCTCGGTCCTTCCGAATGTTTTGACTCTGAACTTGCTCCACTCTCTAATTCATGAGATTCAGAATCCGTTTCACTCTGGGAGTCCGTGTCTGAGTCGTGTTGGTCAAAGTCTTCTATTGAGCTATCGGTGTCACTGTCAGATTGGTCTACAATTGCCTTGCCCTTAGAAGATGCATGTATGGCACTTATCATGTTCAGAGGTGCAATTTGTGGTACCTCTTCCCCCTCTGGTGTGACCCAAGTGGTTCCTCTATTTCCCCAGGTATCTATGATTGTAGCTAGGTGTACCCAGTCTACGTTGTCTGATTTCGTCATACCCGGTAACACATCCATGTAAGGAGAATCTTGGCCAATGTCTGTATCCTTCTTACAAGTGTAACAATATTGTAGTGGGGCCGAGTGAACTGTGGTGTCAGAGCGATGATCAATAATGGTTTTACTCCCTAAGGGGTGTACCTTACCAGTCACCAAATCCACTCTAAGGACAGAGTCTTGGAATTGCAAATAGACATGATTTTTAGACCAATCATGAACCATTTGTGCTTCCCTCATGAATGGTCGTCCTAAAATCATTTCATATGACATAAGGTGTTTAGAGAAATCCATTACAATGAACGTATGTCATACCTTGTGTCCTAGAAATTTGATCTTAAGATCCTTGAGCATCCCCATAGGTTTGGCTATGGTACCATTTGCCATCTTTACCACAATGTTAGTAACACTGAGGCGGGGTTTTCCCATGGATTCCCAACAATCTTTTGTAACGATGCTAACTCCCGCACCACCATCAAGAATTCCCTTTATAGTTAATCCCTTGGTAGTGATGGGTAGGGTCGCATTAGACTCGTCGCCTTCAAAATACTGCCCTAATTCGTTAATGGGTACCTCGATCACAGACTCGTGTCCATCTAAGTCAAGTGATTGCACATGATTTTCCTCATCAATCATAATCGAGTCAGGCCTATTTGGTTGCGCAAACTACGGTAATCCCGTTTGTAGATCTCCGTTAAGGAATGCTCGAAGTGCAAGGAATAACTCAGGATCTCCATACAGCTTTGCTATGATCGTGGTTCGGACCTCAAAAGACATGAAATCCACTAGTTTGGCAACATTCATTGGCATTTTGCAGGGTGTAGGTTCTTGACTAGGAACTGGTGAGGATGGAATCTCATATTCCTCAATGGGATCAGGTATTCCTTCGTTAAACATCCTTTCCAACAAGAAAGGTGTATGCTCACTTTCTGATGTCCCGTCCTCACTCCCTTCTTGGATGATACTAGGTATGGCTAACGGTCTATTGTTCATGTGGGGTGGATGAACTTGTGTGGGAAACACTGTGTCATGAATTTTGACATGCATGAGTTCTGATTCTAGTTTCCTTTGAGTCTCCTCCACTAAACCTCTTAGATGTTTCACCTGCTCAATCTCGTCTACTGGGTTTGGGTACGTCCCAATCTTCTTTTTACGATTCTTCCCTTTTTGCCCCTGCGGTTTATCTTGGGGGTCTTGGATTGGATTTGGAAACACTTGTGGTGTTTTCAGAGGCTCTTTATGGTTTTCTCTTATTCGGTTTTCATTTGGTTCCATGTTACGGTTTTCTTTGTCGGTCTTTCCCTTTGTGGTATTGGTTCTAGTCTCCATTGTCTCGATTGAATCTGAATCATCCTCGAGGTCATTCATATACATGGGGTTCCTATGTTTGTTTTGGAACTTGGCTTTGAATTTCCCGTATTCTGCGACCTCTTCCTTCGTGTCTTCTTTTTCTTTGCTTGGATAACTGACGCGGTATCTCTCTCTTTGAGGATATGGCCTGGCCCTTGAAGCATGGACTGTGTAATCGCATAAGCGGGTGCGACGGGTGGTATTGGCGATGTCACACTAGCAATTTCGACCAAATTTAGGGGTGTGATTTTAGGCGCATTTGGGTTATAGGGGCATTGGGCAATCAAGTGATTTATGCCACAACGATTACATGTGAGTATTGGCATTGCAGACGTGCTCCCTTGATTCATTTGCATCTGTGCAACATTCTTTTGTAGCCTAATAGGGCACTCCGCTGCCCGATGTGGTCCACCACACTCGTAGCATTGAAGAGGTGGCCTCCTAGCCTGGGTGTTGATATTTTGACCTCTGGATGCGAGAGCAGCAGCTTGATAAACCGGCTTGACTTGCCCCCAACAATCTTCCATGTAGTATATAGGACACTCTTCCAATATATCAAGTCCGTAGGCAATACTAGTGTCTATTTCCTCCTCACAGCCATCTGCATAAGCATTAGATGGCTCGCAACCCACTTGGTTCATAGGGGCGACTCTTGGATGCGGGGGCTGCGGTCCTAGCACAGGAGGTGGTAGCGGTGTAGCTTGTACAACATTTTGAGATCTAGGGACCATGTGTTGCGGTAGTTGCTCAACAGGTGGAGCAGGCATCAATACAGGAGCTCGAGGTGCATCCGTCTAGGCTACAGGTGGTCTATTTGCCATCATACGTTTGATCATTAAACAATCCTTAGCTTGGTGACCATACCTACCACATGCGTCGCAAGTTCCATTAAATTTTACTCTAAATGTAGGGCACTCGCTAGTGCTATGTGGACCTAAGCAAATGGAACACCATTGTTGCTCCCTTCTTGGATACATGTGACTATTTTGAGGGCGTCAATTATCCTTAAAAGACTCTTGGATTACCTTGGTGAGGTCTGTCAAGAATGTCTCAAATACCTTTGGCTCATTGGCAATGGGCTTTGCAGTCATGGGTTCATACTCAATGGCTTGTGAGCTAGTGGATCTCGTGTCAGTAGACACCCTCATGCGTGCTATCATCAAGTTGTCCTCTAATTGGATTGCATTGGCAGTGACATCTTCCCAGGTTGTGATACCTTTAATCACTAGTCCATTATAGATTCCTTCATTCCTCAACCCTCGAATGAATCGATCAAGCAGTTGGTTATTGTTGAAGCACTCATTTACAGGGCAGCGAGAGTTTAAGTGCTTTAGACGACTAATGAAGTCCCTTACTGACTCTCCTTCCTTACGTTCGGCCTTCTGTAGCTGAGATGCTACACCCCAAAGCACACCTTCTCGTATGTACTCCTTTAGAAACAACCTTCGAAGGGTAGGGTAGATTGTTTTCTCGTCCACCCTTAGGGTTCTATACCAATCTCCAGCCTTCCCACTTAATGTCAAGCTTAAGGCATTGCACTTATGTAGTTCGTTGCGTTCCCCTAAGGAATCACATACTTGTTCAAACACTTCAATGCGTTTTCTAGCATCTTCGTCCCCATTGAATTTTTGCGTGAGTTTGGCAATTTGTACTGCCTTACTTCTAGGCTCTCTATCAGATGCATGACGCATATTTTCCGCGATAGATCGACCTATGGTTTGAGCAAACGCTGCCAAGTCACCTATGTGAGGAGGCAGGGCCGGTGGAGGTACTCTTGGAATCATATGTGGGAGAGGGACGGGTACCGGTCTTGGCATATGTGTGGATGATGGAGGATATGGAACATAACCGGGCATAGGTAACTCGGATAAGGGCTAGGGAGCGACACTCAAGGAGCATAAACAAGTGGTACAATTGGAGGTGTGGGGGCCATGTGTGCATAAGGGGCTAGAGGCACATACGGTCGAGGCCCCATATTAGGTACTACGACAGTAGGTAGTGGCACTGCGCTAACCGTAGATGTCATCGGTACATTCTCTGTCAGGCCTATCCCTGGAGTGAGCACTCTGTTTTCCTTAATAGAGGGTTGAGCCAAGTTAGGGAAGCTAAAGTTGTCGCTCGGAGGCTCAGATTGCATAGAGACCCCAGGTGAAATGACGTAAGATGGGTCCATGGGACTCATTAGAGGAGTCTCCATTTGTGATAGAGTAGGCTGTTGAGCCTTGCTCGTATCCAGAAATCTCATGGGGCCAGTTGAGAGTATATTTACCCCTCGGTTTTGCCTTTCTGATTGAATAATGCCATGGATAACATTACAGATCATTTTCTGTTGATCTTCGATGCTCGTGGCACTAGAGGTGGATTGTACAATCTCTATCCATCCTACATGGTAGGCGTGGCCAGAGTGTAGATCCGTCAACACCTCAGTGTGGAGGTCGTATGTCCAATGATCATTAATGAACAATCCTTCTAGAGTCGACGTGTTAACGGTTTCTTGTGAGGTAGAAGCAATGTTGCTCCCCGTGGTTTTACTTGTCACCAACGGTACTCTAGAGGGAACTTCTGAAGGAGGCAGCTCAACAGGGCCTTCTTGGTAAGAAGTTGGCAGGATATCCACATGGACACTCTTTAGGGGTGTGGGGTCCACGTGCGATGTGAAAGGAGAGTCCACTTCCCCACCCCCTTTGTGTGCTTCATTTGAATCAGGTTCCGAGCGAGTAGCTCTACCTAATGTTTCCATGAAACGGCTAAACATACTAGTACTAGGCTGTGGAGCTTCGGGAAGTGCATGGCCTTCTCTCTTAGTGTTTTGGGTAGGGTATGCTTCCATGATTTCTGAGTCGGAGGAGGAATCACTAGCGGCTATTTTAGGGTCTTGGGTGGTGCTACCTTGTGTCCCCGCTGAGAGTCTAGAGCCTATCGTGGATGGGTAATGGGTGTCCGTATGAACAGAGGCACCCTCAATATGCTCGTGTTCTAGCACTCGCCCAGAGCGTAAGTGCATGTGCTTTTGATACCCTAAGGTGTCAAGAAGCTGCTTTAGGAGGCCTTGTGACTAGTTTTTTGCGTGTTTTTTGTTTGTTGTTTTGCTAGATTTTTTAGAGCGTGTCGTGGAATGGGCCGTGTGATAGCTCGAAATGAGCGTCTCACTAGGAGGGACACGCTGTGCTTTACAACCCACCGTTTGGTTCTATTTTTCTCCAGAAAAGCCCGAAACAGTTTTTTCCTAGCTGGGGAACTAGGCTCCAAATAGCAAGTCCTAGTGTGCAATGAAGGAGAGGAGAGTGTAGGACTTATCCCACATTCCTCACTCCCTCCTTGTGAGTCTAGCCTATATATATAGGAGTGAGACTACCCTATATCATAAGACAGAGATAGAGCCTGGGCCTGGGCTTGGGATTGGGATTGGGTCATATGATCACGATCTCACTTTTATACAACCCAACCCGTCCGTTTTTATAACCTCCCCCTCACTCACGTTTTTATTTTTTGATTTTTTTTTTTTTTTTTGGGATATTATTTGGTACGCGTTGACCTCACCTAACTATTTACTGTCTCACCTACCTACTGACCTGCTAATCAGTGGTTCACCTAATTACTAACCTACTTAATTAACTAACTGTGCGCCTAAACTGTGCACAAACCAGAAAACACAGAAAATGCAGAAAATTGAAACTTGACAGAACTGTGCAGTGCAAACCAGAAAATGCAGAAAACGCAGAAACGCAAGAAATGCTAACTGTGTAAGCTGAAATCTGAGCTTAATAGAACTAGCAAAACAGAGCTTAACAGAACACAGAAAACTTGAATGCAGTCAACAACATTGTGTCTTTCTCTATTGTTTTTGCATAACAACAATAATCAAACTTAAGCCGCGCCTTTCCTACATAAAAAATAGCTTCAATACAATTTACAGGTCGCCATTGGAGCTTCACGCGCAGCAGCTCCCCGACAGCGGCGCCAAAAATGTCACGGCTAGGGACTTGCTACGCGCCGTGTGCGAGCCAGAAAGGCTCCTAGCACACAGTCATACAACAGACAAGCTCACAAGGAAGAATGGTGTGTCACTCACCTTCCTGCGTAGTCGCGAATGAAGGATTTCCGCGCCGCGAAGAAGAGGGAGACGCCGCTACGCCGCGCTCAACCGCCTCGCCGCCGTCGTGCCACCGCAACGCTCGATCACACACACACACTCTCACACACACACACACACACACACACACACACACACACACACACACACACACACACACACACACAAGGAGATGTTGAAGGAGAAGGCGGAGATGGAGCAAGAGCCGCTTCTATTGCACAATGAGAGAATGAG
This sequence comes from Adiantum capillus-veneris, assembly GCF_014529385.1. Classification (NCBI taxonomy): domain Eukaryota; kingdom Viridiplantae; phylum Streptophyta; class Polypodiopsida; order Polypodiales; family Pteridaceae; genus Adiantum; species Adiantum capillus-veneris. Next base: position 138,502,099 of record NC_140951.1, on the reverse strand, counting down.
TAAAAATTAGGTTTAGTGGCTTTTATATGAGCTCACCCCATTCACACTTGGGCGCCCATACTTAGCCAACTAACTCCTTGAATATTCCAGTTAGAGTGCGCCTGTCATCGGCGATCACCCTTACCCTGTTCCTATTGGTCCGACAAGCCCGGTACCTGACTCTAAATAATACAACGTTTATAGATCATAGGGTGTCCGTGTGCCGTGAGGGTTAACAACAGCCTATGGGGGTTTCGGAAAATGTTACAGATCAGCCTATTAATTACTGATGCAGATGTACATGATGTACTTGATGAGGAAAGGGCTGAAAATGAGCAGGCTAGAGGTATGCCAAAACTGATGGTGCATACATTGTGTGACATAAATTGGATGCACCTTTGTCTAGTCGTACTCGTTCAGGCTCTGGCCATGCATCTTATGCATCAGATTGTTATACTTTGGCTGTGTCTAGCTTACATGATGTTGAGGAACCTCTATCTTTTCATGAAGCACATAATTCAAAAAATTGGATGCCTGCCATGCAATCAGAATATGATGCACTTATAGAAAATAGCACATGGACTTTATGTGATTTGCCTCCTGGAAAAAAGGCCATTGGTATGAAGTGGGTTTATAAGTTGAAACGCAAGCCGGATGGTGAGATCGATCGCCATAAGGCTCGCCTTGTTGCAAAGGGTTATGCACAACAAAAAGGCATAGATTATGAAGAGACTTTTGCTCCCACTTGTCGTATGACTACTGTGCATTTTCTATGCGCATTGGCAGCTCATTTTGGTTGGGATGTACATCAATCAAACATTGTTACTGCTTTCTTGACTGGTGACATATTTGAGGAAGTTTATGTAACGTAGCCTCGCAGTTTTGTTAAGAAAGGACAAGAGGACAAAGTGTGCAGATGTAAGAAGGATTTGTATGGGTTGAAGCAATATCCTTGTGCTTGGTATGAGAAAGCTGACACTCATTTGGTCAAACGAGGCTTTCGTAACAGTCCAATAGAAAGCACATCATATGTAAAGAGTGAGGGTGATGTACTTCTCATTGTGGTTCTTTATGTAGATGATTTGCTGATCACTAGACCAAATGAGAGACATATTGCTGAATTTAAGGCTAATTTGAATGCTACTTTCAAGATGAAAGATTTGGGGCTGTTGCATCATTACTTGGGATTACTGCCTTGTGTCAAAAAAGTTACATATAGACATTGCTTTGTAAGTTTGGAGAGGATTGCAAACCTATGCGGCTCCCATGGAAACAGGTTTAAAATTGAGTCTTCATGATGCTGGTGATCCTGCAAATGTCACTCTTTACCAAACTGTTGTTGGATGCCTCATTTATGTATGCAACACGAGGCCAGATATTCAGTTTGCAGTCTCACAGGTCATCAAATTTATGCATAGCCCAGGGTCTAAGCATTGGCAGGCTGTCAAGAAGATTTTCCGCCGCTACCTTAGTGGCACTTTACATCGTGGCTTGTTTTATCCCAAGGGGGGATCATTGCTGCAAGACTTACATGCTTTTTCGGACTTAGATTGGGTTGGTTGTTTTGATACGCGAGTGTCCAAGTGATTTTTGTTTCATGCTTGGCAGTTCATGTATATCATGGTTGAGCAAGAAGCAACCTAATGTGGACGCTTTGAGTTGTGAGGCTGAGTACAGGGCAATCTTCACAGCTACGGTTGAGTGTGTATGGCTCAGACGCCTTATGGATGATTTGGGTGTTGGACAAGACACTATCTACACTAACAGTCAGAGCGCATTGGCAATTGCGAGGAGTCCATTTTTCATGCTCGCACAAAGCACATTGAAGTGCATTACCACTATGTCAGTGAGAGGCTCTCAGGAGGAGAGATCATCTTGGCTTATGTACCAACACATGACAACCTTGCAGATCTTTTCACAAAGGTATTGTCTCGTGAGAAGCTCGAAGCTTTCCGCAAAGCTTTGGGCTTACTCCCCTTTGTGGACTGATCATGTCGTCAGGGCATGGCACTTCCCTTTACTCATGTGCCAGCACTCGTTCACCACATCACTCTAGGGGGGATTTGTTACCATATACATGTGGTAGTGATGTGTGTGAACACACTAGGACCGCCGGGGCATTTTTTCTCTCGTTAGGAGGTTTTTCCCCCCGTGCATTGTATATACGCCCATCACTCTAGGGATATCTATCTTTCCATCATACTCTCTATTGTGTGCCTTGAGCTTCCTTCATCTTCTCCAAGCTGTGTGCGTTTCTCTGCAACCCTAATTCCAAGAGAAAAACAACATACGACTCTTCTTCATTGAAATATTCAAACCCCAAGAGTTCACTCCTCTTGGCAAGAGTTTATTTCTCTCTGTGTCTTTAGTTGCCCATACAACTTAATCGTCTTACAACATGGGTACTAACCCACGGTAACTAACTTGCAACATGGGAACCAACTCGCAAGAATTATCTTGCATTCTGGGCACCAACCCACAAGATGTGTGCAACCATATGCACTGCTTTAGCGTTCACTCCGCTAAGCTCTCTTCCTTGGATATCAAAGGGAGTTTTGACTATATCAATATAGGATTTTTTGATGAAGAAGATTCGAGAGTTCTTCTACTAGACAAACATTTCTTTCCTATGAGCAAACATACTACTTTCCAAACAATCTTTTCCTACTAATACAACTTAAGAAAATTAACAAGTTCAATTGATGCGGTTTCGAATTGGAATGACCCAATGTTTAGGTAGTTTTCCTCTTCCTATTTACTCGTGATGGAAGGAACAAAAAAGAATTTCCTACCTGTTCTTGAGCAATAACGTCACTTCATGGAATAAGTGGCACATCCTCTTTCATTGGGGCCCATAAATAAGAGTATAGCATTTGATAATAGAGTAGCAATTGGAAAGGATTCCAATTGAATAATAATACGGTAGTAATTGGAAAGAATTCCAATTGAATAATAATATGGCAGCAACTAGAAAGGATTCCAATTGAGAGAAGAGACCCAAAATAACTTGATTAAATAATAGATTTACATTACCCAAATGTGCTTTGGAGTTATTGATCTCTTAAAGCTTCGATGCCATAGTCACCAAGTTGTTTGTCATAGCAACAAAGCTCCCTTCTCCCAAGTGTGTTCAAGTGTGTGTAAAACTAAGTGGGAATGCCCTTTATATAGAGTTTGGAGGTTCCTCGTTGCCCAAATCAGCCCCATAACTCCCCTACTTGCCCCCTCTTGCTAAAAGCATGTGTAGAGGTGTCACAAGCTCCCACTTGGTCATTAGAGGTATCCCTCTTTCCCTTTTGGGTGATACACCTCATGTAATGCCCCCATGCTCATAGTCAACATACCATAAGAGATGGGTCCATGTATATGGTCATTTATTGGCATACATACACATACACATACATACCCATGCACATGCATACATATGCATACCTTAGACTTAGGAATTAATTATTAACACTAGGATGGAATTTAATTGTTTAGAGCGAGCTTGGCTTACCAGAATTTAATTCTAAAAGTTGCTATTCAAAGACAAACTTGAGGATGACAAGATAAGGTGCCAGATGCACACACTTGCTATATATATCAGTTTTTGGAGCAGGCATCTATTTTTATGGAAATTCAAGATGGGGTAGATTTTAACGAGACGGTCGCGTTTAGGTGGGTGTAAGCACCTCAAAACTTTCTATTTTTGGAAAAAAATGACAGAAAAGTAATTATTTCATTTTAAAAATCTTACAACAATATGTTAATCATTAGCTAATCAGAGGTGGAAAACTGCCAAAAATAGTAACTTTTTATTTATGACTAGAATGGCTTGATATGTATTCCTTTTTACATGGGAATCCCCTCTCCAAGTGTGCCAGGGACCTTACAAAGGGAATGCGTATCATATTTCTACTTGGAATCTAATTTGGTTTTGAGGTTTCCTGAGTTCATTTGCTAAGTTACTTTGAGACTATGGTAGATATATTGTTTGGCATTCTTCAAAATATAGTGCTTTTTTTAAGGACATTTCAAGCTAATAACAGATGTACATGAGCATTCATGCCCACAAACAAAGACATGCATACATGTTACATTTGATTGTTTGGTGATTGAATGCACAATCTAATGTAGACTTTTCTCGTGCCACACTAATATTTTTAAGATATTGCTAATCTAATACAAGCCTTAAAAAGCTTGAAAATAATGTTTCAATTGTAAAAGCTCAAAAAAGAAAGCTCGCAAATCTAAAATCCCCTTGCTGACATTGGTAACTGCTATATGTATACAGTACTCAAGATGTATGAAGGAGTACGAGCGGAAGTGCGACGAGAGAGAGAGTGCGAGAAGAAGAGCACGACGATATGGTGAACTCGCTCTACTATATGTGTAGAGCATAGTGAGTTCTTATTAGGTTTTTACAAAAGAATATGTGTACATACCTGGCGGCCCGCCCACTTACTTGGGCGACCACATTAGGCTTTATACCCCAACAACCTCCCACTTAAAGTCCAATGTGGTACTTTAAGTGTGAGAGAAGCTACTATACAAGATAATATACAAGAGATGTAGAGAAGTGATGTACTACCCTACACCTAACTGCTTGCGAAAATGCGCAAAGCTCTCTAAGGGAAGTCCTTTTGTAAGTAGATCAACAGGATTTTCTGTGGTGTGAACTTTGACAAGCTGAAGTTGCTTATCCTCGAGCATTTCCCTGATGAAATGATACTTCACATCCACATGCTTTGTCTTTGAGTGATAAACTGGATTGCGAGCCAATTGTATAGCACTTTGACTATCACAATATAACACAGGCATCTCTTCTTTGATTCCCAAATCTGTTACTAGTCGATTAAGCCAAATTGATTCTTTGCATGCCTCTGATGCTGCAACATATTCTGCCTCTGTAGTAGACTGAGTAACACAATCTTGTAATCTAGAACGCCATGATACTGCTCCACCAGCCAATGTAAAGACATACCCTGACGTGGACCTTCGGTTGTCTAAGTCACCTGCATAATCTGAGTCTGTAAAACCCTTTACAGACTCAGTTCCTGACTCCCATAACATATGCGTATACTCTTTGTATCTTTCAGGTATCTCAATATTCCTTTCACTGCCTCCCAATGTTTCTTGCCTGGGTTTGACATGTATCGACTTACTACTCCCACTGCAAATGCAATGTCTGGGCGAGTAGCAATCATTGCATACATCAAACTACCCATTGCAGACGCATATGGAATCTTATCCATTTCAGCCTGTTCTTCCTCAGACACAGGACAATCTTGTTTGCTAAGTTTCACATATGGTGGCAATGGAACACTCAATGCCTTTCCCTTCTCCATATTGAAACGTTGCAAAACCTTGTCAATATACTCTGTTTGAGATAACCAAATCAACTTCTTTGCTCTGTCTCTCTCAATGCGCATAACAAGTATATGACTTGCCTCACCCATGTCTTTCATGTCAAACGATTTTTCCATCTTTGACTTCAAAGCTGAAATTTCTTCCAAGTGCTTGCCAGCAATCAACATGTCATCCACATACAAAATAAGGATCAGCCAACTGCCATCCTTAGCCTTCTTTGTATATAGACAGTGATCGAACTCACTACGTTTGTAGCCTTGAGAAAGCATAAACTTGTGGAACTTATGGTACCATGCTCTCGGTGATTGTTTTAAGCCATAAAGACTCTTTAACAACTGGCATACCAAATCTTCCTTGCCTTTCTCAACAAACCCTTCTGGCTGCTGCATGTAAATTTCCACATCTAAATCACCATGCAAGAACGCTATCTTGACATCCATTTGGTGCAACACCAAATCTAATATGGCAACCAATGCAAGAAAGCATCTCAATGTAGTCATCTTGACCACCGGAGAGAAGACTTCATCAAAGTCAATGCCTTGTTCTTGCGTAAATCCCTTGGCAACAAGCCTTGCTTTGTACTTTGGCTGACTATCATGAGCGGTGATCTTATACCTGTAAACCCATTTACAAGGTAGAGCCTTTTTGACCTGTGGTAATTTAACTAGCTTCCATGTCTGGTTTTTATGCAGAGCTGTCATCTCTGACTGCATGGCCAATTGCCAATTCCCGGAGTCCTTCATTTGCACTGCTTCCTTGTAACATGAAGGCTCATTGCAATCAGTCAACATGACATAGTTCATAGATGGAACAAACCTATTAGGAGGTCGCGTGGTACGTCCAGATCTACGCAAAATAGGTGGCTCAGGCTCAGCCACAACCTGTGGTTCCACTCTATCCTTTCCTTTGTTAGGAAATAAGACGTAGCTAAATAGATAATTGAGTAGATTACTTAATGGAGAGAGACAGATTTATATACACGAGATTATAGAGTAGAGAGAGAGAGAGAGAGAGTACACACGATATACGTGGTTCACCCAATGTGGGCTACGTCCACGGGAAAGCAGCCACTCAATGGCTTTAGTACTTCAAAACAAGAAGTAGTTTACAAAGGGATTATATCCTTAATGGAGCTCCCGCCTTGCTTCACTCTCACCACCTCACACTCACCTTGTTGCATCAACTTCACACTATGAAATGTGTGTAGAAATGGCCTCCTTTTATAGGCCAAAAGGGTTGCCCTCTCTTATGAGAGACAGCCATGTGTAGCAGCCCTTGTGCGAATAAGTCCAAATCGGACCCTCCAATCTGCCCATGTGTGGCCGCCCTTGAGAAGACAAGTCCGCTTTTGAATTCGGCCACTGGCCACCGGCCATTGAATTCCGACCACCGGCCACCGGCCATTGACTTCCGACCACCGGCCATCAGCCATTGACTACCGGCCACCGGCCAACCGACCGGTTGTTTTCCGATCACTTTCCGGCCGCCGTCCGACCATAATATTCCGGCGAAAAAAAATCTCGGGGGCGGAGGCCCCCGAGGCCTTTAAAGTTGCCTTTGATTCTTGTCTGTGAAAATTTTGGTTTCCGGTGAGTGATTTTCCTTCACGCACGATGGCTTCTCCTCATAATGGGGGCCTTACAAATGTGCGCTTTTACCACAGAAAATTACAAGGGTAAATCAGGCTCCATACTTAACAATCTCCCACTTGGAGACTAATCTCCAAACCAAACCTGTGACTGCTTTCCATTCTGGCTTCTTATCCTTGAATGCCGATTGAAGATGAGCAAAAGCTACACTTCTCCTTGTTGACCACATTTGTAAACATGTCTGCAGGATTTTCACTTGTATGCACCTTTCCTAGCTTTAGTTGTCCCTCTTCCAAAAGAGTGTGTATGAAGTGATATCTTACCTCAATGTGCTTTGTCCTTGAATGAAAGGCTGAGTTCTTCGCAAGATGGATAGCGCTTTGGCTATCACTGTACAAGACACAATTGTCTTGTTTGAATCCAAGCTCTTCTAAGAATCTGTGAAGCCACAGAATTTCTTTGCTTGCCTCTGTCATTGCTACATACTCTGCTTCCGTGGTAGAAAGTGAAACCACTTTCTGCAGCTTTGAAGCCCAGCTTACTGCTGTGCCTCCAACCGTGAACACATAGCCAGTAGTGCTCCTTCGAGTATCTTTGTCACCTGCCATATCTGCATCAACATACCCTTCTAGAAAAATATCAGTTCCTCCAAAATACAAAGCATTTGTTGTTGTCCCTTTTAGATACCTAAGTATCCACTTCACAGCTTGCCAATGCTCTTTACCTGGGTTGTCCATAAACCTACTCACAACTCCCACTGCATGTGCAATGTCTGGCCTTGTCCAGACCATAGCATACATTAGAGAACCTACCGCTGCAGCATATGGAACTTTAGACATATAGGCTATCTCCTCTTGTGTCTTTGGACACATATCCTTCGTTAGTTTAAAATGACCAGCCAAAGGTGTAGAAAATGGTTTTGCATTTTGCTTTGCAAACCTTTCTAGTACCTTCTTGATGTAATCTTCTTGAGATAGCTTTATTGTCTTCTTCGTCCTGTCCCTTGATATTTTCATACCAAGTATCCTCTTTGCAGCACCTAAATCTTTCATTGAAAAAGATTTGGACAGCTCCTCTTTTAGGTCTTTGATGTCCTGCATGTTAGCACTTGCAATCAACATGTCATCAACATACAACATTAGGATGATGAATTTCCCATCTCCCAAATTCTCCGTGTAGACGCAGTGATCCGAGTTGCATCTTGTGAATCCATGATCCAACATCCATCGATCAAACTTCAAGTACCATTGTCTTGATGCTTGCTTTAAACCATACAAGCTCTTCTTTAATTTGCAAACCATTTTCTCCTTACCTTTTACTTCATACCCCTTTGGTTGAAGCATGTAGATTTCCTCCTCTAAGTCACCGTGAGGGAATGCCGTATTTACATCCATTTGCTCGAGATTTAGATCATGAGCAGCCACAAGGCTTAAGACAAGCCTAATTGAGTTCATTTTTACAACAGGAGAAAATATTTCATTGAAGTCAATACCTTTCTTTTGAGAAAAACCTTTTACCACAAGCCTAGACTTGTACCTTTTCTTCCCACCTTCTTCTTCCTTTAGCTTGTACACCCATTTGTTTTGAAGTGCCCACTTACCTTTAGGCAACTCAACCAACTCCCATGTTTGGTTGCGATGTAGTGAGTCCATCTCCACTTGCATGCTCTTCGTCCATTCTTCTTTGGATTCATGTTGCATAGCTTCTTCATATGATTCCGGCTCTCCAGAATCTGAGATCAAGAGATGGTTGAAGGAAGGAACAAACCTTTCTGGAGGTCTACTTGCTCTTGTAGATCTTCGGGGAATAGGTTGAGGCTCCTCATTTGGTTGACGTTGTTGCACATTGTCACCGTTTGCAGTCCTTGAGTCTTCACCGTCCTCAAGCTCCATGTACTCATCACCTTTTCTTTTGTTTGTTTTCTTTCTAAGTAATCTTTGTACATATTTTGTTCGTTAAAAATTACATCCCTACTCCTTAAGATTTTACCATCTTCAGGATTCCATAGGCGATACCCAAAGTCTCCTTCTCCATAGCCAATGAAGAAACACTTTTTGGACTTTGCATCTAACTTTGATCTTAGGCTTCTATCTATGTGCATGAAAGCCTCACACCCAAACACTTTGAGAAATGCATAATTCACCGGTTTACCTATCCATGCCTCTTCTGGGACTCCCCCATCCAATGCCGTTGAGGGTGATCGATTGATTAAGTACACATACGTACTTACAGCTTCCGCCCAAAGCTCAAGCGGTAGGCCTGCATGTAGCCGCATGCTTCGTGCTCGTTCCATGATTGTCCTGTTCATCCTTTCCGAAATCCCATTTTGTTGAGGTGTCCTTGGGGTTGTCCTTTGCCTCCGAATGCCATTGCTAGCTTAAAAGATTTCAAAAGCTTGGCTGCAATATTTGCCTCCATTATCAGATCTGAGGCATTTAACCTTGGTACCTGTTTCATTCTCCACAAAGGCTTTCCACCTTTGAAATATGGAAAATACAATAGAAACTCTACACACACAATCAAACATCCCTTTCATGCTTTCAAAATCAGATCTAAACATGCTAAACACAAACTTACACACACACATTCAATCAAGCTATGCCAATATACTAAATAAGGAATACTAGATTGATGTAAACAAGATCAATAGCATAAACACATAGAGTAGAGAGGAGAAGAAGGAATTTGCATAACAATGGCTTATAGCCTAACTCCCAAAGTGCCTAACTCTCAATGGACTAGTTTTCATAAAGTGACTTGTGCCAATTTTAGGCTCCTCTTTACAAGCATGTCATTGTCATCAACATTTTTACAAGAGGTCCTTACCATGAGCATTATTCTAAACTAACTTATCCCATGCTAAGCCTATATCCTGACTCCCAAAGTGCCTAACTCTGACTGACTACTTTTATTGAAGTGACTTGTGCCAATTTTAGGCTCCTCTTTACAAGCATGTCATTCTCATCAACATTTTTACAAGAGGTGCTTCCCTTGAGCATTATTCTAAACTAACTTATCCCATGCTAGGTTGTGTAAAAACTAATTTACCGGGTGGCGGCCACAACGGCAAGCATAGCAAAAATGTAAGACTACTTTTCTTTCAGCTATAATCTACATTTCATTCATCTACACATTGGTTAAGTCATTAACCACACGAACACCAATCAACTAAATGAAGTCTAGCTATCCCTAATTTACATGATGATGCTAAATCACACCAACACGGTGATTTCTAAGCATCACAAGTCCATCACTCAAGAGGACGGACAAAATCTCAACAAATATTATCGAAGGTCTATCCATAATCATAGTATGCCTTTTCAATTATAAAAATAATAATAAATTAAAAAGCTATCCTATAGGAATTCAAGGAAATATATCATGGATAACTAACATGAGGCAAATAAAGAAAAATGAAAAGATAAGACTAAGGTTACTAAACCCTCTCTCCTCATATCATGCTAGAAATGTGAGAGTGAGACAAAACAAGATGGAACAAGCCACTAAATAAACATGACGAAACTAATATGAGGAAATGAGGAAAATAGGGAGAAAGATAGAAGAGAGATAGTGAGGATGTGGATGATGGAGAGCTTACAAAGAGCGAGAAAGAGGCCCTTGTATGCTCTAGATAGAGGCTTGTGACATCATCAACTGTATCAAGCAGGTTTCCACTAGATGTTTGTAAGACATATGCCAACATTACTTGGGCTTCCATGGGGATAATCATACCCTTCTTATATGAGTTCATTCATCTCAAAATCATCATTGTAATAACTAGCAAAATGGCTCTATGGCTTTACCTAGATCTTCCTCTTTAACATTCGTAAATTTCAACTGGGTTGTATCTATAAGTGATGGCAGTTGTACCCCCAACATTGACTTCAACCTCTCATTGCACCACCTATTGAAGGGGCTATACCCTACCCATTGAAACTTGTTGTCCAAGGTGTACATGTTAGGATACCTCGATTTGCTAGCTCTAAAAGTAGTAGCAATGGTGGCATGGTTGCCCCCACCTTTGATACACTTTTCACCATAGACCAAAGCTTGTAGTTACTTAGCAGCTTCTTGTGGGATGATTGCCATTACATATTCCAAAACGATATGGTCAACAATGTGGATTCGGCCCCATTTATATGGAGTGCTATCTCTCACCTAATGCCTCCTGCATCATATGATCATGCCTTCTAAGGCCTCAAAGTGCACATGCTAGTTAGAATCAAAATTCTACATGAGAAGGTTTGTAACATTGCTATGTGAACAACATAAAAATACACATAATGCACATATATATCTTTTGGCTATGCCAAAACCCAAGCATATTGCTCATGCAAAGAGCACATGAACGAAATGGAACACATGTGCACATGAATATATAATACCGATTGGTCATAAACGATCTCAAGCCCCTTGCACAAATGGTACAAATTTCATTAAGGATGTGCAAAGTTGTATGAAAAACAAAGCTTGTATGGGGTCATAAAAGTATTAATAGCGTAGAGTTTTGATGCATGTTGCCTAGTCACCTTCCTTGCTTTTGTCTAGCTAAATCCACCCTCAATCTAGTAACTTGGATCTGTTTGTTGGGATGTCGAAAGTTCGAAACTTCTCACCAAAGCTTCTCTTTCATTAACTGACCCTCAATAGGGTAGAGGAGCCAGTAGGGGGACGGGTAACTTGGGGAGCTTCAATCTCTTTCCTCTGAGCTCGACTTCTTGTGCTTAGGGTAGAGGAGCCAGTAGGGGGACGGGTAACTTGGGGAGCTTGAATCTCCCTCCTCCGAGCTCAATTTTTTGCGCTGAGTAGCTCAATTTAATCGCCTTTTCATAAGCTTTCAGGAAAAATAATTTGGGATTGGTCGGGTTTGAAAGTCGGTAGTCACGGCGTGATTTTCGGAATCAAGTGTATCAAAAATCGGCGTGAATAAGAACACCAATGGGGGCCAAAAGAGGTAAAATACAGCCACAACGTCTTGAACCCACACCCTGGCCAATGAGAAGGCTTTATTTCAAATGAACTAGCCGTTTCAACTCCACTTTTTTGTGCTTCTTTTAGTCCCCAAACATATTAAAATTAGGGGTTCATGTGTCTTTTCTCTGGGGGCCGTACCACAACTGGCCCCTCTACCCTAGCTGCTCATTTTAATTGCCTTCTCACAAGCTTTCAAGAGAATTAATTTGGGGCTGCTTGGATTTGAGAGCTGATGGTTGCGTCACCATTTTCAGAATCATGTGTATAAAAATTCGGCATTAATAAGAAGATCAACAGAGACCAAAAGAGGTAAAATGTGACCACGGAGGCTTGAACCCTCACACTAGCCAGTGTACTGGCGTTATTTCAAATCAACTAGCCATTTTGGCTGCTCTTTTTCGAGCTTCTTTTGGTCATCAAGTGTATATATTATGGTTTTATTTGTCCTTCCTCCGTACCACAACTGGCCCCTCTACCCTAGACTCTAGAGGCTTGAAGAAATATCTAGTGAGCCCCAAGAAGGATCTTTGCATGAAGCCTTTAACTATGGAGGAAGGAGAGGAGGGATAAGGCCACGTGGCATGGCTATGGGATAAAATGAGAGGAAGTGAAAAGGAAAAGAGAGGTGATGAAGACTTGAAGGGGTGAAGCTTAACCCCTCTAGCTCTCTCTCTGGATTCCTCTTCTCTCTGTTTAGGGTTCGGGAGGGGCTCGCTTCACCACCCTCTTCGAAGCTTCAAGGTTTTTCTCCGCTGCTTTGCTTGAATTTTGTCGAATTTGCACCTGGTAGGTGTGTTTTTTTTGAGCTTTTCTGTTGTCTGTGCTCTAATTCCAGGTTTTTAGCTATGGCGATGGAGACTTCCGCTGCTTTCCCGAATGATGTTACCAAGGAGGCATCCTCTATTAGCGAAGAGGATTTGACCTCTTTGGATGCAGCAAAAGGCGAGTCTTTGGATTCATCCAAAGGCCAGCAAGGTGGGGATGATGCCGCTCAGGACAGAAAAGAGGAAGAAACTTTACCTGGCGAGAAGCCAAAAAACGCTGCAGATCCAGAAGGGGTTTATGTTGATGCAGAGATCAGAAAGGCTTCTGAAGATGACGATGGTATAGATGATGAAAATGGTAGTGTTGAAAGTTACGACAGTGCCTTGGAGCGTATTGCTGTTGTGTCTAGTGGTGACCCAGCCAGTCCTGAAGCTCCTTCATCTCCTGTATTTCAGCCTGCTGAGACCCCCCAGCAGACTGCCCTCAGGCAACTCAACTTATGGAATAGTGGAGTCTCTTCACTAGACTCTACAATATTGGAGAATGCCAGTCCTGTAGAATTCAGGACCCTTGTTACTCAAATTGCACAATCTCAGGGTCTTCTTGCTGATAGCGAGGATGTCGAGCACGTGTTTTTAGCTCTTTTACCCTTGGTAGAAGCGAAGGAGAGCACGGATGTGCAGGGTGAGGCTGAAGGTGAGTCAAAGGGTGCCAATGATGTCACTGCTGGGGATGGAAATAAGGATAGTGGTGTTGATGCTGATGAAAGTAGGCAGGAGGTTTCTAATGTGGATCATGCTGGGGAGTATGTCGAAGAAAGTACAAGGGGGATTCCTTCAAGCCATGCCGAATCTAATGGTGATGTTGCAGTTGATGGAACTGGTGAACTGGATAAACAGCCCAAGGAAGTCTTGCAAAGCAAAAGTGTGGCAGACATTGATATGAAAAAAGAGAATTTCACTTCATTGCAAGAATCTGCCCGTCATCAAGAGGATTTTTCTAAAGAAACCACGGAAAAATTGGATAAGGAAGGTGTCAAAGATAGTCCTGGCGATGATACTTCAGGAACAGGAACTCAAGTCACTAATTATGAGCCAGAGCCAGAAGTAATTGAATGGGATAACTCTGACGCGGATGACCTTGGCAACCTCAATGGTGGAGACCCACCTTCTCAGGGTAAAGAGCCTAAGGAGACTCTGGATTTGGGCACTGTCGGTGCTGCAGGCTTGCAGCAAGAGAGTGAGAGTCACAATGATCCCCAGGGGCAGGTTGAAGGTGCAAGCAATGCTACGGCGAACAGTGTTGATGAGCCAAAGGAAGAAAGTCCACGAGGGGATGAAGCGTTGCAAGTTGGTGGTCAAGAGGAAGGCCCAATTGTCTTGGAATCAGGTGCCCAGCCAGATTCGGTGTCTGGTGTTAAGTCAGCTGGTCCAGAGGAAGTGTCCGGGGATGCCTCTATGGAGAGTATTGGAGCTGTTGACAAGGAGGCAAGTGGGGACGATGCAGGTGCTGACTCTAAAGGTAATGAACAACTATTGACCAATGTTGTAGCTGAGAGAGAAGGTGATGAAGCTACACCAGAAGAGTTCAATGTTGATGACGGCAAGGCAGAAACACTAGAACATGGGTCTGTGGAAAGTGGGAAAGCTGACTCTCTCAAAGGTTCAGAAGGAGAGATTTTGGAAGGCACAGCTATTGGCGCCACAGAAGTAAGCGGGGTTCTTCAGGCCGGTGAAGAACCTTCAGCAGCAGAAAGCCCAAACCTTGCAAATAATGAGACCTTGGAGCGTGAACTTGGTCAGGAGCAAAGTGATCTCTTGAAGGAAGAGGAGTCGCCAAGTTTTGAAAATACTTCTGTTGAGGGAGGAGATTCTGCTACAGCTTCAGCTGTGGTTGCACATACTGGTTCTACTGCAGATGAGTCCCCTAAAGACATGTCTAAAGGAGAAGATTCTGACAAAGAGGTTCCTGTCGATACAAAGGTGGCAACAGCCTCAGCAAATGATTCTGCCTCATCTCTGGGTGGTGCAGGACCATCTTTACCTGCACGCCCTGCTGGCCTGGGACGCTCTGTGCCCTCATTAGAGCATGCTCCACGTGCAGTGCAACGCAGTGGTGGTGCGCCAGCTTCAACTCGACAAGCATCTGTATCTAATGAAGAGAATCAGTCAAGTACTGATGTTTCTGAAGGGAATGAAGATGCACGGGAGAAGCTGCAGATGATTCGCGTTAAGTTCTTGCGCTTAGCACACAGGCTTGGCCAGTCTGCCCACAATGTGGTGGTCGCTCAGGTGCTTTATAGGCTAGGTTTAGCAGAGCAGCTGCGTGGCGGACGAGGCTCAGGCAGATCAGGAGCATTTAGTTTTGAGAGGGCGAGTGTGTTAGCTGAGGAGCAAGAGGCTGCAGGTGTAGATGATTTGGAATTTGGGTGCACAATCATGGTTCTTGGGAAGAGTGGTGTTGGAAAGAGTGCTACCATCAATTCCTTATTTGATGAGATAAAGTCTGGAACAAATGCCTACAGTCCTGCAACAAACAAAGTTCAGGAAATAGTAGGAACTGTGCATGGCATCAAGCTAAGAGTCATTGATACGCCGGGTCTGCTAACCTCTTTTGCTGATCAACGTCGTAATGAGAGGATAATGTCATCAGTGAAACGCTTCATTAAAAAGTCTCCTCCTGATATTGTGCTCTATTTTGACAGATTAGACATGCAGAGTAGAGATTATGGTGATCTTCCATTGCTACGAACAATTACTGATACTTTTGGCTCTGCAGTCTGGTTCAATGCTATTGTTGTGCTCACTCATGCATCTTCAGCTCCTCCAGATGGTGCCAACGGTGTGCCCGTGAGTTACGAGATGTTTGTTGCCCAACGGTCTCATGTGGTGCAGCAGACTATTCGCCAGGCAGCTGGAGACATGCGGCTTATGAATCCAGTTTCTCTGGTTGAGAATCATGCTGCTTGTCGGAGGAACAGAGCAGGGGAACGTGTTTTACCAAATGGTCAAGTTTGGAAACCTCAGCTGCTGCTTCTCTGCTTTGCCTCAAAGATTCTGGCTGAAGCCAATTCTCTTCTGAAGCTGCAGGACAATAGCCCGACTAAGCCCTTTGGTGTTCGTTCTCGGGTGCCACCCTTACCTTTCTTACTTTCATCACTGCTGCAGTCACGAGCTCAATTGAAGCTCCCTGATGAGCAGGTTGGCACTGATGATGAATCTGAAGACGAGAGTGAGGATGAGGCGGAATCAGACGGTGAGGAGGAGTATGATGATTTGCCTCCTTTCAGGCGGTTGACCAGGGATGAATTGAAGCTGCTAGATAAGGAACAAAGGAGAACATATGCTGAAGAGCTTGAATACCGAGAGAAACTCTTCATGAAGAAGCAGTTGAAGGATGAGAGAGCCAGGAAAAAGGAGCTGAAGAGAAGGTTAGCTGCACTTCCTAAAGAGGTGGCACAGTATGCTGAAGAAAGTCTTGAAGATGAGAATGCGGCAGCTTCAGTGCCTGTTCCAATGCCAGACATGGCATTGCCACCATCTTTTGATTCGGATAACCCAACTTACAGGTATCGCTATCTTGATGCAGCCAATCAATGGCTTGTAAGACCTGTTCTGGAGACTCATGGTTGGGATCATGACAGCGGTTATGATGGTTTGAATGTTGAGAAGATGTTTGTCGTCTCCCAGAAGATACCAGTGTCAGTCTCAGGCCAGGTTACCAAGGACAAGAAGGAAGCAAACCTGCAAATGGAGTGTGCAGCATCTTTCAAGAATGGTGAAGGAAAGGTCACCCAAGCTGGTCTTGATGTCCAAACTATTGGGAAGGACCTTGCATACACTCTACGGAGTGAGATAAGATTTGACAATTTCAAAAGAAATAAAACCACGTGTGGCCTTGCGGTCACCCTTCTAGGTGACACTGTTGCTGCTGGTATGAAGATTGAAGACCGACTGTTGATAGGGAAAAGGGTAAAGCTAGTTTTCAATGGTGGGGCATTGACGGGGCGAGGTGATACTGCGTTTGGAGGGAGTTTAGAAGCAACTATCAGGGACAAAGATTACCCCATAGGTACATTTCTCTCGACTTTCGGACTCTCTGTTATGGACTGGCATGGCGATCTTGCAATTGGAGGCAATATGCAGGTGCAATGTAAGGTTGGCAAGACCATGGCAATTGTACGCGGGAACTTGAACAATAGGAGAGCTGGTCAAGTTAGCATACGAGTCAGTAGCTCTGAGCAGCTGCAGATGGCCTTGATAGGGCTGATTCCATTGCTACGCACATTAATCAACAACAGAATTCTCAGCTCGAACTAAATCCCCATACGGGATGAGCTTCGTAGTTCCGTTTTTGGTACGGCTGAAGAGCGCTGAGCAGTTTTATCGGATGTGAGCTAAGGGTGTTTCTTATTTAGAGCAGGGAAGCTAGGAGTGTCTTTTCATTTGAGCTTATATGTATGTTCTTTTTCTGTTTTGAGCCAGTTTCGAGCTTTGGATTGTACTGGATTGTACGGTCTTGTATCATTTATTGAAGCTCAAGGGTTTGGCCAATATTTGCAATAATTGCAGGCATTTGCAAGTCTGAACTTTGTATGGAGACGCATAAGAATTTCGCTCTTCTAATGCTCAAGCTGTAGTTGACTGGCTGTCTCTCTTTAATCGTTTGAACTTTCAAGCGGGACGGATTGCAGGTGGTTTGGAAATCTGGCTCTCTCTCTTTACTCGTTTGAACTTTCAAGCGGGACGGATTGCAGGTGGGTCGGAAATAGATTTTTGGATTTGGCTCAAGCTGTGGGTCGTCGTCATTAAGAGGTAAGCGGGGTTAAAATGGTGCAAACCTTTGCGAGTGCATAATGTCAAGAGTTAATTTTCTTATTTTGCCTGGCACAATGTTGTTTACCATGAAAGTGGAACAATTTTGTTAAATGCATGAGAATTTACGTCTGTCTTTAAAGCAGGGCAGGCGTTCTGTTGCAGGTGTAGCCAGTAACTAGGTTCTCTAGATGGACTTTGTTGACTTGTTACTTACAATATTTTAGGCCGAATCTCTCTCTCTTTTATTTTCTTTAGGCAAGTGAGTGTCTTTTACGTATGATCCTTCATTATTTGTCAATTATTGGACCCACGACACCTAGGCTTCATTCCTCCTTTTCCTATCTTTGGAGATGGGCTCCGCCCCACCCACCCCCCCCACACACACACACACACACACACACACACACACATACACGTATTTGCATATGCATTTATGTATGTATATGTACATGTATGTATGTACGCGAATATGTATGTGTATACATGCATATATGTCACACACATGCGTGTGTATATGTATGTGTATGCATATACACATGTATATGTATTCATGTGTGTGTATATATGTATATGTACATACAAAAATGGTATGTATTTATCCATTGGATAGTATAATAGGTAACTTAGGCGATCCTAATTATATCCATACATATAGAAATTCCTTTATTATGGCATTAGAAATGTTACCATAGACCACTCGTCGAGCTTTTAGATAGCGTTGGTTCATAAATGGCGAGAATAATGCTTTTTTTACTTCGGTGGCATTAAGGGTTTTTTTTTAATAAAATGAGGCCTCACAATACACCACATAGGCAACTAAGTAGTAACCATTATATTAAAAAAACTAGAGTGCTAAGTTAGCTTGCATAATTGGAAGTGGATAACAAATTGGTGTAGAAATGAAAGGTGAGAGAGAGAGATAGAGAGAGGCAGGGCTTTTTTTATTAAAAAAGAGAGAGAGAGGGAGGGAGAGCTTATTATTTGTTTTGCACAAATCTTGTTACGTTGGGTGAGGGTAAGTCATTGGAACGGTTTGATGTAAATAGTGTGGCAAAAAGTGCATCAATTAAGAACGGAACTAAGCAAATGAGAGTTGGCAAGACTTTGAATGTAGCATTCAATGACTTCTTCACAATGAAATGGACAGAACTTTTGTGGAGAAGAGGAGGACGACTAGGTAACAACACATATTAGTTGGAGATTTTGATGTAGGAAGTAAGGGTTATATCGGTAAGATGCTCTTCAAAGTTGCACGTGTGGTTAACTGACTGACAGAAAAATAGCGCGAAACGAATTGTTTAGTTGACTGTAGGTGGTTGGGGACCACGCTAGAGTATTTCAATTCTATAGTCTCGAGTAGGCCGAGGATGTCCGCAATCTGCACGAACAACATACAATGGTGTTTTGTGGAGCAACCAGCCAGCACGGCGATGTCGATGGTGATTTGTCGACCGAGTGTATTCCAAGTGATGTACTGTGGATGCCATGGGGTAGGTGGTTGAACTGGCCATGGAATGAACTCACTCCATTTATTCATGTAGTATTGCAACTTATACATTGCAGTCTCAAATTCTGGCTGCTACTCAATCAGATCAGCAAGAATCGGCCTACCCATTAAAAAATGAAAAGAAAAAGCATTTGAATCAAAGAAGTTGATAAGTAGTCAAGTCTGTCATAGTTTGAATGGAGAAAAAAAAGACATTGTTGTAGCCAGTGATCAACGTCATATGACAAAGACAATGAAGAAAGCAATTAAATAAAGATTGCATAAGTCGCAGCTATATTTTCTTAATTTTTTTCAAAAATAATATTTTTTCAACCTTGGTGGATGTCCTAAACAAGCGTTATAACCTAATGTACTTGTTGTTTTGTGTTGTTTAATATAGAAATGTTCTAAGTTTCTAGCTTTATGTATATTGCTACTAGTTGCTAAAGTGGTGATTTCAAAATTGTCCTCTAAAGGACTATGTGCTTCCATGTCTGCTCGCATTCTCTTCGGAGGATTACGCTTGTGCTGGACAACGCGTTTATGGATGTTATTCGTAACTCTGATATATCTCTTATCGTTTTCTGTGCAGCGTATACTGTAGACTATGTATTCTTCCCGCGTCGCTGCTTTTTCTGGGGTGGAAGGCTGATGCTTGTCTCTGGTTGTTGATGACTGTCTAAATCTGCAGTCCATGCAGATTAGTTAGGTCAATAAAAAAATGACGGTGCTACGGAGAAATGAATGGAAGCTAGTGACACTTGTTATCCATACTTGCCTTGGTCTACTGCAACAGGCTCGTATGGAGAGGCTAGTTGGCCATAATTTACTGCCTTGTTTTCGCTGTAGTGCCATGCTACCTTTTGGATTGTGATAGGTGGATTAGTTGCGTCGTGCGTGTGGTTTGCTGCAGTCATGAAATTTGTCAAGATAGCGGCACAATTCTCTTGAGTAGCTTTTGAAAGTTCAGCCAAATCTATGTTGTAGCCAAACCGTAGCTGCTCCATCGTGTACAATGTAATTCCTTCAGTTTTTGTGTCGAGGAGTTGTGCTGCTTCAACATTACGCAACATACTCTCGCCATCCTCGTGCTGGATATCAAGCTCTTCAAGTATTTGCTTCATGAGACCTGCAGGATGTAGGAGCAAACTGGTTAGCGTAACAGACAGAAGGCATTACGTTTTTCTTTTCTAATAGTACATGTTGTCATCCTGTTTGTGTTTGGTGTGGCCATCGTTTGGTTTAGAGCTTTATATCTTGCGTCGCAGTTATTCATGAAGTTGCGACAGTCTTGAAAAGTATGGAACCGCTCAATATACGCATGGGGTTTCTTGCCTGCTGAGTTAGCCAATCTCATCTGCTTAGTCGTGAGGTAAAATCTCTTAGGTTGTATAATTGGTTGCGTTTCCTTGGCATTGTTCGTGTATTGCTTGAAGAGCTGCACAGGAAGATAAGTGTTTGTTTCGCATGTGTATACATAGGCAGATGCAATATCAGACAAGCATGCAAAATGTACCGTGTTGTGATCCATTGTTTGATTCAGTTTCCTGCACGTAAAAATAATTATTTTGATGTTCTCTTACAGTATTTCTGAAGCAAAAGATCCGACAAATGTCTAGACACAAACGAATGAAGTGAAAAAGGGAAGAGCATTAAATTTACAAAAGGTGGTAGGGAAGATGTCTCAGCAATGCAACATATTGAACATGACAAGTCGACAGAAGAGAAGAGAAGCAGTTGAACTAAAATTTCAGCTTTGTATACAAGGCAGTCACAAGGTGATTCAATTAGTTTAACACAAAGAGGAATTGATACTGAAGAGGGGGTAGGAAACAGTCACATTTAGAATGTCAAAAATAGATGGTGTGAACATCTCTGGCGTAGGGAGCTGTAGTAAATGTAGATGGGTTCGCTCAGTGACGCTTGATAGCATACAGAAGGCCAGGGGCGAATACTTCTTTTACAATGAGCAAGACTTTGGTGTTGATTGTTGCGCCTTGGGACTTGTGTCCAGTCATAGCATATGCGAGAGCTATTGGGAATGTAGATTTATGGTACCAGTGCCCATTGAATGTCCGCCTGCTATGCTTTGACCGACGAAGTGTAAGTTCCTATTTGGATGTGTCCAGTGTGACTTTGATTGCTTTGACGCCTCCTTCTTCATCTTCGAGGATTTCGTCTACGCGACATATTGATCCATTGGCTGCTCCAATTGTTAAGTCTATGTTCTCTGTTATGAGCGCCTTTGCTCCTTTTGCTATTCTGTCAATTGCGTGGAAGTCGGGATCTTTCAGCTATGCTTGGAGCTCAGGGACATTGTGTGCATTCGTCTTGAGGCCGAGGCCGATTTGGATGATGTGACTATGCTGATGGAAGCGTTCCAAGAGAAGGTTATTATAATATCGAACGTCACTCTTGTGTGTGCAAATGATTGTCATATTCCTATCCATGTGTTGCTCTATTTGATCCTGCTTTATGATGCAGTCACCGAGCACATCGTGGATCTCTTTCTTTGTGGGGAGCTTGACTCTTATTGTATTGAGGAACTCTATGAAAGAGATATCTTTTGCATGGCGCACTGAGCATGACATAACGTACGTAGTAGCAGTGGACCAATAAGTGGAGCTTGTGATGTGGCATGAGTAGCACTGATCAGTTTGATGCCTGCATACTGGCGGCAACGGTGCCAAATCTCGTCTATGATAATCATGTCTGCTTCTTTAATACTGATGTATCTGTCATCAGCTTTGGAGATTGACAGGGGATACTGTTGTGTGCGCACTGGTATCTTGAATTGGTAATGGACAGTTGTTGCGATGCTGCTTAACCTTGTGTATGCTGCACCAGTCGAAGCAGCGAGTGTGACAGGTTTCCCTTGCATTATGAGTTGGCTTGTTATATATCTTATTAGGAAGCTTTTGCCACTCCCAGGAGTGCCTGTGATCACATGCAGTCCACCCTTTGCTGTTGTGAGCTGCTTGTAGATCTCTGCTTGTTCAGATGTCAGTGATGCGTTTCAGACGTTTTGAAGCTCGTTTAGAAGGGTAGAGATACGAGAAGACGTGTCCTGTTGCTCGTAGTCTGTTTGCACATCTGGAGATTGAAATGAGGCAGCCTTCGTTGAGGATGTCTTCTGTAGTATCATGTTGTGAAATTGGTGTGTTTGATCTGTCGTGAGCATATTTCGTTGTGTGTACTCTATGATGTACATCTCAAGGTCCTCATCTGTTAGTATCAAATTTCTAAGTTTGCACTCAAGGTAGTATGACCTGGACGTGTTCTCCGGTGAGAGCAGCTGGGATTCAGTTCTGAAGGTGATACTCTTTAGCAGCACGTTGTAGAAGAAAGCCTCCGGATGATGCCCTGGGTGAAAGTCTGTGATACGGACCAGTCGATGTTGCCGCTGCAGCGATTGGCCATAGGTATTCTCCTCTGAAATACTTTTTTCCCTTTGTTTTCCCTTCGTCACTATGTAATTCTTGTGGAAGTCATAGAATGTAAGCTTCTCCAGAGTTTGTGGTCGTGCGCAATACAGATCAACAGGGTGCAACACGACATCGTTGTTGTGAGAAATGATTCGTTGTCGTAGTGTCGGGGGTGATGAGTTGACGTATTGGACGCTATCGCTCTTTGAAATGATTGGGATTTGTAAACAATTTAATGCCACTTCTGTTGCTGAGATAGGTTTCGACAGTAAAGAGGCTGAGATCAGCTTCAATTTTACAGTGTCAAGGCCACCTAGGCCTAAGCGCTCTGCATCTTCTTAGCGGATGTTGAGATGGCCCAGTGGTTCAGTTTTGAGTGCATACTTCAAGAGGTAGTAGGACAACGATGAATTGGTAACCCGTTGTATATTCATATGCGCTCCCCATAGCAAAAGAAGTGTTGGGTGGTACGGTGCGACATTTCTGTCTTCATGTCGGGGCCTGAAGTATTGCCATCTGTGATTTTTCTCGTTGAGGACTGGGTTTGGATTTGGATGCGCATGAAATGGAAACCCGTGCTTACATACTCCATCTCTTTGACCGTGGTAACAACTTGTACGGCACTTGTGTAGTTGTTTCCTGAGTACGAGTTCTCGGAGCCGGCTTACTTCTGGCAGAACCACAGAGCTAGTTTCTGCCGGGATGTATGCAGCTATTTCAACAGATAGTTGCTCTTTGTCTTCTTCATGCATCCACCGTATGACATGAGCATGCAACGATCCTCTGTTCTGGACCTCATATCTAACCAAGTGGTGTTTCACACGACCCATCACACCTTTCACAAGTATATATTTGGACATAAGCAGTTGGAACTTAGAGTGGAAGGTGAGGGCGCATTCGACTGGGCAGTCTGTCCAAGTGAAGGAGGCGTTCAACTAACGTGCAATTAGCTCGATCGTGTCAATCTCAGGCCATCTTGTATCTGTGACCTCATCGACAGTGAAAGTCAAGAAGAAATCAGGCATTCCCCATTCGTCCACCATTGCTATCAAGTCTTTTAGGTTCTTGCGGTGCCACGCGCAGGAACCTGGCATGCTGGAAGGGGTGCTGTACCGAAGCACATGTCTCACAGTATCTTCGTCAGTTGCTGTACGATTGGCCCTCTTGTAGTTGTCAATGTCCCTCTGCAACAAGCTCGTGTGTGTATTGTTAGCCAACATAAGTGCCTGCTTTAGTTGGTACATTATGAGCAAGTATGGCTTGTACAGGGTGTAAACGGAGAACAGAGTTGATGCACGTATCTTTACATATATACTGAAGTTGATTTTACCGTCATACTGGCCTTTCCCAAAAGGGAATAGGAATGGAAACACTACTGTCTCTATTGTGATGTTGTTCACAAAGCTTGATGTGGCAGGCATGCCGTTGGGCTTGAAAGTAACTGTTCTCTCAAGCAATTGTTGACGGCCACGGAGCTGTAGAGAAGCAAATTTGTAAGTATCGGTAGGGGTGAATTCTCTTCTCCTGGCTGGTTCAACGATGTTTTCAATGATACCGAACATCAAACTTGTGTCAAGTTGCGCCATCAGTGCAAACGGTGCATTGTCTTGTTGTTGTTGAATGATCTTGCTCACACTCTCTTGACTTAGTATGCAGAGGCCAAGCTTCTTATTCGGCCGTTCAGCCATCGACATGTACTTCTGTAGTACGAAGTTATTCTCAAGATTGAATGCAAGTATGTCTGCCACTTGTGATGTAGCTAGATCTTACTCTGTGAAGGTTGTTCTATGCTCGTTACTCCATGATAACAGAGGGTTATCTAATATTGAACGTCTATCTAGTGTACCTCGTGCAATCGTTGTCACTGTTGAGATGGCATTGACAGATATGTCAATGACGCTCAGTAGCTGTATGTGAAGTTGATTTCCGTTCAGTATTCTTCTTGTGTAGTCTGGAAGTAAGGGCACACAATATCTGTGACGTGCGCTCGAGTTCTCACAAGTGGAGCACTGCACCCATTGCGTTTATATTTGTGTAGCCTCTAAGCTGGATACCAGTAGACTGCTAGCAAACATTGCAATCGATGTCTTGTCTGGAGCTTGAGTACAATCAAAGGAGGCACTTCTTTGGATGAAAACAACACCACAAAAAAAGCATATGCTTAAAGGTCTGAATATCGCTGCAACGTCTGAACTCCATCGGTATACTAAATTGACGATATCAATCCATGATTGTGAGCATGGTAGAAATCTAGCCTTCTTCTTGATTGAAGTGCGATGTCTTGCTTTCGATCTGCTGAGGTGTATCCTATGCTTTCGGTGATGGTCCATTGAAGGCCTAAGTAGGACTCAATCTTAATGATTCAATGCGATGAGAACCTGGTGATATTTACTTACTAGTCACTTCTAAGCAACGAACAGTTCAAGCATTTGAAACAACCATGTACCTGGTGCTGGATTGTGCTGTTGTGGGGTTTCGGTCTGGGAAGAGGCAACAACTGATTTCCTGAATGTCCCTTGCAAAGAATAAGTACAGAGCATTAGAAAAGCAATAGCACAATGTTGAAGGTTCTGAGAGTAATCTCATTATTTGTATGTGTTCTTTACTTCTTATGTTATAGAAAAAAAAGAAAACGTGCTGGTGTCCCTACACGGGGGAGTTTGCACAGTCCTCCCCATTTTTTATAATACGAGGGAACGTGCCATTCCCACGGCAGCATGCAATTTTCAATCTGTTGCTTTTTACTGTGTCCTTAGTGTTCAAGATTTAAATGTGGCACTTCTTACTCACCGCACGCTAGAATATGTCGCTGTTGTAATGTAGAGGTGATGTGTCCAAGATTCTCTTGATCTGTTTGCAGTGAAACATGGTAGAGTTAGTCCCAAAGTAGTTTCGCCTGTAGAAACGAGCTGAACAAGGTAGTTGAAGAAGGACATGCACACGAAGCTGCTATGATTGCTACGCTGGGAAGGCGCAGAGGCTTTACTGCAGATGAAGGTCAAAAGAAATTACCGAACGATGTGACCTTTACAAGCTATGTGTATTCTACTTTACAATTGTGGGAGTAGACCTTTAGGCAAATAGCACTTGTTTGTCAATACCTACATGAACAGAACTATGGCCTTGGAGGCTTGGCACTAGAGTTTGATGATAGGCCTGGACCTTCGTGTTTAGAGCAGCTGTATACCTACATGAACCTCTAGAGCCATGGCCTTGCAGGCTTGGCACTAGAGTTTGATGATAGGCCCGAACCTTCGTGTTTAGAGCTAAAGGTCAATTCTCTGTGAGGAACTAGAAAAGAAATCACCAAACGATGTGACCTTTCCAAGTGTGCGCTGTGACTAGCCTGGGTCTACTAACGCCATCTGTGTACTCCATGGGCCTCGAGGTCCTCCTACGTATTCTTGATGTGTGACCATCCACAGAGAGAGAAACAAGGTGAGGCTAATTAAGTCCAAGCGGGCTTAGACGATCATGCCTTGCATACATCTTTTACATATTCCAATAAAGGAATCTGAGATAAGAGTATCCATACAATTTGGGTCTGAACAACTACTATCTAAAGACCACTGTCATGATCCTGTCATCCCACGACATGAAAATCGTCAAAGGTCAAGGGGTCACTCGATCTTATCACGTGTGTCCGCACCCTTGATCCCATCTGAACATGTTCGAGTGATATATGGTCAAGGGTCGGGTCATCCGATTGAGCAGCCCGAATTTACAAATTGGCCAAATTTCCTCCTTGTTAAGATGCTAACCAGAAGTATTAGTATAGTTCTGTAAATTTGCACGGTTATTAAACTAATTTCTTGTATTTTCTATTAGTTTTTCTTCCTTCTACTACAATTGCATTTGGTGATGTTAGAGGTGCTTTTGCACGTAGTAACCAATGGCAAGGCAGCCTTGTGTGGTGGAAGGTAGAATGAAGGTCAACAGAGGCTCTGCACTTTCCATGCTGCTGCACAATAGTACGATCCTTTCACATTGGGATGTTGCTCAAATGAAAACATAGGTATTTGGTGCAGAAACATGGAACTAATGACATGACTTTCAAGGTAGGACCTGGATGGGGCCTCTCTCTCCCTCCCTCCCCCCCCCCCCCCCCCCCCCCCCCCCCTCTTCCTCTCTCTCTCTCTCTCTCTCTCTCTCTCTCTCTCTCTCTCTCTCTCTCTCTCTCTCTCTCTCTCTCTCTCTAAATCATCAACTGGCTCTAGGCTTGCTACGATGAGGCAAACCTTACCCGCACATTGCCGAGGGCTCACAAATGCCAACTCATAGGGTGCAGGTGCTTCAAGTCTCAAAGTGCCTTGAACTAAACAAAGACACTTGCACACGAATTTGAACTCGATCTTCCCCTGTTGACAACGAGGAAAAAAAGGGCCCGCCCAAGGCTGCGAGAACTTTTGAAGATGTAACTTTCAGCAAGGATGCAAGGGAGTACCAGGTGTGCGAACCACAGTCGAATGCAGTTGTGCTCCGTGCTGTTACAAATGCCATGATCAAAGAGAGAGAGAGAGAGAGAGAGAGAGAGAGAGAGAGAGAGAGAGAGAGAGAGAGAGAGAGAGAGAGAGAGAGAGAGAGAACCTGTGTCTTTTGACGAGCGCTTGCTGCTTCAATTCGTTGACGAGGAACCTGCGAATTGTGTTTCTTATTTGATGGCGTAGCTTTTTACAGCGTTTTAGCGCTGCGTTTTCTTTTTTTAACGTTGCCCACGTGGTTGAATGACAGCCCAGCTTTGTTGAAACGACTACTACGCTAACGTAGTAAAGAAAACCGATTGACGGCCCCAATTATCACACATAGCAGCACTGTTGAATGCTTTATTGGCACTACCATTAAGGCACAGTCTATAGGGAGGAATTTTGCTAGCATGGCCATAGGGGATTTGGCCAATCAAGATTAGGCATGTGAGAGTGCTTTTTTGAGGTGGACAATATGCGTGGTCCAATAGGTGCGTTAATATTTTGGGCGTGCGGGTCTTTGGTCTTCTGAAAGCCTTAGTATCCATATGGGTGAAGGTCGTTCAATTCTAGTTGTTTGATATGTGTCCTTCAAAAGAACCTTAAAAGTCTTGTAAAGAAAGAAATCATATCCTTGCAAATGCTATTTCCAAAGCTGGATTCATATTTTTTTTTGGAAGGGGGTGTAACAAATGAATAGAAGTTTGAGCATAAAAATATTTAAAAAACCTTGATTCCTTTTGTGTACCACAAATCAATTTAAATTTAAGAAGTAAACTAAACTCCAAAAAGGACTTGCACATTGCATATAAACAAGGCCACCTCTTTATAAAGAATAAAATCTTGACTTTTCAATTGCAAGAAGCTTTTCATTTTCTACACCTTCACTTTTGCATTTTAGATAGATTGAAAGGAGTTTTTAATTTTTCCAAATTGTGGTAGATACGTTAGTTTATTCAACTGATTCTCCTAAGATTCTCCCAACTTCGTCGGACTACCTTTCCTCCCTGTCAAGGGCAAATTTACTACTCTTACAAAAGGCAATATCAAATTTGAACCCACACCTATCTAATGTCCACCAATTGGAACACCCCCGTAACCACTCCAACAAGGACGTCAAGCTGCTCCTACAACCCCACCCAGAAAACAAAAAAGTTTTGCCTTCGCCCTCAACCTCTCGACATCCGTTTCGCCTCGCTTGCACCTATAGCTTATCCTCTTTTGCTCTGCTCGACACCCGCCAACCTCTCAGCATCCCCTGCTCATCTGTCCGCGTTCACCTCGTTTCGCCTCGCCCACACCTGCAACTCAGCTATGTTGGTCGACACCCACCAGTCCTGATCTCAACGGATCTTGCTAGATTCGCTTGTTTTTTTTAGTTTCTTCTAGCTGGTACCCCTTGCTCACTTGAAATAAAGACATTCAATGAAGGGTTTTGATTTTTGGCCTCTAAAGGCCTTAGCCCCTAAGGACCAAGGTCGTTCAAATTTTCTTGTTTGACAAGTGTCCCTATGAAACTTAAAAATCTTGTGAGCGAATAGAAAGAAATCCTAGCCTTTTAAATGCTATTCTCCAAAAGTTCAAAGGTGCATTCGTTTTTGGGCATGTTTGATAAAGGCTTTTAGAGAACAAACGAGTAAACAATATATAGAAATTTGATCACATGATCGATAAGGGTCCTTTCATTTATGAATTTCAAAAAAATAATATTAAATTGTTTTGTTCTTTTTTTAAATTTTTTTTTCAAGAAACTTATTGAAAAGACAAAAAAAAAACTCACAATTGTGAGTAGATGTATTAAACATAAAAAAAATGTACAGTAGTCTCAAGCTTATATCGAGCCTTGAGAAAGCGTTCGAAACATCAGAAGGCTTACATAGCTCCAAGTAACGGCGAGCCATGACTCGTTGCAAGAGGTCATGATTGCTAGAAATACATGGCTTCACTCGTCCAAATTCTTCTTTTTTCCCATGGCAATAATCAATTCATTGCTTTCGTGGATAATGTCCTTGAAGCTATCTGCCATGGTGTCATTCTCAAAAATCCGACGGTTCCTGGCTTTCCACATGTGTTGAAAATAACAGAATTTGATAGTTTTACATATAAGCAACTCTTGGATTTCAATTGCAAGTGAGAGGTTGAGTTTTTACCTTTTCTCATGACCCCTCAATAGTCACTTTTTTGCCTTCTGAAGTCCCTTCTGAAGACTTCAGCTTGTTAATTTTGAACGTATAGACTCATAACTTTGCACAAAATTATAAATAATATTAACCAAGAAATATATAAAGAATGCTCAAATAAAAATTTAAAAATTTATATCCTTAATACATTGAATTTTTTTTATTTCTTCCCTAGGTGATCTCTAGACAGATGCTTTCTCTTTGTCTCTTTTTCTCTATTTTGCTATGAGTATGGAAGTACCCTACGATATTTGGATGCTCACTCGAAGTTTTCTTTTGGGCTTACATGAGACCTTAGCAAAATGTTGAACTCTTGGGAGCAACTATGGACCATTGGATACAGCTTGTTGATTAGTGCAACATGGCAAGTTAGTGATGTTTTGGCTTGCTCAAAAGGCCTTAAAGAACAAGGGATTAAGGAGTTCATTTATTGATTAATCTCTCAATAAATTTGTGAAAGAGTCCTTTCATTTAACACTACTTCTGTAATTGGACACTAAAGTGTCCTGCTTTTTCATCAACTTTTGACATTTATTTCTATAATCTAACAATTGACTTTTGAGCTCTTGCTCATTGTGTGCATAGGCTATGAGGTAAAAAAAGTACACCATTTTTTCCACGTCAATATGTACTATAGCAAAAGATTAATGATAAGTTTTACAATGAAAATTCACGCAAATTTTGAGCTATTTTTGGTAAAAAAAACACTATGACTTCCTAAAGAAATTATATTTTTCAAACTTATAAACCCATGATGATAGCATATGCCATCTCAAATGAAAAATATCATATTTGAAACCTTAAACTTATCATTTATTATAAGTAGTAGATGAGAAATTGATTTTTGCAAAATGTTGCTTAAGAGATAATTTCCAGCTTTTCAGAGCTCTTTTCAAACAATTCATGCTATCTTTTTGCAATTTCATATTCTAAGCCGAATCTAGGGATTAAAACCAAGATACTACATTTTTTTGGAAACTTTAGAAAACATAAATTCTTTAAATAAATTTGGATTTTGAAATTTTATGAGATACACTATATAGTTACTTTATTGGTTGTATCTATATAGTTACACTATATAGATACAACCAATTAATTGAGTATTCAAATGCCCCAAATGCCCAAGATTTTTTAGCGTGCACAATGTTACAACAAAGGAAAAAGTACCTCACTTAGTTTCTTGAACTCTTTTGAATTATAGCCTCCCTTAGAATTTAGAATCATACATGTATATATAACAATAGTAAAGATTTTAATGCATGTATTTAATGTGTTTTACTTTGTATATGATCCAATTTATAAAACATGTCTTATTGATCGATATAGCTAGACATAATTAAATATAAATGTAAACTTTTTTTCTTTGAGTGAAAGCCTACATAATTACATAGCAATCTGAAATTTTCTCTTAGACCTTTGGATTGTTTTTTAACACTTATGGTGCCTATTCTTTGCAAAATTTGAATGCAAATTTGCATGACTATAATTATGGGTCAATTTGGATATCCTTGTAAGCTCAAACATGTAAGGAGATAATTTTTAAGAACTCTATTACTAGTGGACAAATGCTTCTTAAAGAGAATATTCTTTCTTTCAAGTACATGGGATTTTTTTGAAATTTAAGAAAAAAGGACGCTAAAGTGTCCTTTTTGTTACCAAACTAGTGTTAAGGACTTCATAAAAGGTTATCCCATTAAATTATTGTATTATTTACTATGCTTATTAGACCTACGTTTTCTTATGAAAGCATCAAATTATTCATTTGTTTTAGTTTATCAATGGTTTCATTTATTTTATTTTTTTTATTTTAATTTTGAGGTAGCACCCCATAGAAGTGCTTAAGCTAGTGACTTTCTTGTGCAAAGACATGGTACAAAGCATATGCCAAGCTTTTACAAATTACAGGAGACAGTGGGGTAGTATTTGCAATGAAGCTCTACCCAACAAGGCCTAAAATTTGTAATGGCTGGAGGAGAGTAAACTTGCTACATTTTTGTGCTTAATGTTGAGACTTGCTAAGAGAAGGAGTATCATTTGCCAATATGTCTATGAGCCTCATTGATAGCAATGGAGATGCACCATTAGAATCCTTCATCATCGGGAGGAGTCAATTGGGATAGGGCGTTGGCTCTAAGTCCCAGCAAGACGTCCACATCTACCAAGGAGGAGATCTAGGTACCCCCATTTTCATCAAATTAGGAATGTTCTTGAGTTTATAGGTAGAGAACGCCATAGCATCTCAACCACGCAGAGATACATCCTTTGAGGAGGGTGATACCGTGTGAAGAGAGCGGCTTTCTATGATATCTTGTATATTTGGGAGTATGGATGTATTCCTTACTCATTAGACTTTAGCTTCAGGTTTGGTTCTATCCTCTAAGAAGAGAGATGAAATTATCATTGTATGTAGTGTTTTGGTCTTAAGGCCACATTGGCTAGTAGAGACGATAATATAGGTCGCTCTCTCTCTCTCTCTCTCTCTCTCTCTCTCTCTACACATGTATAGAGAGAGAGAGAGAGAGAGAGAGAGAGAGAGAGAGAGAGAGAGAAGAGGAAAAAGGAATAACCTTTCTATCATGCAACTGTGGTTATTAAGTTTAGTGTAGTAACAGGTCTTGAGTTCAAGTCTCATGGGATAGATCTTTGATGTCTCTTGGGATTGCTCCCATGACAACAAAAATTCTCTTCTTCTTCTTCTAATGTGTCATTAACTTCCACCTTTCAACCAATTAATATAATAATTAATGCCTCTCTATCAGCTGCGAGTGCAAAAATCAATTATCAGCTTAAGAATCAAAGGTTTCCTGTGATGGCCAATTTTATTGCAAAAGCAAGTATTTGACAATCGCCTAGCTACCAAACATTAGCTGACCGTCTACTTCCCAAGTATATACAACCTTAATATTTTTGACAAAGAGGGATTGTTGATGTCATTTCTTAATCCTTGTGTCCAACCTCCTCCAAATTTTGAATCACACTTTCATCATCCCTAAATATTTAAGTACTCTTTCAATTAAGCCACTCTTTTTTTTCTTATCTTTTATGAGGCATTCCACGACCCAACAAACTCTTATATATCATCATCAATGGCCTTTCCAACATTGTGCATGCATACGCTTGTATTCAAGACCAATTTTAAGTAGACAAATAACATGAATATGATAGACAATACAAAGGACATACCAACATACATGCGGTTTAGCTTAGGTGGCGAAGAGTGATCATACATAAAGTAGAGCCTATCTAATCTAGATCATGATGAGAGGTGAGTTAGTGAGGGGAAGGTATACCTTGAGGAGTTGCTTTCCCCAGCTAATATTCATGCATCATGTACAATCTATCCCTAATAGCAGCCTCTTACACTTGTATTTTCTACCTTTGCCAACCTCTTCGAGCTCCAAAAAAAATCACATGGCACATTTCCTAGAGTGGCCCAATTGGTACATAATTGGTCCCCGTCAAAACTTCAAACGGCAATATCTTGGTAGCGAAAACTCAAATTGCCGATCTAAAGAGACCAATAGGCTCCATAATTTGAGCTCTACACATCCATACAATGAAACTAGCTCTGTCCACTTGGCACCCCCTGCCTTGTCTATCTCAGATCTGCAAACACCTTCAACTTCAAAGCATTATATCTTGCACAATGTGGCTTCGTTTGATGAGCCGTTTGGATTTTCTCCTTTTGCACTTCAAGATCTTCACACTCAAGAAAAACCCCTGCACCTCAAGCATCCTTCACCTGCCACCCCATCTGGCCCTTTCTAAAGTCTTTTTGGTCTAGAAACCCACATTATGCATACACCTCCGTGGTCACTTGCCTGACAAGGCTCTTCCCATCTGATCTAGCCATTTGCCTTGCATCTGTAAGAATACAAATCAATGCTTGTGCCCTTCACTAGGGTCAACACACTTTGGCTGCACCAACGCTATCAACACCTTTGTTTTCGAGGATGAAAACACT
This sequence comes from Adiantum capillus-veneris, assembly GCF_014529385.1. Taxonomy (NCBI): domain Eukaryota; kingdom Viridiplantae; phylum Streptophyta; class Polypodiopsida; order Polypodiales; family Pteridaceae; genus Adiantum; species Adiantum capillus-veneris. The sequence goes on along the minus strand of NC_140951.1, from coordinate 138,469,105 downwards.
TCGCCAAGGGGGGGAGTATTGTAAGGACAAGGGAAATCCCCGGGGGGTCACGAACTTAGGCCAAGGGCTTCTGACTACTAGGTGTAGAAAGGGGGGTTCTAAAAATGGATGGCCAACGGTCTATATAATGGGAGAAACCTCTAAGTAGTTCCCTGGGTTCTTAGATTTTTCATTTGAAGAGTTAGCATGACTCGCTCTTTCAGGCAACCTGTCACTCCATGGATTCTCACCATGACCTGCACTAGATGACCCTTGTGGCCCACTCAAGACTTTTGAATACACACTTGTATTTTCTACAACCACATTCTCTCTTATATTATGCTCTATGTAATGCATAATACATCTAGCCATTTTGTGAAGCTTTTGTTCTTGATCTATACATATGTCCAACTCATCAATTAGGAGCGATCTATTGAAGCAGAGTAATTTGAAGGAATCATATTCTCCCTTTGAGTTGCTTGATGCTACTAATCTTCATTAAGGGGTGTTTTCTCCAACCTAGGAGACATGTCCTACTACATGCTCATTTCAAAGTTGATGATGTCAAGGCAATCTTTGGCCTAGTTAGACTTTAATGTGACTAATACTCTTGCACAATTGAATAATCCTGCAGCCTAGGGCTAACTAAGGTTTCAAGGGTGTGTACACTTTGGAGAAAAACCACATTGAATAATCCTATAGCCTAGGGCTACTAAGGTTTTAAGGGTGTGTACACCTTGGAAAACAACAACCTTATTCGAGGAGTTATAGCTAGAGGCAACGTTTCTAGGTCTAAAAGTTTCAATAACTGAATGAAATCCATCTTAGTCCACACAACATGTGTCCTTTAACTTCATCAATTTTCTTGAGGTTCTTGGAGGAAGCAGACAAATTTGAATTGGATTGAATGTAGTACTGATGATCCGTGGTGGCTTGGCATAAACATAGGAGGTTTTGGGGCGAGGGTAGGGGTGGGGTGGAGAAAGAAGAGACTTCTCTCTAATGGATGAGGACTTGCCAAATATCTGATTTGTTGGAGCTAAAATCTTAGTACTCGGATATGAAGGAATGAGATCTGCATTCCCATCTACTCCCATCACATTTGAGTGAGATATGTTTTGGAGAACTGCTCAAGAATAATGTACCCATGGACTTAATCACATGGTGCCAAACTTTTTTATGTGTCGCAAGCATGCTCAAAAGCTAAATCAATCACTTGTTGAGTGATCTGCATTAGTATGTAAACATTTAGTCTTTGGAAGGAATTGCTTCATGTGTAGGAGCAATAAGTTTTGCTCAAAAAAGGCATCTTATTTGAGGTAGGGTATGCTCCTAATCTCAGATCCAGATAGAGATCCTTCTTTGCCAAAGGGACAACCTTTTAGGGATTATTGTTGTAACTTTGATTGCAATCATCCACTTTTACAATGTTTAGTCTTTGCTATCAGCAAATAGCTCCACGTATGAGTGTAAGATTTGGTATTTCTTAAGTGCAAGAGTATACTTGGTGCATGTCTAGATTATGAAAACATCGATGTTCTTAGGAATATTTTTTTCATTGATGTTTTTGAGGACAAAAACTCTCTTTTAAAGGGGGGAGTAATGTGAGGACAAAGGTAGGAAAAGGTTCTAGGCAAGGGCGGCTTGCGTGATAAGAATAGGGGTCTCCAAAAGGTAGCTCTTAGAGTCTATAAAAGGAGATGGTTGGGAGGTTAATAGGCACTTTAATTTCCCCAATTTTGAGTAAGCCACATTCTCTTTAGAGCTTTGTGTGCATGAACTAATCCTCTTTTCAATGATGTGCTCCTTTTCTTGTTTTTTCATCAAATTACTTTCCCACATTTGCTATTTTCACTCTCTTGGACGAGGGTGTTATGTTTGTAAATCAACATGAGAAGAACAACCTTTGCTTCTAACATGATTACATAAAAAGCTCACCCTTTGTTAATTATACGAGGCCTAACTTTGTGTATTTCACGTCGTGTAAAAGGAAAGTGAGTGACTAAATATATGAAGGAGAGGTGCAACTTAACTTTCCATATTCTGTATATAGCTTTTATGATCCTGCATATTGCTTTCTTGAGCCCCGTGCTCAAGATGGCTAAGTGTAACTGGAAAGAATTCTTAAAACCAGTGAAAAGGTTTCTTTGGAAGAACAATACGAAAACTCCCGACCATGGCAGTGGGATAGATGGGAGGTAGTTGTTCGCCCGGTAGACCAAGGAGTCCTCGGCATTCTTAACCTTGTATCCCATGCTGAGGCCCTTTGTGCCAAATTTATATTCTCATTGGCTAAACAGGACCAAGCTTGGGCTATCATGACCAAGGAAATGCTTGATGCAGTAAAACTGGGATCGAAAGGAGAAAAGTGGAAGGGGGTTGTGATGCACGACAAACTTCTCGCCCCGAAGTGGTCTTATCTTCGATCTGGTGGACTCTCAGGGGAGCTGATGAGGAACTGCAAAAGAGCAGCTGAGGTTTTGGAACGGGGGGAAGCAACCAGATACTTTAAGAAATCCATTTTGCAATGATCCCCTTGGCTCTCTAAAATATTGGGGCCACCGCAAATCCCCTATTGGATAGAAATGGCCAGGAATGTGAATAATAAGGGGCTCGTTCGACTAGAGCAATTCTGGGATCGCAACAGAAAGTGCTGGAAAACTGCTGACTCTTTAGCCATCCAATTTCAACTGAATGGATTTGAGATCTTACTAGTCTACAGGGTGATGAAAGAGCTTCATAAGGTGGTGATGCCAATTTGTGAATCCAACTTTGAATGGGATTCTTGGAGAGGGCCCGGGAGTAGCCTCTTTTGGAAACCACATTCAATATTTCTGATGTTCTTAATATACTATTCACTCACAATTGTGAGTTTTGCAAAAAAAAAAAAAAACTTTCCATATTCTGGATGAAACGAAGGTAGGTTCAACTTTTCATGTGTGGGCTAATTAAAATATGAAAAAGCTCCACACTCGATGAGGCTCATTTTGAGAATTAGTGGATTTGTAGCTAGGGTTAACTAGTTTTGAATAATCCCTAGTTTACTGCCTTTCATCTCGATAGAATCATGAAGACATACTCGGTCTACACCGCTATTAAAGGGAATCTTCCCAGATCCGCCTGCCCCTCTCTCTCCTCTCTCCTCCATCAGTCCTCCCTCTGTGCCCTGCACACACACACACACACACACAGACAGACGCGTGCGCGCGTGCACGTGTTGCTCTCTTCTAGCTCCCATGGCGGGATAAGCTGGACTGCAAGCAGCTTCTCCGCGCTTTTCCCCCTTTCTCGAACATGCCCATTCCCGTGCCCTGCACGGACCTGTACATCTCAAGGCCCACGGGATGCAAAACTCCGAGAGAGAGAGAGAGAGAGAGAGAGAGAGAGAGAGAGAGAGAGAGAGAGAGAGAGACAAAGAGAGAGAGCATGGCCAACCCACTCCTTGGCTGCCAAAAGAATCCTCTTCTGGTTGCTTGGACTTCCTATCAACAGCCTGGAGCTCGCCCTTGTGGCGTCTGCTCTTCTGCAGTCACACAACCTCTCTCTCTCATAACACACCTTCAGCAACTGTCCTCGTCGGATATTTCCCACGACGATAAAGTTCTCTTTTTCTTCTCTCTCTCTCTCTCTCTCTCTCCATCACGTGCCCCCCCCACCCCTCTTTTCCCTCAAACCGCCAACAACATCTACCCACATTCGGTTTAATTCACCCAAACTAGAATTGGGGAGACATACTCAGGTCATTTTTTATTCAATTCTTTTTGCTAGCACAAGGGTTGGTGTTTACATGATGATTGTCAAGAAAATTGAACACCTAGTTTCCAACACCCTAAGACAAGCATTTAGTAAGAACTCCATGGCCTTCTTTTGCCTTGAGATAAACAATATACACTGGCATCTCGGTTTTTTTAAACTTTTGCAAAAATTCAAACAAAATGACTATGTGTCCCCAATTTTGGGAGTAGCTGGATAAAGGGGTATCTCTTGAGATGCTCTTGATAAAATTGAAGTGGAAAAGGCGAAGGGAGCCCGTGGAAAGAGGTGGAGTAGACAGGTGGAAAGGGGGAGAGGGAGAGAGAGAGAAAGGTCATTTCCCAGATGCAGACAAAGGATGTGGGCATGGGTCGGCAGCTGCGGCAGAGAGGAGAGCGAGAGAGACACGGAGCTAGCTCGTCTGAGCAGTCTGTGTAGCTGGAAGAGGGGGTCGCGATGGATGCGCATGTCCGGCAGACGGCAGAGCCAAAGAGACACGGAGGGAGCTCGTCTGAGCGACTATGTAGCTGGAACAAGGGGTCGCGATGTGTGCGCAGGTCCGACAGAGGACAGAGGCGAAGTGCGAGCTGCAGAGGGTGAGGTTATGGTTTTATCGAGTAAAAACAAAAGGACAAGTTCTCAAAAAAATCAAAAGCAATGCTTACAACAAAAATAATTTGATTTTTTTTTCTCAACAAACAAGTAAAACTTTCCTTTTTTTTTTTCAATGGAATGGTGTAAAGAAATCTTACTCAATCAAAGGCAGTGCTTTCGTCTGCTTTAGACGACCTTGTTTAGCAATGCACTGGATTATTATTTTAGAGCAACTTGCGTCGCACATAGATAGTAAGTAGGCTAGGGCTCGCCACAACAGCCAAAGACTCACATCGTCTAAACCTTTGGGCTTTTGACAATCCATGCTTCTGAGAGCTACCTCGATAACATAAGCAGCCTCAACTAATGCCTTTTGCCACTGCATGCTTTATTAAACGTCCTCAAAATCTTGTTAAAAACATTTGTTGAAAGTATGGCCCTGAGCTTACTTCATCTCACCAGCATGAATGTTGTTCTTCCCCCTTAAAGTAAGATTGCAGACAAGGAAAAACACAAAAGTAAGCATTTTGATCCTGCTTTCCTTGGGCTTTCTCAGAGGGAAAATCAAAGATCCGCAAAAGGAGCTCGAGATTGAGGCTAAGCTGAAACAACACAAAAGCAGTGATGATGGAAAACATGATAACAAAAGAGAATGCCATAGGCGACACATTGATAGAAGTCGTAGAAGAGATGACTATGGAGATTTGTGGCACATTGTGGCCTAATAATGGCCTCCTCGTCATCACTATCACTGCGGGTGCCTCCCCAGCTTGGTTGCTTATCATCCCAGCATTGGTGCTACTCTTGGTACCTAATCATGAGCTATTCGTCATCGTCATATGCTAATGACAACATGACTCCAAGTAATTCTTGTTCTCTCTCTCTCTCTCTCTCTCTCTCTCTCCCCCCCCCCCCCCCCCCCCCCCCCCCCAAGCTAGCAGCTTTCTTGTTAACTGCTTGCTAGTCGTGAGACCCGTTTCTAGTAGTGTGGATCCATCATCCTCTATAGTAGTTGACTATGTGACCTCTAGATATACAACAAGCATTCACTTTATGCATGCACTTTTAGTAATAGCTTTGTTCATGAGCATCAGCTATTAACAGAGCGTCTATTAAAACAGGTGGGAGCTGAGGGTGACAAATGTTGAGAGGGTAGGCTGAAGGTCATGATGTGTTGCTCAAGTATACATATATAAAGGTACCTCCCTCTGCAATAAACAACGTCAATAATTCTCTCTCTTTACTTGGTTGGCCTAATTAAGGTCTTTTTTTCAATGATTCATGAGTCTTCTAGATGTTGCCCCCCTGGCCTAATCTCAGATGTTGGCCTTGAACTAGCTCGCACAACTAGGACCCTCACACATGATTTTGATAAACAATCACCAAAAATCTCGTGTCACAAGTCTTATCCATTGTACCCTTGTACTCCGGCTTCCTTATGTTGCACCAACGCCTCAAACTTGAAGGTAGCAACAACATTGGCAATAGATTTTTTGAGCGCATGTTGAAGCAGAAAGACCAAAACCTTGGCATTGTATGAGCTCTCATCCTTTGCTAAAAGATAAAAAGTTTAACACTAGTTTGGTACCAAAAAGGACACTTTAATGTGCCTTTTTCACAAATTTAAACAAAATGATACATGATATCTAGAAAAGATCTCAAGCAATGCTTTTGAAAACTTATAAAATGTTAGCTAAAGTACTCATAAAAGTTATAATCCCTCACTTTTGTGCGCAACCTCAATGGTAACTACACTTATGAAAAGCACCCAGGCAAAACAACAATTGATGTTTCATTAAAACTCATACCTTAGTCTAAGAAAAAAATGCGTAGGGTGTATGCAACAATCCATGATAACTACTTATATATGTGCTTGAAATTTTTGCAACTCTCATGTGAAAAAAAAATCATGTGGATCATATATGCAACATTTGTGGATTCAATTAATGACCACATGAAACATTTAGTTCCTCTAAATATGCACTGTCTTATGTAGCATATATACTAGATCTACCATTCCATTACTTAAGGTGATACTGTTTGATGGTTATGCAAGCCACATTTTATGTCATATCTCAAAAACTGTGCATGTTGAAATTCTTATTTTTAAATGATCAAAGATTAGCCTTAAAATAAAGTCCACTTTTGCATTTGTTCATTCATTTAATTTATTTGTATACAATATCTCATATGGACACAATTGGGAAATCTATATGCACACTTTCATTGGTTTTGCTTAGCAATGGTTATTTTTCAAGAAATTACGCACTTTAAATTTTCTTAAATGAGCATAAATTACAAGATGTCTGTGAATTTGAAACCTTGAAAAATGCTTGGTCGCTTGGTGCTAGTCTATAGATACATTATAGATCTTAGTTCTGCTCCCATAACCTCATCATGTTAATGAAAGAGGTTTTGAAAGACCTTTTTTTTCTTTGCTTTGTCATCATTTTTAAGATTTGGGTTTTTTGATTAAAAAAACTTTGATCTAAGAACTAAGTTATGAAGCTTGAGTTCTTGTTATAATAAGTTTTTTTTCTATACATAAACCTTGAATTCTATGCAAATTATCATTTTGATGAGAACTTATATATTCAATTTATGAAAATTTTATTGATTCCATTTTAAAACTTATCACCATAATTTAATATGGTATTAATTTTGTAAAGTAAAAAAATTGGCTATTTTTTTCACCTCATAACTGACCTAAGACATGAACATGGCATATAAATCTCGTTTCTAGCTTCACCAAATGATTTTGACAAGTTGCTAAAAAAACAAGATACTTTAGTGGCTCAGGACACTTGAGTGTCCAATTACACAACGAGTGTTAAAAAAGCAGTCTCAAAAGCTGACACGATGGGAATGTGACCAGGTGTTGAGCAAGCCCTCAAAGATCAGGGTTGTTGTGCTTGGCAATAATTTGGTTAATATTTGTGTCCAAAAATGTAGTTCCCTTCCAAAAGCACATATAGTTCTTGATAAGAGCAAGAACTTTAGTTCAAAATGTCTTCTCTTGAAATGCATTGATTGAAGGATATACTCGACATGGATGAGACAAGGAAGCTTTGGGTTGTTTTAACTGCATGTAAAGCAAAGGCCTTTCACCAAATGCACTCACTTATGCTTGCACCATGAAAACTTATGGCCTTACATAAGACCTTCGCATGCGGTGAGAAAATTCACGATGACATTTCCCTGAGGACATTGCTAGCCAGACAATGTTGGAGAAACATGTTCTACTTGGCAATGTTGTGGTCAATATGTATGCAAAATGTGGATTTTATATGAAACCATGTAAAGGTTATTGGGTGAACATTATGTCTAAAATGTAGTCTCTTTACAACATGTTGATTGAATGATATGCTAACATGGCTATGGCAGAAGCCCTGGATTTTTTTAGCCAGATGTAAAGGGATGGTCTCACTACCAATGTAATCACCTACGCTTGCACCTTGAAGACATGTGGCCTTGTGTTAGATCTTCACACGGGTGAGAGAATTCATGATGAGATTAGGGGTTGTTGTTGAGACATGCTATACTCGGCACTGTATCTTTCTTTAAAAATCACATAAAGTTCTTAATGAGATTTTTTTTCAAAACATTGTCTCTTGGAACAAAATGATTGTAGGATATGTACAACTTAGTTGTAGCAAGAAAGTTCTTGCATGTTTTAATCAATTGCAATCATTTGTTCTTTTGCCTTGAAGGCCTCTGGCCTTATGCAAGACCTTTACATGGGTGAAAAAATTCATGATGACATCGCTAGTCAAGGGTAATTAATTGTGCTGCCCTTACAAAAGCACGTATCCTCACCAACTATGGTGCCACAACCCAACAAGAAGGAAGCTCTTGACTGCTCATTGTAGGATATGCCCAACATGGTTGTGGTCTACAATTCACTCAAATGTTATAATCACAAAGTCCGATACCTATTACTTATTGTCTCAACTTTTCTACCCATAGGAGAGGGTAGTGTGTGGTGTCTAATAAAGTTGCATTCCCATTTACAACAAATATAATTGTTGATGAGATGTGAAATGACATCATTCATGTTGGAATTTTAAATATTAGAGATAATTTTTTTAATTTTTTTTGGTAATTTAATCGTTGGAGCTTAGACCTCTTTTATCGTATTGAATTGTAGTGAAATGTGCACTAATTACAAGTGAATGAAATGCATTGCCAACGCCAAATTACAAGAGGGAAATTCCAAGTTCATTACCTTGGTCCTAAATACCATGACTGCTTTGTAGGAAATGGACGATAAGGTAGGGCACAACTTGCGTTTCTTATAAATTTTGCAAAGACCATGCACTTTTTGCTATGTATTTTTAAAGAATTCTTAGTACAAACAGTTTAAACCATGTTTTGGATTTTCCTTTGTAGCTCCTCAAAGAGAAGATTTTGTATTGCAAGTTTATTCAAGCGAACACATTACTCATAAGGAGATTTCCTTACGAGTGAAGCCTCATAAGGAAACTACATTATGCCTCACATAAAGAGAAGGATATTACCTTTTACTCACTTAAATGTAGCTACATAACAATAAAGTAAGAAATCTAGCATTTAGACATTCACTCTAAAGGACATGTAAAGAATTTGTTTTTGTCATGTACGATAGATTTCACCTATTTATATGCAACCAATCATACTTTTCTTGAACGATTGTTTTAAGTCTTTGTTTGTCGTGCAACGATCGTTACTAACCTTCACCTATGGACTTTTGTGCAAACTTTCTCTATTATTCACAGAGAGAAAGAAAGATCAATGAAAGGCACAAACTAACTTCCCATTCTCCTTGTGGCATGCAAACGTAATACAAAAAACTCCTTTTTAAAGCGTTCCAAGACCAACAGCTCAATATCCTATGACTTTCAACTTCCCAATTCCTATGACCTTTCATATCCCTAGGCTACTAAGCCCACCTTCCTGCGTGAATATACTTTTGAACACGGGTACTACCCGGTGGATTGATTTTTTTTCAAAATTTGACTTGATCCCACAATCCCTTGATCCACCATAATCAAACTAGATAGGCTAGAGTATGCAAAGCAAAGTGCTTGAAACTTAATTCAAGCTTCACAAATACACCTCCCTTAGATCCATCAAGTCCCATACATGTGCAATCCCATATAGTGCATCTCCTCACACTCAAATGTGAAACACAAATGCTCCATTTTATGACAACATGCCAAGTCTAGGAACATTTCATATACAAATGCATCCAAATCAGCTCATAAAAAATAAACTTATGGAACCAAAAATCAACCAAGAGTTCTCTACTCTAAAGGTAAAGTGTAGGCAACCATTCTGTCTTGGTGAAACAATTCCACACAAACTCCATCGAAACATCCTCTTCGAGATTCTGCATATCTGCTAATTTTCTGTCGACAAAATATTGCTCTACAGATTTTTGATAGATTTGCTGCACTGCTGACTCTAAATATTTGCACTATAGACTTTACATACTCCCACTAAAATTTTGCCAACTCCATATCTTAAAAGTCAGAACATACTCTTGTGTAGGACACATTCCACTTAATCCATCTGTCAAATTCGCTTGAATGTTCTTAACATCCACAAAAATCAAGTAAATAAGCTACTTATAATCCACATAGATCCTTTGAACCTATTCATTTGTAATCTGATCTGCAAACAATAAATCTTATCATTATGTATGCTGTAACACCTTCTTCTTCCAAAAGTCAGTAAGTCCAAAATCTGCAACACATGAAAAACTTGAATTCTCATAATCCAACATCCACATCTCTAACAGACCATCCTATAAGAATCCACTTCTATTGTCTCATTAGCTTTAAAACACACATCTTCTAAGAAAATTATATTTGGATTGACAACAACTTGTCCCACGTCAATTTCAAGAAGCATATCCATTGAACTTAAACTTAAAGTTTTACCATTTTTTCTTTTCAAAAATCTTTAGTTGGCCCACAAAACCTATTAAACCTGATTTGCACTCTTGAAAGACTTGCTCTTGACATTCCAGTTGTTGAATGCTCTTAGTTAGGATTCTATTTGATCCATTATCATCCAAAGCTGACCATAAATTAATCCACTTGGTTAAATTCTCTGTAAACTGAAACATACTTTTGCTTGATATCCACTTGTGACATCAAAATATGTCCTTGAAAACATTCGGAGTCAAAATTTTGATTCTCTTGGTCATCCGCAATATCTGACACAATGGTCTGATTTTTTACGTAAATTCTCCAACTATCGAAATCAACATCTATAAACTCCTCCAGTATTCTTGCAACACCTAAAATGTAACCATAAAAATTATCTATAACAAACATGTTTTTATGTCCAAGAACATATATTTCTCTTGTTCCTCCATATTCCTCTTGAATAAACTTGCTTGCTAGAAATTTCTCCCATTGATTTTTTGATTGGTTTAGATACAACTTTTGCAACATCCTTTGGTTGCATATCCTCCTGTGTGGATTTCACTACAGGAAATTCCTCCCGTGCGGATCTTTCTGGTGGAAATTCCTCTTGGACAGTTTCTTTTGTCAAAACTTCCTCCTCATCAAAGTTGATTTCAAAGAATTTCTCCTTATTTGATTTTTTATCATGAATTATGTATACATCATCCATGAACCTAGAAACAACTCAATCACACCCTCTTCTTTATTCATCTAACTATCTGCCTCTTGAAATGGGCTTTGAATACCATGAAAAACATCATTGTTATGTATGATTTTCTTCTCCTCACAAACAAGGTTACTTTTTCCATATGCAAATGACATGACCCTCATAAATTATTCAATGGATGTTCCCACTTTCACTTCATGAGCATGCTCTAGTGGTAGGGTAGGGATATCTAGGGGCTCTTCTGGCCAACCTCCTTTTGCACCTCCTTCTCTTCCATTTTTGGTATCCCCATTTCATGGCTTAATGGAAACATACAAGCTCATCCATCATCATCATCATCACTTGAACTCATCCTCATATGCATCCCTCAACCTCTCATATGATTTTTGCAAAATGAAAACCTTCTTTCTACTAGAATATGATTTCCTCCTCTCCCATTTGTGATCATCTAACCATTCATTTGCATTCTCAAGGTCATTCTCAAATCATCTAACTTCTCTATAGCTCTTCCATTTTCTTATAGCATGATGATCCATGCCACTTCCCGATGATTTTATGAAACTTCATGTACAAATCAACCATGCACCACTTTCTACATGCACCTTCCCTTGAGCACTCATCAACTACACATGGACAATCCTCCACTTCATGCTTTCGACTTAAGCAAACCTCACATTTCTTATTCTTCTTTTTACCCCCCATCACAAACACTTCAATTAAAATACAACAACCATGTTCAGCAATGGAGAGCCACAGATATAATACCAGGATCTACAAAGTGGCTGATTAAATTGATTTGTGTATTTCAAACTAGTGATGGATTTGATATTAGTCAAAGATAAAAAAGCTTTCAACTTCACTCGCTTGTGGATAATCAGATTCAACAAGATGCGATACTTCCGTGTGAACTTCCACCATGTCAAATTTTCAGCAACTTCCAACTTTGCTCCAACTGTTTGTTTACTTTCAAAACTGGGGCTCCCCCAAAATCGTGGCATGCAGTGAAATTTTTTGAAAATTTTTTGGATGTAAGAATTATTTGCACCCCCAAAATCTCCGACCATTAAGTAAATGCTCTGTTGTGTATGAATGGCCTCTCAAATGCATAGAGAAATCCGCCTGCAATGTAAAGTTGTCGACTTTCTTGCACACTCCCATCTACGAAAATGCCTTTTCCAAGAGCATCACCCTTCCTTTTTAGACTCATATTTCTCTATCTAATTTTCAAGGAATCGACGCCTTCCATAAGCTGCTTGGTTTTGTCTCTCTACGGCCTAAAATCCATGCTTCTCGACATGAAAATCCCATCTTGTTTCTACTTCAATTGCCCATGCTCCCTTATACTCTTCCAACCCTAGTCCCTTCTGTGATTCTAGCCCTTCATTCCTATGTGCTTCCTATTGCTTCAAGAGCCATTAACTGTTTAAAATTCAGATTGCAACTCCATTTGCACATCCTAGTGCGGTAATTTTGCTTGCTACAGAAGATCTGCCTGTATAGAAACAACCAGATTTTCACCATTCCTCACTTTCCATGGCAACAAGCCTCTTCCACAAGACCCCAAGTCTTCTCCTAATTAGCCCTCAAGGCTAAAGCCTAGCACGATCGCCAATGTTCACAGAGGGAAAGAGAGACCAAGGAAAGGCACAAACAAACTTCACATTCTCCTTGTGGCATGTAGATGTAATACAAAACCTCCTTTTTTAAGAGTTCCAAGACCAACAGCTGATTGTCTTATGAATCTCAATTCCCAATTCCCATGACCTTTCATATCCCTAGGCTTCTAAGCCCACTTTCCCACATGAATATACTTTTAGATAGTCAGCCCCTAACATCTACATTCACGACACACTTTGCAACTTGAGTAGGGGAATATCAAAGTGATAGATACCATTGTTCCTAATGGTTTGTCAAATGAATCCAAATCTCCACGTCTATGTGTTTGCATGGATCACACAACTAAGCTACAGGGCAGGGCACGACTTCTGTTTCTTATGATTTTGGGGAGACATAGTGACGGCTCTCCACCATACTTTTGTATGGCACTTTTGTATGATGGGCATTGTTTCACCGAGACTTTACCTCATTTCCTTGTTGCATGATGAAAAGTTTAGCTAGTTGTATGGTTTTTTTGTAGCTTCAAAAAACAATAGTCTCTGCATTGCACACTCCCACTAGATTCATACTCAATTGTCAGGTTGGTAATCCACTTAAAAATTTGCCTTTTGATATTGCATCTCTTAAATTTCTTTAGCTACATGTTTTCATGAATATTAAATACTTGATGTCAATATTAATATGTGACTGATACAACGTGTTCTCTTGAATATTATTTGCTTGATGTGAAGGTCTTTATGTTTGTTTAATGCATACATACTTTGTCTTCCACTAGGGAAAATCTAATTTTCTAGTGTCTATGTCTCAAATATATTTTTGTTGTGTCATTATCGTGTCCTTAAATACAATATTCATATAATTATAATGTCATTTTTCTTGCATGTATCATTCATTACTATATAGTCCTTGGTAATATCGTTAATTACTGCACCCAGTGTTTATACCTCAATTCAATTATTGTTCTATCTGTA